>NC_136500.1:16239635-16587135 GCF_053919585.1 Euprymna scolopes
TTCCAAGAAAACTTCTAGAGTAAATATGGTATTGTGATGACTAATTCCTATTAAACCTTAACCGTGCATCAAACAGATAACATGTCTTAGTTCACTGCATCTTTATCACAAAGATCCTTACAAAATTTCAGTTGGAGCAGCCCAGTAGTTTCCAAGAAAAAGTGGAATGGATAGACAGACAAGCTAAGAGAAATACAATACAAATATATATATATAGATATTATTTATCATAATAATTATTAAATACCTACAGACACTAGTGTTTCATCCTTTCGGGTATCCTCAGTGCAGGGTGTCACGATTAACGCCAGTCGAGAGATTCGAACCCCGGCAACAGAAGTCATGTCTGACTTCATTAGCAAGGACCCAAACCATTCGGCTGCCGTCAAATATATATATATATATATATATATATATATATATATATATATATATATATAAGTTAAGAAGATAAAGAGTAAAGTTACATAGGAACTTTATTACATTATCAAGTCAATAAGGACTACAGAAAGAGGAATAAGGGAGAAACCCCTTTAGGCTATGGCATTTCAAAGAGAAATGCTTCTCATCAGAAGAGGAGAAAAATCTGGCATTATACAAATTTAAATGCAAAAAGACAACACCGACTTTGAAAACATTCAGATTAGAAATGGAAAACTTTTTTGAGATTAGAATTGGAAATAAAAAAGTTTCATATGGGGGGTGGGGTGATATGATGAGCATAAAAGAAAGAAAGGTCAGAAAAAACAATAAAAGCTAAAAAATACGCAAAACAATGTATAAGAAAATGAACTCATAAGAAAAGTTTCTTTTTAAATTTATAAAATTATAAAAAAAATTGCAAAACTTTTAAAAAAATTTTTTAACAACTTAAAAAAAATTTACGATAAATTTCTGATAAAAAGGTTAAATTATGAAATATAAAGCAGGACAGATTAAGTGAATATGTATGGGTCGAAGGGAGAGAGAAAGAGAGAGAGACAGGCAGACAGAAACAAAAATAGAGATAGGAATGAGTGGATAGACAATGTATAAAATTAGAGCGGGGAAGTTAAACAACATATAGTGAGAGAGGATGAGAGTAATAGACAGAAACTTAGTAAGATATGGGTGACTTGCTGATTAAATTGAAAAGTGCGGCTAACTAGAACAATTAAAATCGATTTTATGAAAACAGCATTTAATCCTAAAAAGTCAAGAATTATTTTTAACATGTATTTTGTGCAATTAAAACATATAGATAGAAAGCTTTTGGGAAATAAATGTTGATTAATTCAGTTTTAGTATAATAGTACATTTTCCTTTTGGAGAATCTCCTTCATTCCATCCTTTAAATATTCACATCTTCCTCGTCTTTGTCATTTTATTCATCATCAAACCATCTGACCAAATAAAAATGTAACCAAAGCATTGTGACTCTGGAGGTTGAAGGCTCAATCCACATTATAGGCGATATTGACTAAGGATTAAATAAAAATTACTCATTTAACACTTGCTGTACCTGATCATGGCTAACAGAACGAGAACAATCTACCCTCATGGATAAGATAAATAGTCCAATTTGAAATCCATAGGGATTCCCAATTTTAAAAAGATGCACCTGAGGGCCAGAGGTTATATCAGTAGAAACATCCAAGTTGAGGATAGTGTATCTACCACTATCCTCTCCCTTTTGGTCCAAAAAAGAGTTTTCAATTTAATAGATCCCACTTTGTCAACTGTCCCATCGCCGCAATGTTGCATCTCTGTGCCTGTTTTACAAGTATTTAATGGAATGTGCTCTGATGAACTCATTGCACTTGTGACCCCTTGACATACATATCCCTGACAAACCCACTTAGCAACAAAATCTCACCCCTGTTGAAATCCCTAAATGCCAGGAAGCTTTCTACTCTAATGGTTTCTTCCCTTGAACAGCTAGACTTTGGAATTCCCTTCCTGCTACCTGCTTCCCTGACTGTACTGAAGTAATGTAATCCAACATCTTGTTAATCTTTCCTAGGCATGATCCCAAATAGTAGCCTCTTACACCCAAGTGGTGATATGCCTTGTTACAGGTGAACGTGAGTAAAAAAAAAAAGTATTCCAACCAATATGATGACGAAGACAAGGAATGAAGCACAGAAAATTGAATAATAAAATTAAGGCATTTTTGATAATTGGTGTCAAAGTTTAACGAATGAAAAGCATTCAATAAATATCCCCACTTCCCCATAAAAAAACCCAAAGCAAACAACAACTGATTACTGCTATTTTTCCCTCCTCACAGCTTTGTCATTTCTAAGCACAAGTCCAAGATCAATGGCACCTCACAACCCTCGTGTGATTTTGTTGGGGGCAATTGGAAGTGGTCGGAAGACGCAGGCCGCGATGTTAGCAGAGAAATATCAACTGATAAATAGTAAGTTTCATGTTAGATTTCATTTTCTTCTTTTGGAAAATTGGTAAACAAACATGTTCATGCAAAAAAATACTAGCATTAGTGTGGTGTGTATTGACACCGAAAACTAGATTATTAATTCACACCAAATTTGAGGTAGTTAGTTTTAAAGATTGCTGAATAAGATCAAGTCCCTGTTTTATCTTGGTTCAAAATGAGTGACTATCCCTAAAGAAGGCCTCGTTTTGATAGTCTCCTACGACTGACTTTCATTCCAGGTCTGAAATTGGTACTTATGCAGAATGTGAACTGTAATGAACTAATAACGTTGTATTGTTAACTATTCTGTACTTTCATTTAACAGTTTAATGAACAAAAGATACCATAAAACTTGTATTTAACTTGAACATCCTATCTAAAATATAGCATGGTCCATAAACTGCAAAAGTACTCTGAAATGGAAGACTTATATCCAATTTGTTGGTAAGGTTGTTAGAAAAATGGTCGAATTATTTTATCGCTTCAGAAAATATTCAACTCCTAATGCAATTTTTGGTTATAATCAGCTAACGTACTTCCTAACTTCCGGCATAGTGGTACTGGAAGCAGTGACAAGGCAAATCAGTTCCTTCATTTTTATTGTTCTTTAGTATTTCTGTTGTAATTTCTTGAAATAAAATAGAAGAAAAGGACATTATTGAAAAGTATACAATAAAGTTTAGAAAATTATACAGATAAAAAATGATACAATTATTCGTTATTTGAACTTTTAATAACAAAATTTTTAAAAATAAAGATTTTTATTTTATTTGAAATTTTTTTTTTTTTTTACATGGAGGTCACCACTTATCAAGGCCCGGAAGCCACTCGAGGATAAAAGTTATTGCGTGTACAGTAATCAATGGGATAGTATCGTAGTAATCGTTAGTATTGGAGATTTGATAAAGTGTCTTACTTAAGGGGGCGGTTTGTCAGGAATTTGTTTAAGTTGTAGTCAGGTGGGAAACAGGCAAACGGATGAGAGTTCCACAATCGTGCACTTCTAAGAAAGAAGCTCTGCTCATGGAATCTACGCTTGGATTTAGGCACAGATAAATTTTATAAGAAATATGCTTATGAAATTATAAAAAGTTTTTTTAATTTTAAAAATAAGTGTTTTTTTTTTATTTGAATTTATATAAAATATATATTTATGAAAGTATAAAAATAAAATTATTGAAATGAAAATAATAAAAAAAAAATTAAAACAAACAAAAGAATCTGATACATAATATTCTCAAAATAGTTGGCTTTGATTCTCTGCAGCCACAGGAATTCTTGCAGATGACTATCAAAAAAGATTAGTTGTGTTATTTTCATCTGTATAATTTTGTTAATTTTTATTGTATATTTTTCAATAATGTCCTTTTCTTCTATTTTATTTCAATAAATCGCTTCATGACAGAAATACTGGAGAACAATAAAAGTAAAGGAACTGATTTGCTATGCTGGAAGTTAGGAAGTACGTTAGCTGATTATAACCCATTCTACCTGCATGAGTGAGATATACTCTTTGATGAAGTACTGCTGTCATATTTAGGAAGTTGCTGCTCGGGTCACTTTTTCTTGTTTTGATAGAGTACAAATGTTACATGATAAGGGCTCTCCCCTGTTCATGTAAGTATAAAAATAGAGAGATTAGTTAAAATGGAAATAAGAGAAAGCAGAAATCGAACCCTGGACATAAGTTTTAAAGAACAATAGGTTTAAATGGAATGTCCAGTAAATTGTTAATTCGGATGAAATAAATAATAAATAAACTATTCAATTGTTAAAAGAATGTGGATAATAAAATATGAGTTAAATAAATTAGATATGTAGGTTAAATTCCTTTGTGGAAACAAACAAGGAAAATAGGTTATTGGGAAATCAATGTCGAAAACGTGCAAAGTCGCGCATGTTGAGACACGTGAATTTTGCTCACGTGGCCGGGATGCATGGAGTTCTCAATATAGCAGGTGGGAGTTAGTTGGTGGAGAGAGTCGGAGAGAGTCGGAGAGAGTCAGAGACAGTCAGTGAGAAAACTCAGAGACAGGCGGACATCTGAAGCGAGACGTCACTTCAGAAACTAAGATGTGAAACTTTGAGTTCTTAATGAGGAAGTCGACCGGTCGTCAGAAAATAAATTCACCATGTGTTTTGGATAAAGCTTATCTTTGTGTTGTGATTTCTACAAAAAGGTAAATTGTATTGTTATTATATGTCTGTGTATAAAATGTCATTACAACAACATCTCTCTCTCTCTAAGATACAACATCATATGTAATAAGACAAGAACTCTCATTAAGACTCATATCATTACTAATAAGAACTCTCACAAGAAAAAGCATCACTTATAATAGTCTCTCTCTAAGACTCTTTAATGAAACAACTATATAACACAAAATCGACTTTGAAATCTAGTGGGGATGATCTCCTTCTTTAACCTTTTTTTCACAGAAGAGATGATACTAGTCTTTCTCTACTTTATCCTTATTTCCACAGAATATCCTCGACTGAGCTCCCATCCTTGGAAAACATCTACAGAAAAATACTCTTCTTTCTACCATAACTGAGAACTACTGTCCTTTCTTCCTTTGTCCTAAAACCAAACAGAATTTCAATGACAAACAGTTTTATTCCAGCCATTTTCCATATTTTAGAACACATTAACACATCATTGTTTACGTGCAGACTATATGATCATCTTCAAGTCAAATGTCAACAAATGGTACTTGTCGAGCCGTCTTTGTTCATTTCATTCATTGTTTTGTAATTATAGTATCATCATTCACTTGACAATCTCATTAACCTTTGTCCTGGAATAGCCTTTGTCCTTGGTAAATAGTGACTCATTAGTATAAAAAACAACAAAAAAAAAAAAATGGAATCTTTTTATCTTAACATTTTTGTATCAAATGTAAAGATCGTTCAGACTCCAAGAACTAAGCTTCTAAGAGTGTCGGTTGCTATTCTACCTTAAATCGTCCTGAAATTTTAAGCTCGATATACCTCAAAATGTTAATCTATTAAAAAGTTGTTTTTGTAGGAATGGGTACAAATTAGTGCTATTTAAAAAATTAAAAGACTATCTTTGCTTTTCCAGTGTTTACTATTAAAGATGATTTTTAAATCTAATTGCGCACAAATGCACGTTATAAATCAAGTTCATCTGTGTTTGTACTGCCGATACTAATATTTCAATTTATATGGTATCCAACATTTGAAAATCTACTAGTGTTGGGTCGATTAATCAAAATGGAGTATCAGAAAAATTTTAATTTTTAGGGGTATCGGATTTGGTATTGGAATCTGAAAAATTGTGTCTATTTTCTTAGACCAAGAACGATTCTTTTAACTATTTTTCTATTTAATTAATTTAAAACAGAATCTTCCACTGTTACTTCACAATTACATGTGCAGTTACTCTTACAGGAGGTATCCATTGTCTCTTGAAACTGAACAGAGACATTGATTGATACAAAGAATTGGAATCTGTGATTGTATCGGAATCGGGGGTGGGGTTATTGAAATCATCCCATCACTAAAATATACTAACACCACTTGTGCCTCAAGAAATTTATAGCTCTGCTAGTGAAAGGTGAGTGTGACTTTTGTTTTCAGTTTTGATTGGGATTTCATTTTAATTGAACAACATCTGATTCAAGTAAGACAGTTCTAGAAATAATTTGAAAGAAATGTAATTGTGTAAATGTTAATTTTATAGTTCTAATCCGATTATCCAAATGGTAATAATATTC
This sequence comes from Euprymna scolopes, assembly GCF_053919585.1. Taxonomy (NCBI): domain Eukaryota; kingdom Metazoa; phylum Mollusca; class Cephalopoda; order Sepiida; family Sepiolidae; genus Euprymna; species Euprymna scolopes. Next base: position 16,245,795 of record NC_136500.1, read on the forward strand.
ATCTCCCTTCCATGGTCGGATAGATTAGACGGGTCGAAAATTGGAATTAAAAAGCTAACGCCTGCAAAAAAAATGTCTGGGCAGCCCCGTCAGTATAGGGGCACCTCAGGTGATTGGCAATACACTAACTTCTTCTCAAAGAGAGAAAGCAAAGCCTGAGACGGTGGATCTCCTAGAAATGCACAGAAATTTGCAATATACTGTGATCAACAGGGAAAAGGTCACGTTAGAAGTGTAAATCGGTAAGGAAAATCCTTGAGTGTGGCAATGAATTGACCTAATGCAAATGTCACCTAATCCACATGTAGGCTGGAATAGAACACAAAATATAGTTTTCTCTTTCCCCTTGCTTCTCAATTTGAGACTTTCAAGATAAGGAAGAAAAAAATGAAGAGAAAAAGTAAGTTCTTCAAATCCAAAGTAAACTGTTCTTGTTGGTTAAAACGTTTCCTAAATTTTAATTAACAAAGACAAAACAACCCCCCCCCCCAAAAAAAAACTAACACTATCTACATAGTTAGATATGTCTGTATATTCATATGTACAGATTTCACCTCTAAACTAATTAACCAATCATTATGAATTAGGGAACACGGCTATTGGGATTAAAGTTGGGTAAATTGGGCTATATTTACTTTTATGCAAAATGGGTGTAAGCCGTTTATAAAAATTCAGTTTTTGTGAAATTTAAACAATAGGTATCAGACATCAATCTTTGTAATATTCTGCTTGTTCCTTCCTTAGTCTATATGTTACACTTTGACAAAAAAAAAAAGTACAATTTTTGAAGGCCAAACTGCATCAAAAGAAAAAAAAACATGAAATTTGACTTTAAAAAGGCTAATCTGGCACCCCTGGCCAAGTATATGAGTGACCTCTCTTTGATATAGCCTCGTTTTCGAATATCATTATCTATATCTATGTAAAGTCGAGTTTTTCATCACACTTCATTGATATTAAAAACCTAATTTTTCTATTTAAAAATTATTAAAACAAAATTTTTAATATACTCAGCTGTGGATATGCTAGCTACTAAATAAAGGTTAACTAATTTGCATATTCTTAGAAAAACAAACTTTAATTAATTAATTAATCATTTTTTCTGATTTTTTATTGGATGATTGGTTTCATTTAACTATTACACTCAGTTCTATTTATGCATAGTTTCTACATTCTGCATCATTGCATATCATTTAGAATGAAAACTATTCTAGCACGCACAAATGTATTTATATAAATCCATATATATATGTATATATATATTAAAGTAACTGTGTGTGTGTGTGTGTGTGTGTGTGTGTGTGTGCAGAAAATCTATTAAACTGCTCTCAGAATTTTTGATCTACAGACTTGAAACTTGATATATAGATTGTTTGGACCTATGGAACAATTTGGATTTTGTTTTTAACCTATAAAAATAGCTGCTAAAGGGTCACAATAAAATTAAAAATAAAGTTGACCTAGGCAGGCTAAATTGAATAAAGCTCTTACTATTACTTTTGTGCTTGCTCAAAAATAAATATTTCTAGCTCAAAGTGACTTAATTTTTAGCCTTCCATATCCATCGATTGGCTGCTCAGATGGTATTGATATTGGAGAAATAAATAACAACTAAGGTTGAAGTGCTAAATGTTTTGATTTCAATTCTAGTCGATAGCACCCAAGTCATGTTTTTAAAAAATAACTTTTGAAGTCATTACAATACATTGAATCATAATCAACAGAGAATTAGCTTTATGATAATAAGAAATCTGTATGAATCAAAATATAATATTTATGTGCCTTTTATGACTAGGCAATGCTGGGTAATAATATATGATCATTGTTGTAATCATGTGAGAAAATGTGAGTAAATTTAACATGCAGCGGTTCTTCACCAAAGAAAGAAGTCAGTGAAATGTTACATAAAAAAGGAACATTCGAAAGAAACAGGGCAAAAGAAAAAGAACATTGTTTGTCAAGAAGTGCTAGACTAAAGGAGTAAATTAAAAATTGTTTTTTACAATATGATTTTATTATCTGCATTGAACTATGTAACACAATATTACTTTCGAGCATTTATTAGTACTTATTAATTTATTTCTTTTGGGTTAGTTCTATATTTAAAATCAAATGCACACTATTTTTATAAAATGTTAATAAAGACATATTTGCTGCATATTATTGGTTTTTCTGTTAAAAAAACTAATTTTTGTGCTATCGAGAAAAATATCAGCTTTACACATTTGTGGATTCGATATATTTCTCATTCCATGAAATTTCCACCAGTCCTGCTAATTAATCAATATTATACAAATTTTAGTTTTTTGGAGTATTTTAATTTTTAGCGGGCATAATATGGAAACAACTTCCAATTCAAAAACCTGAATATTTCAGATTTGCATTAAATTCAATCCAATTAAACAAGATGGTGCTTGTTCAAACAAGAATTTATAATGAAAAATTTTAATTAAAGAAAATGCAGAAAGGGATGTATATACACATCACAGAATTAAGATTGTATATTCCAAGAATTACATAATTTGATCATGTAGTTTTTCTTTTTTTTTTTTTTTTCATTTAAGAAAATAAACTTTTATGGCCTGCTCTACGAGGGGGACTCTGTCTGCCATGTTTGTTTCAATGCAAGGGCAGACAACTCACAAGAGTGGGACAATTATTTCTTTTCTTTCTTTTATAAAATGTCGGAAAGACAACAGAAACGTATGATGTAAAACAAAATAATAATTTATTAAAATAACGTGAAAGATTAACAAACAAAACTGAAAGATTTAAAAACAAAAATAATATACAAGATGTAGATATTTTTTTTGGAAGGGTCAGTTTACAGAATTTTAAAACAAAATTAGAACAATTTTTTTTTTTAATGGCCAAGGAGATTATTTTAAAAATTAAAAGAAAATTAAAACAATTTTTTGGAACGGTTAATGGGGTAAATTTCTGACATATGGTGAAACAAACCTTTCCAAGGTTTTTCGAGAACTTTTGCCGCCATATGAATTCGGCTAGGTAGGTCTCCATCATATATGTATGGGTACCCCACTCTGTTTTGTTCCTTTTTTTGGCTTCTAACTACATTCGTTCTACATGATTCTACACTCGTTGGTGGGTTCACAAAATCATCTTTGTGGTTGACATACAAATCTTTGTATTACTCGGCACCCAGTCTATCATAAACACGCTAACAATCTGAGACTATCGTTGTGCCTGGCTGAATGTACTTCTTAATTATGGGTATTAGTTTACCGGTATCTCTCCCAGCAACTGTTACTAAAAAACTACATTTGGTTGCGTGCTCATATCCTCCAGTGCTTAGTCTCCTGATGTGACGTTTTCTGCATGAAAAAAGATTCTTGTCTATTTCAACAACAGTCCTCACCACCAAATATTTGAAGATGATGCAATAAATATTTGACATAAATATTCCTGATGAAGATTCTCCAGTGACGTATAAATGTGATGGAGAGAATTCTGCATTCTCTCTTAACACTTCAATAGCTAACATCTTCATAAGGAAAAAAAAATTTGTCAGAAAAAAAAAAAAAACTGCCCCTGCGTATAAACACAGTTGCTTGGCAACTCCTCCATTTCCAACAAAAGTCATCAGGAATCTTTCTTCGCTGATAGATCATTTCCATGCCAAAGCTACAAGTTTCACTTGGAGAAAGCAAATTATGTGCCTGGAGAAAATCTGTAGTTTTTGACTTTGTTCTTCGCAAAAACGGAGTTTGTCCGTATTTAGAGAATTAATTTACAGAAGCATTTTTCAAGTTATTTTTCAGATTTTTTTTCTCAATTAATTTTTGGACTTTTTCAATTTATTTTTCAGAAATATATCTTTCACTAACGCAATTTTGGAAAAGTAAATTAAGGAATTATTGGAAAAAGGTGAAGTTCACCACTGGTTACCTCCCCTTACTTACCCCTCAATGGCCGCTAAAAGTATTTTATCACTAAAAATCGTAAAATTTGATTTCCTAAAAAAAAAAATAAATAAAAAATACTTGATTAATTTTCATGATTTTTGGAATATAGCATCTTCATGCCATAAAAAATGGATACACCATAAGCGTTTTTATTTTTGTTTTCCTAAATAAGTGCAAGTCTTAATAAGCACTAGCAAGCTTGCCAAAATTTACATTCCTTAAGACTCCTTCTAGAATTAAAATCATGTAATAGATTTTGATAAAAATTAGAACAAGGATTCTAAACATAAGGTTTAGTATCATTTTATTGTCTTTTTAATTTCTGTAAGGGGACATAAAAGTAGTTGCAAATCTGTTCTATAAGATGAATCAATTTTACTTGTCCTGGGACGGGTATTCTTATAGTTCATTTTTGTAATTAATTCATTCAGGAATGAGGGTGGACTGTAAGGATTTTAATGGATGGTGTTGTTGTTGCTTTCAGTCTCATGCAGTCAGCTGATAAAAGAGGCCATCGAACGGAATACGAAACAAGGTTTGTTAGTGACCACCTATATTGAGCGAGGAATCAAAAGTAAGCGTTATTTTTTTTTTTGGCTGAAATTCTATCACTTTGAAATTTCTTTGGATTTTTATCTCCAAACAAAATTTTGTAAACGTTTTTTTTTTTTTTTCTTGAGTTGTTATTCTGTTTTTCTTCCAAATTTTCTGAAATAGTCCCGGACATTATGGTGCTGAATATTCTGAAAGAACGTCTCACATGTCTAGATTGCATGACGTGTGGATGGGTCCTACATGGCTACCCTCAAAATCTGGAACAGGCAGAATTTTTGGAAAAAGCAGGACTTTTCCCCACAAGGTATATCATTTCCAGAAAATTAGATGGTGAAAAAAATAAAAGCATTTGTGAAAAAAATAAAAGCATTTGTGAAAAAAGCAGTCATTGATTTCATTCATATTTCACTCTCGCTTTTTAACATATTGATCGCTATTGTAGGGGTGCATCGATTAATCAGTAGGTAATCAGTAATTGGACAATTAATCAGTACTTGGTCTATTAAATACTTTTCTCTTTACTATTAAATTTAAACCATTTCATCAATTTTATTTCTTCTTGATAAATATTAATTCTATAATGGTATGGTGTTTGTTGTCAATATTTAATTAAGTTTTTTTTTTTTTTTTTTTTTATTACATTTTCACCCCAAACAAGGCACATTGCCACTTTGGTGTAGGGGGCTACTATCAGGGGAAACATCTACTGGGGTACTATGTAGGGATTAGGGCAGCGAGATGTTGGTTCACGTTGCACTTGAACTTATGCATGTCAGTACAGTTGGGGAAGCAGTGACCTGGAATGGAATTCCAAAGTCTAGCAGTTCTGGGGAAGAAACTACTGGAGTAGAAAGATCTTTTACATCTAGGGATCTCTACAGTGTGGGGGTGGGATTTTGCAGCTTGTCGGGTCTGTCGAGGGTGTTCATGTCGTGGGGGCACAAGTGCTTGCAGTTCTTCAGAGCATTCACCATTATAATACTTGTAGAACAGGCAGAGGGATGCAACGTTTCGACGATGGGACAGAGGCTGAAGTTTAGATGCCAGTTTAGGGCCTATCAGATTTGCGACTCTCTTTTGAACCCTGTCAAGGAGAGAGAGACTAGTAGCCGATGCACCGGCCCAAATATGACAGCAATACTCCATACATGGGCGAATAGTGGCCTTATAGAGGTACAGGATACTTTCGGGTGTTAAAAGTTTTCTAGCACGGTAGAGAGAGCCCACCTTCCTTGCAGCGGCCCTGGCAATGCCCTCGATGTAATTGTTCCAACTCATGTTTCCTGTGAACGTTAGGCCAAGGAGCTTGAGAGACGTACTCTCAGATAAAGAGTCGTTGGCCATTGCTATAGGTGGTAGAGAAGGTTTCTTGTAATTATTGAATGAAACCAGTTTTGTCTTGGTGGCATTGAACGTTACCATCCATTTTTGTCCCCATTCCACTACTGATTGGAGGTCATCCTCTAGTGTTTCTGCCATTACTTTAGATATATGTTCGTTTGTTTTCCTGTCGTGCCTGCTATAGAGTGTGGTGTCATCAGCATATTTACCCATCTCAGAGGCAATCTTGTCGGGGAGGTCATTTATGAATATCAGGAACAGCAGAGGTCCAAGGATAGATCCTTGGGGCACTCCCGCATTTATATCATATTGTTTAGATGTACGACCGTCGAGGACAACCTGGATTTTTCTCTTATCTAAGAAGGATTTAATTATGTTAAGTATTCTACCAGTGATACCGTAAGATCTAATCTTCCTGAGGAGACCCTCATGCCATACCCTGTCAAAAGCCTTAGATATATCTAGAGCTACCGCTCTGCCCTCTCCCGCTTTGTCTAGTGAATTTTTTTACATATTTAAATTACTTATGTCTAATATCTAATTAGTAATTTATCTCAATAAAATATGCATTATCTAAACCAGAAAAAAATATATGCATGTATATAATGGTATGATGGATCCAAAAATTAGATTAGAGTCTGATGAAGAATCCGGTTTGCACGTGGTTGCAAGTTACTGTTCAATTCCTCAATGTGAAAACTGAAAAATTTTCTTTAAAAATGATTTAAAGTAGAAAATAAAATAAAAATGTTAATTCGATAGGAAGTGAAACGAAGGAAATTTTCTATATGCTTACCTCTATTTGCCTCAAATTCAGCCCAATCACAAAAGCTTACATGTTTAGCAGCACGCCATGCATATCATTTGAAAATATCGTGCAGACAGTGTATGTCCCTTCAGTGAATTTTCACCTGCAAGTGAAAATGGGACTTAAGTTGTCTCCATTTACAATATAATTAAATTAATATTAATTTCATTTATGACAAAAAAATTTGCTGATAAATCGGCATTAAAAAACCTGTTAACTGGCCGAGTCATCGGTAATTGGCCAATTTGCTTATCGTTTCACATACAAAAGATTACAAAGTTCCTCAAATGGTTAAGCATGTTGTTTCTTATGATTATGTGTTATGAAGCTAATATCTTTGTTGATGAATTCTACACAAAATTCTTGAAGCATCTTTTTCTGCGGGTTAGTTCCCAAATTAAGATTTTTCATTGCTGGTATATATTAACATTACATTATTTTCATACCCGTTTCTTTACGCAATATGGATGCATGAAATGTCCTTCCTGTGATTTGATAACAAATTTTTGTATTTCACACAATTATTTTTGTTTTCACGCATTTCTTTTCCAAATTAAAAATATTTTTTTCAATTCAATTCATAACTGATGATCGCTTAAAATAACACCGGAATTACAAAAGCACATTCAAATTAAATTCCTAACTTGACCTACACTTTATCAAACCACTTTTGTAACCTTAAATTTCCCTTCATCAGAACAGCTATTACAAAATATTAGATTGGTGCAAAAGATTTTGCCGATTTAAAATTACGTGTAAAAAATAAAACACTGTGCTTTTGAAAATCTTTATTCATAACAATAACGATCTTTGCTTTCTATAACTTGATTCCATCTGTTAATGAGCTCATAAAATCCTTTAGGTTTTGATGTGGAATATGAATCGCACTTATGTTCGAAATCCTCTTGTGATGTTAACTTAAAATCATCTAAATAGTTTTGTAATGCTCAAAATAAGTGATAATCTGAGAGAGCTAGTTCAATATGCAGGATGGGGCAAGATTTTCCATCTAAATTCTCATAGGAAATCTTTGGTTAGCAGGACTGTGTGAATACAAGCATTATCATGATGGAAGATTACTTTCTTTCTGTTGACTAAATAAGGGCATTTTCGAATCAACAAGGGTGAGAATATTGCTTAAAAATATGAATGATGCTTTAATAATCTGAAAGAAAAAAAAAGTTAGAAATAAATCATGGTGATATGCTTAAGTAATAACAATATGCATAAAATGAATTACAACAGTTTTAACTGTCCCTTCTACAAGTCAGGAAAAACTTTTGCACCAACCTGATATTATTATTATTATTATTATTATTAGTAGTAGTAGTAGTAGTAGTATTGTAACTTTCTTTAACTGCTTAGGAGTAATCTCATGTTACATTTTTGTAAATCATTTAAAAATTGTATCTTTCTTCAACAATGTCCATAATATTGCTTGACGACAGACAATAAGCAAACTTTTTTTTTTTTTACTTGGAAGTCGCCAATTATCAAGGCTCAAAGGCCACGCGAGGACAAGGCTTAATGAATGTTATCTGGTAGTGTAGTAATCGTTGTGTAAATTGGGTCAAATTTGCTTATTTATGGGTACGGCTAAACAAGAACTTGTTTACATTGGATTTGGAGGCTACCATGTTGTATTCAACTGGGAAACAGGCCAGCGGAACAGTGTTCCAAAAGCGGGGAGTTCTGAGAAAGAAGCTTTGTTCAAGGAATCTGTGTTTAGATTTAGGCACAGATAGAGAGTGGGAGAAATCGTTTATAGTGGTTGTGGCTAGTCGAGTGTTTTTATGAGAAAGTTTAGCAAGGAGGGGGGGCATAGATTAGAGTTCATTTGAGCACCTGCTATGAAAATGATAAAAATATCTCTCTTGCATTTCAGGGTGTTCTTTCTCGATGTTCCTTTGGATACAATTCTAGAAAGAATAACTGAACAACGAACTGATCCGCAGACAGGCCTGCAACACCATTTGCATTTCAACCCACCAGTAACGGCAGAAGCCAAAAGGAGGTTGCGTATAAACCCGAAGCATAACATTGATGTTGTGAAAGAAAAAGTGGCTGACTATCGAGCATACGAGGAAGAGTTGTCAAATTTTTACCACAAAACAGGAGTCCACATCAATGCCAATCAAGACTATCACACAGTGTTTGAAATTGTTCAGGCTCTTCTGATTTCTCCAGTGCCTAAAAAATTTTAGAAAAAGCATTCGAGAAATGATGCATCGTGCAGTGGTAATTTATACTCAGAATTTGAAGAGTTAGAAAATGTTTTCATGGATTTTCCTTATGTAGACTTGAAAAAACTGAGTTTTCTTTGAAGATGATTATTTAAGAACGTGTATACTTGACCACATCGCCAGACCGGATTAAGTATTTAAAAAATAGTCATTGTATTTAATACAAAAATGGGTGGTGGTTTAAAATTCCCCCAAAAAAACAAAAATAAAGAAAAATCTTTGATGTATGTACCCGTGATGGAATGAGAATATTGTACTCCAAAATTCACGTAAATTGATCGAGTAGTTTTATTTTAGAAGGGACATTTTAAACCATTGTAAGTAAATCATTTTTAAGTGCTTAATGAGAAATCATAGCATTACAAGGCTGATCTCGCAAGTTTAAATTGTGTAGATGTCTCTCCTTGTTTTTTTTTCATGACAGCGATGCTAAACAGTCCCATCTTGCTTAGATATAAAATTTGATTTTCTTATTTAAAAATAAAACTTGATCAATTTACGTGATTTTTTTAATATAATATTTGTTTCGTCATGGGTAAATACATGATACATTTTTTTTTTTTATATATATAGGGGAAATTTTGGACAAGAACCCAAAAATGTTATTTTGTATCCGGATTTATTATTGAAATAGAGAAATTTGAACATCAGTTTGTCAGGAAAAAACCTGTGGAAATTCAGATTTTTTTTTATTCTTTGTTCTAGTTGAGGATGGAGCATCCTACCTATCTTATACATTCCAAGCGAAAATTCATTGTAAGGTTCTAGCTCTCCCTCTAAGAGCAATTATTTGCATCTCTTTTGCACTTGGTTCACTGGGTATATTTGCCAAGTAGTTTTTGAAATTCTTTTCCAGGAGTCAGATCGCTCCTATAATTGCTGGAATGATAGATCTTCCTAAAGATTCCAGTTTCTTTTCATGTCGTAAATCGAACCTTGCTATTTCGTTATCTTCGCTCTCTCAGACCCAGCATTGTTGGGGACAATAACTTCCACTATGGTTGCTTCTTACTCCTTCTTCTTCCATAAGTTAAATAGCTCTGTTTCTTTTAATTGAGGACACTGATTTCTACTAAGATTGCTTTTTTCTCCTTCTTCCATGTCACTATGTCAGGTTTAACAGCTGTTTTCAAGGTATGCAGTTGTATACTTTTGCAAGTGATCTTTAAAACTAAATATGCAATTATCTTAGAAAAGTTGAGAATTTTTAATTTTTTCATATCGGTTCTTACTACACAAATCCCCACCTTTCATTACCAAAGTGTTTTCTTAAAAAAAAAAAAAAAAAAAAAATGAAAAATCAACCTGCCTTTTTTTTTTTTCTTTTTACAAAAGAGTCACCACTTATCAAAGCCCAGAGGCCACTCGAGGATAAGGGTTAATGAGTGCACAGTAGTCAATGGGAAAATGTCGAAATAATCGTTAGTAGTGGAAATTTGGTAAATTGGATTACTTGTTCACGTTGGACTTAGGACTATATTGCAGTCAGTTGGAAAGCAGGAAAATGGAACAGAGTTCCACAGTTGTGCAGTTCTAAGAAAGAAGTTTTGTTCATGGAATCTACGTTTAGCTGAAACCACTATCAATAATTCCCTCCGCTCTTTATCTGTGCCTAAATCTAGACAAGTGCTTTTCATGAAAGTCAGGCTAGGGGGCACTATAAATTGGAGCTCAGATGAGCACTTGCCATGAAAATAATGATAAAGCAGAGACAGGCTCGCAACGTCTTCTGTGGGAAAGAGGATACAGGGAAGAGAAAAGGGCATCCCCTACTAGTCTATTTTGAACTCTATAAAGGTAGGATAATGTGCTTCTAGCAGCTCCTGCCCAGATGTGGCAACAGTACTTCATCCTTGGACATACTTGGCTCTTATACAGGTAGAGAATTGCATCAGCAGTGAGATATCTACTGGAGTGGTAGAACAATCCCACCATTTTCCCAGCAGCCTTGGCAACGGATTTGATGTATGTGTTCCATCTTAGATCAGGAGTAAAGGTCAAGCTCAGAAGCTTGTCAAAACATGGAGCATCCCTAAGACAAGAGTCATTCATTTCAATTGATGCCAGACGGGAGATGAGAGTGTTGATAATGTAAAGTAGAAGCTTGGCTTTAGATGCATTAAAATTAACCAGCCACCTCTTTCCCCATTGCACCACATGATCAAGATCAGAGGAGAGAGAATTTGGTCGTTTACTGCTTTTGAACTGTTGCCATAGATGGTAGTGTCGTCAGCATAATAATCTTAGGGTGTGATTTGGGAAATCATTGATGTAGGTCAGGAAGAGAGTTGGGCTCAGGATAGACCCCTGAGGGACTCCAGCATTAATACTGTGAGGTTCTGATTCTTGCCTTTCAATCACTACTCTTATGAACCTATCATAGAGAAGTGATTTAATAATTGAAAAGACATTTCCAACTATACCATAGCTGGAGATTTTGTGAAGTAGATCTTTATGCCATACTCTAGGAAAGGCCTTTGATATGTCAAGAGCAATTGCCCTAGAAAGGAAGCCTCCGTCGAGAAATTCGCTAATCCTATGAGATATAACTGTAAGCATGTATGCTGTAGATCTAGCAGAACGGAAACCATTTTGCATGTCACTGAGGAAGTTATTTTGGCTGAGGTGGTTGACTACTTCTCTATTTAACAGATTCATGACGCACAGGCAGCTGATTGGTCTGTATTGAAGTAGATGACCAATCACCTGAATTTTAAAATACAGGACATACTGGTGAGATTTTCCAGAGTGTTGGGAAGCATTTCTCCTTAAGACAACACTTAAACAGTTTTGTAAGTATGGGGGCTAGTTCTGGTTATTGTGCAATAGTGTCAGTTATATACAGGGTATGGTAAAATGGTCTGATGTACTTGTAAAACCAAATTAGAATAAAGAAAGAAAAAAAATAATTTTGATTGTCCGCATACACATTTTTGTTTTATTTTATTATCCACACACCATGATTCAGTGGATCATTTCATGTAGAATGGCATCTTTTATTTGATCACGAGTCATGAGTTGATACTTTTGACTTTAGATTTTCTCATAGAAAAAAAAAACGGGTTCAAGTCAAGTGATCTAATTTTGAAAATCAAATAAAACAAAACGACATTTGAAAAATAAAAATCTTTTTTTCATTATTTTAGTTTTTTTCTTTTATCAAAAATTTACAAATGTGTCGTATTATTTATTCATTACTAGCATTTCAGCCCGGCGTTGCCCGGGTGTTTGGAGGTAAAAAAAAAAAAAAAAGCGGTCAATTTTTTAAACTTTGACCCCTATTATGACCCCTTAACATTTATTGTTTTGGGCTCAAATTAAGTTATTAAGTTAGATCCATGTCCAAGGAACCTATATCTAAAATCTCAAGTGTTTAAACCCAAAATTGTCGGAGGAGATGGTAGAGTTCTCAAAGGTCAAATCATTGAACTTTGACCCCTTAACAGCAAATTTCTGGCCGAAAACCGATCAAAGATTTTCCCAAATCTCAGTACTCTGTATATCAAATTTCGAGTCTGTGGACTTAAAATTGACAGTTATTGCGTAGGGAAATGTACACAGACAGAGAGATGCACAGACACATTCACTTTTATAGATACATAGATAGATTTTACAAATGTATTGGATTATTTTGTACACACAGAAACTTTGGTGTGTAGATTGGTAATCTTTTAACCCAACACATTTCAGGTGAAAACATTATGTAATTATGTGTTATGTCGAAATATGAATAAATTCCAAAAATTGCAAGAAATGATCCAATAGATGTGCTAAATGTGTTTTTAAAAAAAAAATTTTATCCATAATTATGTTCTGAAATATATTTAAAATTAGCAAACACTTAAAATCAAGAGTTATTTCCTTTGTTTCTTTGGCTTACATTTTACAAAGCACAAAATAGAAATAATATGACATGAAATAAAAAACAGTTTCAAATGAAGAGTATATACGCCATAATCACCTGTTCTCATTAGATCACCGAAATTAAGCAACGTTGAGGTTGGTCAGTACCAGATGGGTAACTGATTTAGAAATACCAGCCCCTGTATATAGGGGTACGTCAATACTTCCCTGCAAGAATTGCAAAAACCTAATGTCATCTTCCTTTGAGTTATACATGCGACTGGGGACCGCTTGTGAATTTCATACTCTCATGAAATTTCCTCCCTGTGAGGAAGAAGCCGGTTTAATCCGCTTTAGGGTTAGTGTCACAGTTTCATTTTTCCATTTTCATTCCCTTGTTTGTAATTCCGAATTGGTTGAACCACTCTTCCACAATAAAACTCTATAATTCTATTTTTACTTGTAATTATTTTTCTACTGGATCATTTTTCAAATTTATACTAATTTAAGTATATAATAATGTTTTCATCTGAAATGTGGTTTAAAAGATCACCAATCTACACACACACTGAAACTTTTCACCATTTTTGAACCAAAAAACAGTTCAGGAAGAGAACCCCTCCCTTCATTTGAAGCTATTTTTGTTTTACATTTCATGCTAAATTATCTTCATAAACAAATTAAAATTTTGGTGCTAATGCACTTACTGATCCGCGCTATTTTTAAAATCTTATTTCCAAGTTTAATTACAGTTTTATATGTTTTTTTTTATTCAATTATAAGGTTAAAGTACAGAATAGGTACAAAAAACCCTCCCCTCCCCATGTTAAGAATGGCTTTTTAAATAATGTTATTATTTCAGCATGAATCAATAAGTGCATGAGTACCGAAATATTTTGTTGAATAAGACAAATGACAAAGAGCTGAAAGATTTAATGAATTAAAAATATTTAAAAAAGATTGAAAATTATTGAAAGATTTAATGAATTTTTATACAAAATAGAATTGTGCATGTCAGCATATCTTGTGTCTTGTTCAATATTTGCGCGTGATTTCTTCTCTTGTTTTACCCGTATTTTTAGGCATTTTCTTTCCTGAATTGTCCTCGAGATCTTTGCTCCGATAATAGTGAGGAGCCACCTCCAGCAGCCACTGGTTTTCAATTTCGATCACCTAACAAAAGAAAAAAAATCAGAAATTATACAACTTTTTATGAAGACAAAAGCATTACAAATCATGTTCATTCAAATAAAAATGTAATAATAAAAATTCCTACAATAAATTTGCATAAACTTTCTTCTTTTGAAGTTGTGAAAAAAAATTTTTTTTAGAAGGCTCTAAACTAAGTTTTTCTTAAAAATCAGAATTTTTATTCTGATGGAAACAATCTATATATCTATAAAAGTGAACGTGTCTGTGTGTGTCTGTGTACGTTTCTGTCAATTTTCAGTCTACAGACTCGAAATTTCATGTACAGGGTACTGAGATTTGTGAAAATCTTTGTAATCGGTTTTCGGCCAGAAATTTGGCTGTTAAGGGGTCAACCTGGCAAATTTCATTTTTTAAAATATTCACACTTTTGTACTGATTTTCCCCAGCTAAAATCTAAATATAAAATTTCGCATGGGTTTGAATACCTTATATATTAAGTTTCATGTCTGTAGACCAAAATTTGACAGGAGTAGGCAAAATTTTTTAAACAAATATATATACACATACATTAATATATATATAGAAAGAGGTTTGTGTTTACTATAACCTTTTTTACGCAAATATCACACAAGTATAAAGCATGTAGAATATCTGCAGGAATATAATTACACGTAATATTTAACTAAAGATGATCATCCCATTAGAAAACCAAATAAACTAATAGGGAATTAATTAGAATGAATGTTTAAAAGAATATGCAAATTACCTAGATCTTTTGGTAGTGAATGCAATTCCATGACCCATATATAACAAAGTTGTATTTTCTTTTTAAATAAATAGAAAAAAGTTTTTTTGTTTTTTTATGAATATCAATATACAACAAAAATCAAATTTATAAGAGTATATATATATATATATATATATATGGTTTCTGGGAGAGAACCCCAGCAAAGTGCTCAATTATGAAGAAAATTAAAAAAATAATATATATTTTTTATTTATATTGGTATTACAGATCAGAAAAACATCAGCCCCGTCAGTTTTAAATCTAAAAAAAAAGGAGGGGGGGGGCAATATCTGGTTGCCTATGTCAGACTCTCTTTAGCCTCTATTTATATTCGTTGGTACTGATGTTTTTGTTTTTCTGATCTTCTGTAATGCAAATATAAATAAATAAATAAATGTGTGTGTGTGAGTATTGAGACGATTCATGGAAATCGAGAATCTGAAAAATTTGAGCCTAATTTCAGATTTTTTTTTGTTAAATAATTATATCTAAAATTAAAAGAAGTTGAAAACTTATTGCTACCCCCACCCCCTTCAAAAAATGAAATTCTATATTTTTTAGGCAATTTTAGAATCGGAAATTGTATTAGAATCAGGAAAAATATTGAAACTGTCCTGACATTAATATTTGTATCCTTGTTGAATAAATTTGGTGTAAATTTTTTATTTTACTGAATTTATTTCAAAATTCTTATATATATATATATATATATATATATATATATGCGTGTATAAGTACAGTATAATAGCATTGAAACCTGCCATTGCGCAGGATTTAATGAGGATCAACAAATGTTTCACACCATACTTTTCTTGTCATCAAAATTGGGGTGAAATCACTCATTTTCCAATCAAATCGATTGTCTGCCCTAATTTTTTAATTTTTTTAATTGCATTTTTACCTCCCAAACAAAGCACAGTTCCACTTTGATGTAGGGGGCTATTATCTGGGATATAAATTGGAGGGATACGATGTAGGGAGTTGAGCAGTAAGATGCCTGTTTACATTACACTTGAACTTCTGCATGTCAGTAGTCGGGGAAGCAGGAACTCAGAAAAGAATTCCAAAGTCTAGCAGTCCTAGGGAAGAAACAGAGTAGAAGGCTTTTTGGAATCTGAAGATCTCTACTGAGTAGGGGCGGAATTTTGCTGCTCGTCCGGTTTGTCAGGGGTATTTACATTGAGGAGGTTCAAGGGCTTGTAGTTCGTCGGATACTGTTAAAATACTTGTAGAACAGGCAGAGGAATTTAGCATTTCATCAATGAGACACAGGTTGAAGCCTAGCTGACAGTTCAGGACCTATTAGGTTGGTGATTCTCTTTTGAACCCTGCCCAGGAGTGAGAGACTAGTAGCCAATGCACCAGCCAAATATGACAACAATACTCCGTACATGGGTGAATCGTGACCTTGTAGAGGTACAGGATACTTTCAGGCATAAGTAACTTTCTAGCACGGTAGAGAGAGCCAACCTTCCTCGCAGCAGCTCGGCAATGCCCTTGATGTATCTGTTCCAACTCACGTTCCCTGTGAATGTTAAGCTGAAGAGTTTGAACGACATAGCTATTGGTGGTTGAGAAGGTCTCTGTAATTAATAATTACAGAGACCTTCTCAACCACTAACAAGGAAACAAGCTTAGTCTTGGCACTATTGAATGTGACCATCAACTTTCGTCCCTATTCCACTACAGACTGAAGATCTTCGTCTAGGGTTTCCACTGTTGCCTTGGATATGTGTTCATTTTTTTTCCCCCTTGTGTCTGTTATAGAGCGTGGTGTCATCAGCATATATACCCATTTCAGAGACAATTTTATCAGGGAGGTCATTTATGAATATCAAGAATAATAAAGATCCAAGAATCGACCTCTGAAGGCTCACCCGCATTTATATCATATTGTTTTGACATAAGACCATCGAGAACAACCTGGATTCTTCTCTTACTGAAGAAGGATTTAATTTTGTTAAGTATTCGTTCAGTAATACCATATGATCTGATTTTCATAAGACAACGGTACCATACCCTGTCAAAAGCCTTAATATCTAAGGCTAGTGCCCTATCCTCCACTGCCTTATCAGTGCATGGTATATAAGTTCAAAGATTACAGTTAGGATATCTGCAGTAGAACAGGCTTGCCTAAATCCATATTATTGGTCAGACAGAAGTTTCGCAACTGTAAGGTGGTGGAATAGAGCTTGAGTTGGAGACTCACCACGATGCACCAGGAGGAAGCTTTATATGCCTTCCCGCAGTGACTTAGTCCATAATACATTGTAGTCTACATTGCACTGTAGAAAACCAAGTGTTGATTTTATAAAATTATTTTTTTTATATATAATGGCATGAATTAACGTTTAAAATGCAAAAGTCAAGTATTATGCTTCAATTGTGCTCCGAATAGAAACATTCATTTAAAATGTACTCCTATCTTATCAAAGAACTTATTATTGATTTTATATGCTCGGCCTTTCTGCTTGTGCGGTGATGAAACTTCTCATATGCACTTGTGATGTTAGGCTGTATAAGGGTGTTAACTTTGTTCAAAATCGGACTGTTCCTTCTTTAATCAGATTTTTCGATTAACAATTTTCGACACTTTCCAGAATCATCTCGATACAAAACTTATCTAAGAACACTCCCAGACACAAAGTATATTTGTATAAAGTTTTATAAAAATTGATCTAGTCGTTTTAGAGTCCATAAGGAACGAACTCACACACACAAAGTGTGTTTTATATATAAGTAGATAGATATATAATTCTAATATTTTAAAAAATAAATATTAACAATTTTTATACCTACAAACACTAGTGTTTTATGCTTATACAATCATCAGTGCAGGAAGTGATAATTACTGCTGGTTGAGTGATTTGAACCTCAGCCATGAAGAATTAACTCTTAAATTAAAGTGAATTTAGATACTTATGAAGTCGTATAAGCAGGTTGTCATAATTAACAGCTATGAGAGTATTCTACAAATAGAAAGTTTGGAATGATGCATATATATGTGCGTCTTTAAATTTCATACAAGACAAATTTTTAGCTATCGTTTCAGTTTTTATCTAGTTGATATCCATCATCATCATAAAGTTTGCTTTAATAAAAAATGAATAATAAATAACCTCCAATCTTGGCTCAAAGCTTCAATAAGTTAAAAAACCCAACCATAAATGGGTACTTCAGCTAGTTAATAATATATATAAAAAAAAAAAAAAGTTACTCAAATTTTTGTAAGTGAGAAATGCTGAACATACTTGTCTCATGAATTCCTTAGTCGTGAGCACGAGTTCATGATAGATAACCCATCGGGGGTGGTTCTCAAACATACAACTATTTGGATGAATCATCACAGTCTGTTGGTGCTTCACAGTTTTATAACTGCCAGATTTGCTCAGTCGAGCCGTGTGGTAGAAAAAACCAGCAGTAATAGACTACAAGAAAATACGAATAACAAAAGTATAAAATACAAAACAGTACTGTCATTAGCAATAATACACGTCAACCATAAAAAACGTTTTTGAATAATAAGACAAGGTAGTTCTACTAAAATAGTTATATTTTAAAAATGAAAGCACAATAAGTCCTCAAAATACTGCCATTTTGTTAGGTATTGAATATCCTTTCATATGCATTAGTAAGTGATTTATTTGAAGAATATTTAAATAAAAAATGTCAACACTATGAAACGGGCATTTTGCAGAAGACACATTTTTTTTTTCAACTCTATCATTATTTAAAAGCTCGTTACGACTCCCTTATGAGGAATTTTATGAAATTTAGAAACCCATCATGAGAAACATTATTTTCTATCTTTTTTTGGGTACATAATAAACGGGTCTATTCTTTCTTTTTTTTGTTTCCTTAAAAATAACATCAACATGAACGAGTATTAAACATAAAAAATATTTTTCATACTACTACATAGAACTCGTAAATAAATCAATCTTGATCTGGATAAGTATATATATATATATATATATATAACAATATGATCGTCTTCAAGTCCAATGTAAACAAGTTCTTGATGAACCGTTCCTCTTAAGTAATCCAATTTACCAAATCTACACTTCTAACGATTACTATGATATTATCCCGTTGACTACTGTAAACTCTTTAACCCTTATCCTCGAGTGGCTTCTGCGCCTTGATAAGTGGTGACTTCTATGTAAAAAAAAATATATATATATATATGTGTGTGTGTGTGGTCTGTTTCTATGTCTATCTGCTGTTTTATAATCACTCGCTTTTTATAAACATGTATCTTTTTTTATAGCTAATGCTATTCACACAGTGTGGATATAGGTATAACATATACATATAATTAAAAGATATGCATATCTATTAAATTTACTAAATATATTATGCACCTTTCCCTATTCAACCTTCACTCTCTTCCTTTATGCTACCATCTATTTATATCTCAATGTATATATTTACATACATAATATATATATATATATATATATATATATATATATATATATATATATATATATATATGTACATACATTTATACAAACTATTAGTTGTAGAAATACTATGACTCTTCAAACTAATGAGGACTACTTATACTATAAAAAAATAAACTATTCGATATTTGAATATGGTAGAATGGAACCATTATAATAGTTCACAAAACATTGATTTTTATTCTCAATTGATAAATGCCATATATATATATATATATATATATATATATATATATATATATATACATACACAAACACAAATTCAATGAATTTAATAATTAGTTCTGTAGAAAATAAACCTAAATACACACATTCTGGATTTAACGATTCTCAATATTATCTAAGAAAATAAATATAAACTAATTATAAATAATAAATTAATAAAATATTTGATAAGATATTTTTTATATTAATTATGATAATTCATTAATACATAGATTTAGTGTTGGTGACTGTGCATTAAACTTCAAAGATGGCATAACCAAAATAAAACAATTGCAACTTCTCTTCTGATTTTCGGATTTTGTAATCATGCCCATATCCTTTTTTTTCTTTTAAAGTTGATGAGTTCCTATTCTTCTGATGAGTTAATGGCAGATTAAATTAAGAATTGACATAATAATTACATGAATGATTCTGCACTAAGAAACAAGTGCTGTAAAAAATTGAACATTTTACATACTTAAAAAATAAACGATAAGATGGACAACATCTTGAAATTTGGAATATAGACGTTTTCGTCATTTATTTATGTATGCTCTGTAGTTACATTGAGCTTCATAAATCAAAGGATTGGTATAAATAAAAGGTGAAATATAATCGAATAAGAATATGTTCTCATATATATATATATATATATATATATCGACGATAATTCTTGGCCTGAAGACGTAATCCCCCAACGTGGGTGATTACAGAAACATGTATGCACATATGTAGCCATTAATGTTTGTATAAATAAAATTAATATATATATATATATATACATACATACATACATACATACATATATATATATATATATATATATATATATATATGTATGTATATGGGGAGTTATAAGAATAAGATCAATTCTTTAAGAGGAGACTTATCGGGATAATGCAAAGCTCAACAAATTGTTTTGGAGCTTGTATAGAATATCAATAAAGAAAACGCTAATATAAAAATATATACTAATGTATATAGATTTATTCAATAAGGATGATACATCAATTAGGGGTGTAAAATAAGTACCTTATCCTACACCCTTAATGGATGTATCATCCTTATATTGAATAAACGAATAAATGTATTTCCATTTTTATATCATTGTTGCTTTTTTTTTTTTAAAATACATTTTCACCCCAAACAAGGTACATTGCCACTTTGATGTAAGGAGGCTACTATCAGGGACATAAGCTACAGGGGTACTATGCGAGGAGTTGGGCAACAAGATGTCTGTTCACATTACACTTGAACTTCTGTATGTCAGTACAGTTGGGGAAGCAGTTGACCCGGAAGAGAGTTCCAAAGTCAAGCAGTTCTGGGGAAGAAACTACTGGAGTAGAAAGCTCTCTTACATCTAGGGATCTCTACTGTGTAGGGGTGAGATTTAGCTGCTTGTCGGGTTTGTCGGAGGTATTTACGTCGAGGGGGTACAAGTGCTTGCAGTTTGGAGCATTCACCATTAAAATACTTGTAGAACAGGTAGAGGGATGCAGCATTTCATCGAAGGGACAGAGGCTGAAGCTTAGATGACAGTTCTTATTTTATCGATAATCATAGATATGTATTTATTGCATTTATTTTGTTGTATTGACCGAAACATTGAAAATAAATGGTGAAAACAATAGTCGAAAGAATTCAAAACAATGTAAAGTGTATTCAGACATAGGGCAAGCTTTTTAATCGTTTTTTTTTTTCCTGAAAATTTGGCTTTCAAGGAGTCAAAGTTCCAAAGATTTTACCTTTGCAGTCTCTAGCAAGCTATTAAGCCAACTTTGAGTCTAAACATTTGAAATTTTACATAAAGCGTATTCAGACATGTAGCAAGAAATCAGTTTTTGGACGAAAATTTGGCTGCAAAGAGGTCAAAGTTGACAGAGTTGTTCTTTGCAGACTCTACCAAACTCCTCTGCCAATTTTGGGTCTAAACACTTGAAATTTTAGATGTAGGTTACTTGGAGATGAGTCAAACATTTTAATTTAATTTGAGCCCAAAACAAATGTTAAGGGGTCAAAGTTTTAAAAAATTCGACCCCTGCGGCCTCTACCAACTTTTCTCTATGGTAGTTAAGGAGCCTATTATATGAAAGGCATTACTGTACATATTCACATGCACATAAAGTTATGAACAGTACATAGGGCCTGAGCAAAGCCAGGCTGAACTGCTTGTACTAAATAAGAATTAAATAAAAATTACCTAACACTTCCACCTAATCATGATTGATGGAACAAGAACAAGTTACCCCCATGAATGAAAGAAAAGATTATTTTCAATCTTATCATAGTACTGATTGTTCAGTTTGAAAATCCATAAAAGAAGGTCGGAGATCACATTGGCCGAAATGTGAAAATTACAACCAAAATGAGTGTTAAAAATAGTCCAAACAATCAAAAAATTAGAAATTATTAATCGTTATCTTAAAATTTTTAAAACATTAAACAGGTTTTTAAGATCTGAAAATTTGGTGTTTCAGCAATAGTATTTTAAGATGTTAAAAAAAATAAAGTGCTTGTGCAAATGTTTTAAACCAATGCATTTCAGGTGAAAACATTACATACTTATATGTCATGTCAAAATCAGGTGAAAACATTACATACTTATATATGTCATGTCAAAATGAGTATGAATTGCAAAAAATTACGAAAAATGATCCAGTACAAGTAAAAATGAAATTTATTGAGTTTATCAATTTATAATGTTTTATTGTGTGTTTTAATGTTGAAGAGTTCGCAAGATCCAGGGTAGGTAACTGCAATAAATCATTTTGACTAAATAATTACAATCCGCCCTTTTTAAACACAAAATGTCTGAATATTATTGTGGTTGACTTTTTTTTTACAAATACATCTAGTTCTTTTACTAACTGTAATTTTTGGAATTTATACTAATTTTAATATGACATGTAAATACATAATAATGTTTTCACCTGAAATGCGTTAGTTTAAAACATGACTAATCTGCACAACAAAAAAACAAACAAAATAATGATTGGATGGGTGAAGGTAGGAGTGTTAATCTATTTAAAATTTCAAAAATAATCTTATAAGTGAACGCTTTATCAATTAAACAACAAAAATTAAATATTTGCATTTCAATGTTTCTTTTTAATTTGCGTTTACAGAGGAGACATCTACACGTGGCACATATTTCTTTCGAAATCGACCAATGATTATGTTGCTTACCTTTCTTATAGCGACACTATCACCAGGATTCGAAGTGGGTTCAATCTCCACCCGAGACATAAGTCCCTCAAGCTGTTCCCGTATATCCCTTGCTCGTTTCATAGATCGATACTGAATGAAGTTGCTATAGCACCATTGAGTGGAGTAGTCAGTCTCTGCCCACTAGAAAAACAAGAATATTAGAAATTAACAAATTGAGCATCTTCTATTATATAATAGGCAATTGTCTTCCTGTATGCCAGTTAAAAATCAAACTACAAAACAAACATCTACAAAGTTGGTATATTCTTGTATTCTTGATCGACGTTGGTCTAAATGAATAATATGTAAAACTTAAAAAAAAAAATAACACCCATTCTTTTATGATCAATTGGTTTTGTTAGGTTTTCATCAATTTCCAATTTAAAATTTATCAATTATAAAATTGAACTTGTCTGTCTGTGGAACGGTCTCTACCAAACTATTCTGTCAATTTTTCATCTACAGACTTGAAACTTGATATATAGGGTATCGAGGAACAAAATTGATTTGGTTTTTACCCCCCCCCCCCAAAAAAAAATTGCTCTATGCAATTTTTTTTTTAATAAGGGAGTCGCCACTCATCAAGACCCAGAGGCCACTCGAGGATAAGGGTTATTGAGTGTACAGTAATCAATGGGATAATATTGTAGTAATCGTTAGTAAGGGAGATTTGATAAACTGGATTAATTAAGGGGGCGGTTTATCAGGAATTTGTTTATGTTGGACTTGAAGACATCCAAGTTGTAGTCAGGTGGGAAACAGGCAAACAGAAGAGAGTTCCACAGGCATGCAGTTCTAAGAAAGAAGCTTTGTTCATAGAATCTACATTTTGATTTAGGCACAGATAAAGAGTGGGGAAAATTATTGACAGTGGTTTCAGCTAGACGAGTTTTTTTTTTTTTGAAAGATTGGCGAGTGGGGGACCAGAGATTGGTACTCAGGAGAGTACTTGCCATGGAAATAACGATAAAACAAAGATAGGCTCGCAACGTCTCTTCTGTGGAAGAGAGGTTGCAGGGAAGAGAAAAGGGCATCCCCACTATTTTGTACTCTGTCAAGGCAGGATAAGCTGTTTTTAGCAGCCCCTGCCTAAATGTGGCAGCAATAATCGATTCTTGGACATACTTGGCTATTATATAAATAGAGAATTGCATCAGCAGTGAGATATCTACTGGAGCAGTAGAAAGGCCCCACCATTTTTCCAGCGACCTTGGCAACAGATTTGATGCACGTGTTCCATTTCAGACCAGGAATAAAGGTTAATCCTAAAAACTTGTCAAAACATGGAGCCTCCCCAAGATGAGAGCCATTCATTTCAATTAATGCCAGATGGGGATCAGAGCGTTTATGATGTAAAGATAGAAGCTTGGTTTAGATGCATTAAAAGTGACCAGCCACCTCTTCTTCCATTGTACCATGTGCTCAAGATCAGAGGAGAGAGAATCAGAGAGAACTTTGTCATTTACGGCCTTTGATGTGTTGCCATAGATGCTAGTGTAATCAGCATAAATGTCAACAAATGATCTAAGTATGCATTTTGGGAGATCATTGATCAAGAAGAGAGTTGGGTCCAAGATTGACCCCTAAGGGACTCCAGCATTAATACTGTGGGCTTCTGATTTCTGGCTATCAACCACTACTCTCGTGAGCCTATCAGAAAGAAATGATTTAATAATTGAGAAAACATTTCCAGTTATACCGTAGCTGGAAATCTTGTGAAGTAGGCCTTTATGCCATACTTTATCGAAGACCTTTGATATGTCAAGAGCAATTGCCCTAGAAAGGAAGCCTTTGCCGAGAGATTTACTAATCCTATGAGATATAACCGTTAGCACATCTGCTGTAGATCTAGCAGAACGGAAACCATATTGCATGTCACTAAGAAGGTTATTTCTGCTGAGGTGGTTGACGACTACTTTATTTAATATAGATTCCAGCAACTTGCTCATGATGCACAGGAGACTTGTTGGTCTGTACTGAGAGGGAGATGATCTATCACCTGAGTTCTTAAATACATGGCATACTGATGAGGTTTTCCAGGGTGTTGGGAAGCATTTCTCCTTAAGGCAACGCTTAAACAGTTTTGTAAGTATGGGGGCAAGTTCTGGTTGAAGCTTTTTCAACACTATAATGCGAATGCTGTCAGGGCTTTACTGGAATTGATTAGCTTGGTGACATCATGCACAGATATTTGTATGTCGCATAGCGTGTTGTCTGTATAGGATGAAATACGTTAATGGCTTTGGTCGCAAAGTTCTTGGCAAATAGTTTAGCTTCGTCTGATGCTGATGAGATGACCTCAGATCCATTGATGATGGTTGGGATAGAACGCATGCTTCTGTTCAGTATCCTGTTTGCTATTTGCCAAAACTGGTGGGAACCAAACTGCTGCTCAGCTACTTTGGATTAAACGGACTGAGCATATAACTCTCTTGCATTTTTTATTACTTTTTACAGTGGTTGCTGACAGTCCTGAAAGCGGCTTCAGTCTCAGTTGGTAGGTATGGAGAAAATGATTTCTGTGCGCGATGGCAGCAGCACATTCTGGGGAGAACCATGGCTGGCTGTTAGGTTTTTGCTGGAATTTTTTGGATGGTATGAATCAATCTATACCTACAATTAACCATTCCGTCAAGTCTGATACTATAGAGGACATATTCTTTTTAAAAAGGAATCCAGAGGTAGATCTGACATAAATGTACAGAAGCTATCCCCATCAGCCATAGGATATCGATATACTGCACAGTGGAAAAGTACGTCTGAAGACTTATTACATTTAATTTTTATCTTAACTGATACAACCGAGTGGTCGGAAGATCCCAGAGAAAATAGAACAGAACATGAACTTAGCTCAGGGCAAGTTGTGAGAAAGAGGTGTAGAAAGCTTGCATACTGGCCGTCAGTATCGGGCACACAGGTGGGTTCGTGAACAATCTGAGTGAGGTAATAAGCAATGGAGAAATCATGACAGAACCTCTCCCTCATCATCTGTCTTGTTTGAGTAGGTCAACCATTCCACATTGTGGACATTGAAGTCACCACAGATGTGAATGTTAGCTGAAGGATGAGCAGACAGGATGCAGTCAATTTTCTTAGATATACTCTTATAGATAGTAACACCGCTATTGTGGGGGCGATAGAGGGCAAATATAAATGCAAGTGCAACCCGGAAACACATATAGGGGTAAATTAGGGTCTTCTCTCGAAATATCCCTACCACATTGAAAGCCATCTTTAATGTAGGCACATATTCCATACCCATGGCAATCTTGGGGGTCAGATTTAGATGTAAAATTGAGTATCCTTTAATTATGAACTCATCTAGGGAAATGGTCAGTCCAATACCAGTTTCGCTTAGGAACAATATTTCCGGTTTTGTCTCCTGCAATTGGGTTTCAACCTATGGAAGGTTGAAATGTAGACCCCTGATGTTGGAGAAGGAGACACAGTGGTAAGGGTCTACATTGGAGGATGGGGTTCTAAGGTTTATTCATGTATTTTTTCTGGAGATATCTCATGATGAGGTTTTGGGATTTGTGGAACAGGTCGACAGACTTGGTTAGAGTAGGACAGAGAGGGAAAGTAAGAGAGAAAAAGATAGGAAATTTTTTTTTTTTTAATTCAATTTTTTTGTAAAAGATGATAAGGTAAAGCCGCAACAATTACCCACTAATATGGCACGGAGAGGCCCCACCAGAAACTACTGCATGGTTCACAATCCATTCACCAAATGGCAATACAGCAGCCTCCTTAGTGGTTAATCCAAGGTTCCGGTCCCTGACTATCAGGTAGATAACGTCAGCCCAGATAAAACGTTTACCTCCAGCACTCTTACTAGTGACATGGCCACAAGGATAGATATTGAAACAGAAAATTTCAGATATTTCAGCCTACTGTTCACGCAAGTACTGCCAACCCAGAAAGTAGCTTTTTCTTCACCCTTTGTCAGAAAAATCACTCAATTTTTGCAATTTGGGGCATTTGTGACCCCTTTTGAGCTTCTGGGAATGCTAAATCCCAGTGAAAACGGACAAACAATGCAATTCCATGCCTTAAGACATGTATATTTGAATTCAGCACCATGGAAAACCAGTATAAAGACACAGATATCAAGTTTTTGAGTAATATGTAAAAAGAGCTAAAAAAAAAAAAACATGTTTTTTTTAGCCCTAAAAGTCCCAGAGGGATGCAAACCAGAACTTTTCCAGGGTCACCCATACTGAATTTATATTAAGAACAATGGCCTCCACATTTTGGCTAAGTTTCAGGAAAATCTAATGGATGGATCAAACGCTATGGAGCAAAAAGTGTCATTTTTGGCCATTTTGGGGCATTTTTGACCTCTTTTGAGCCCCTGGGGACGCCGAATCTCAGTGTAAATGGATAACGGTGCAGTTTCAGGCTTTAACACATGTATATTTGAGTTGACCACTGTGAAAAACCACTATATAGTCAGACATATCAAGTTTTTGTTGAGAAATATGAAAAAAAGAGCCACAAAGTCCCCGGAGACGCAAACCAGAATTTTGCCAGGGTCATCCATACTGGATTTATATTAAGAACAATGGGCTCCACATTTTGGCCAAGTTTAAAGAAAAATCTAATGGATGGATCCAAAGTTATGAGGCAAAATGTGTTATTTTTAGCCATTTTGGGACATTTTTTACCACTTTTGAGCCCCTGGGGGCGCAACGGGAATTTTTGTAAAAAAATTTTTTTTTTACTG
Source organism: Euprymna scolopes (assembly GCF_053919585.1). Taxonomy (NCBI): domain Eukaryota; kingdom Metazoa; phylum Mollusca; class Cephalopoda; order Sepiida; family Sepiolidae; genus Euprymna; species Euprymna scolopes. Next base: position 16,273,053 of record NC_136500.1, read on the forward strand.
TGCACATCTATTTAATGAAATACAATTCGTGGCAAAATTTCAGGAGAAACTAATGGATGGTTACCTGGCAATAGTCCGGATGCACGGAAGCACAGACGCCACTGGAAACATAGGTCCATCTCCGATAAATCGGGGGACGAATAATAATAGTAATAATAATAATAATAATAATAATAAAAACACTTTAACCTCACTGTGTTAATTTGTCAAGTTTGATATGCATGTGTCTTTAGCTCAGATAGTAACAAATATTGCTGGAGAGTTAAATGTTTTGGTTTCGATTCTAGCTGATGGCACCCAAGTCATATTTGTTCTTTTTAAAACTTTTGAAATCCCTACTATATATTGGGTACAATATAATAATCAATAGAAAATTGGCTTTATACTAATATGTATGAAATGTACATAAATTTAAATATATTTAAGCATATTTTATGGCCAGACAACATGCAAATATATCTAAAAGGAAGTTGAATAACTGAAATTATTATCTTCAACAGATTAAAACAAGAAAGAGGAATGAACTGGATGGAGTTAAAAGAGGAGATGGTGGAGAGGGATGTAGAAAAATGGTGAAGAGGGAAAGAGATGAAGGGACGGATTGAGAGCGGTAGAGAAATATAAAAAGATTTTGATAAACTTATGAGATTTTCATCGATATTATTCTAATGTGTCATCTTCTATAATATAAATCCCACCTGTCTGTTTAAATGTATGCATGTATGTATGTATGTACATATGTATGTCTAAAACTTTCACAGAGGTGATGGATTTTCACGAAATCGCTATCGGTTTAAAGTTTGACCCTTCAGACGACAAATAGCGAAAAATTGGCTAAAAAGTTTAATTTCTTCACCCTCAACTGGACACTTTTCTACAAGGAGAGGGGGGCGCTTTTTTTGCCGATATTTTCGATTGACTAGCCTTAATTCAAACCTTCACCACTTCTGGTTTGGCGATGGATGCAACGGCAAAGAAGTCACTTTTTTTCCCGTTCTTTTCCTCATTTGCGGTACTGGTACAAGTCTGCCTGCCTACTACCACTTTTTTTTTTTTTTGCTCAACACACACTTCCAAACACCCAGGCAGCACATATAAAGGGCTAACATCTCTTTGTATCTGTGTTTGTATGTCCAGCTAAAAGTGAAAAAAAAAAAAATAAATAAAAAAGAAAAAAAAAATACAAAACAAAACCTTGCAAAGTTGATATTATCTTGATTGGCATTGCCCTGGATGTATAATCTCTAAAGTTAAAAAAATATTAGTTCTATGTGGATGAATTGGGCCAAGTTTTGTTGGATGTTGTGTGTTATATAAAGGGAGATGTTTACAACTTACATTATTATTATTTTCAATAATAAAACAAAGAGAAAAATTGGCTGGGTGGAGGTGAAAAAGGTATAGGGGAGTGATATAGAAAAACGAGAGATGGATACAGAGGTAGAAGTTTTAACTACTTCTATTTTTCTGTTTTTTTTTAAGATCCCGGCAATACTGAGTTACCCTGGTAAGTCAAAAATAAAACAAAGATAAACATACTGAGTAGGGACGGGGGGGGGGGGTCAGTGAAAGTTATACCTGGTTGTAGATGTTGAGTAATGTTAGGTGATCTCCGCCTGGAACAAAAAAGTTTTGTCGAGCTGTGTCTGCATGGACAATCTTGTCCTTTGGCCGATAGAAGATAGCATTGTTGACAGATAACATGGCTGTGATGGAAAGAATCTCTTCGGAGCACTTGAATCTGGGGGAGGAGAAGAAAAAACAAAAGGGGGTCAACGGAGTAACAACAAAGAAAATATAGGGCACAATTTTTCAGGCAATTTTATCCTGCATTCTTTAGCTTAAATGATTAAAATGAGAGATGTGAAGATGCAAGTTTTATAGATGATTTGTTTAATAACAGCTAGTTTAAATGCCATGTGACCGTTGTCTTCCGACAAGGGTAGAGTCAGGCACAATGTCGGATTTTAATGTGGTTTTATGGGGCATATAACCATGAGCCCCTGGAGGAGCATAGGCCATCCACAACTTTTATAGATGCTTTTGTAGTGAGGAGTTATTTTTTCATGCCCAATCTTCCCAGAAGGTACATACAGCATCTAGCCTTCCCAACTAGTCACCCATCTGGTACTGGCCAGGTTCAACATTGCTTAACTTTGATGATATGCTGAGAACCAGTGTGTCAACGTGATTGTGCCATATGGGTTTATAGGGTGGTGATAGTGAAATCCAGTTCTCCAAAAATAGCGCATTTTGGATTGGGACAAAAAAAATGTCTCAGTTGACAAAGAATTTCTCTTTCATAGACTGAGGATGGAAAAGATGTATAATAAAAGAACAGATACTATGCTTTGCTCCTAACCAGTATTTATCACTCTCCCGCCGTGAGAGTATGTGACATCAGGTCAGAAAATGGCCCAGCACCCCAAGAGGAGGAGTACACTGGCCCTGCAGAAACAAGTCCGGGTAACCATGTCAGCATTCCCCAGTGAGGACGCCTCAGACAACAAAGATAAACTCGCTCCTCCCAAAAGCCAGGAGGTGGATCTCCTAGGGCTACACAGAACATTTTGCATCAGTCCGACAGCAAAAAAGTCATCGAAATGACCCAGTTTTTGTTGGACTGATTATCGAGATTTGAACCTCGACTTTCGTGTCTTACTATGAAGTACACTGACTACTTTGTTTCTAGCCAAGGATTGTCATAGATGTAAATGCCATGTGTCTCCTGTAATTGTAACCTTACGACAGACTAAGATTCTTGAATAACTCGTTCAAATTTGAAGTTCTGATCAGTGTCAGAGATACTAATGGAACTTGTATTTCTCTACTCTATTATTTCGATAGAAGGTGCTAGGCTGAGCTCCAACCTATAGTTGCTCCGTGTAAGACATTCACAGCTAGAACTAATCTTACCACAACTGAAAAGAAATTTCCTTTCATTTGTGTTTCTAACATCAAACAGAATTTCCAAGAACTTTGCATCTGTGGAACACATTACCACAAGATTGCTACCTTACAACAACTGAATCATTTTTAGATCCAATGTCCAATGCCTAGTAAAAGATGTACATTATGACCTCTATTAGTTAAAAAGTGTTGATATGCCACGAGAATCGTAAACATGATTTACATTTATTTACTGGCAGGGCTATCCAGTGTTGCCCGGGAAGATAGTAAGTAATTCTTTTATCAATAACAATTGATTTTCAACTTATGCTGTCACACATAAGGGAAATCTTGCTGTAAAAACTGAAACAACTAATGTAAAAGAAAAAAAAAACAAACAAAACAAAACCCAAATAAAATCTGACGTTAATAAATACCCGTCCTAAATGTTTCTAATACTAATCAAATTTTATTCTATTTGTTATTTTCAATCTTATCATAGTATTGATTGTCATTCAATCTCTTCAATCCTTGTCCTTGAGTGGCTTTTAGCCTTGACAAGTGATGACTCATTAATAATAAAAAAAAAAAAAAAAAAAAAAAACTTTTACAAATTTACAGAGCTTAAAAAATCTCCCAGACAAAACTACTTTTAACTTGTGTAAACTGTAACAAATTGCGCTTGGCATCAGAAAGAATAAGAAACACTTGGATCAGACAGCAAATTGGAGTAAATGACATTTTACCACCGCCATATGAACGGCTAAATATAGATCAGCAGATCATCTTTCCAGATATATACATAACAGGTGATCATCTAGAGTGACAAAATGGACCCCCGCAACAATGGCAAAGATCAAGAGGAAGATTAAAAATAAATGTTGGAAAGATGACCTTGACAGCCAACTGGGTCCTACATGGGCATGCCTAGCTAGGGACAAAACAAGATGGAAGGAGTGATGAAAAACCCTAATGATGATTATCCACATATAACTGTTTCGTCGTTTCATAGCTCAGTGTGGCTATCCCAAGCAGATAAAATCATGGAAAATAAAGTCAATTATAAACATACCCCCGGCACTAAAATCAACAATATCCAGGTTATTTCTGAAATGGCTGTTTCCTTGTTCATTGCAGTATGATGCTGGTCCTGTGCAGTTCTAGGAGGTCCACCCTTCCAGACTTTGCATTCTCTCTTTGAGAAGAGGTTAGTTTATTGTTAATTGCCTGAGGCGCCTTTATGGGAGAATGCTGACAGAGCTGCCCAGGCATTTTTTCGCAGGCTGGAATGCTCCTCCTCAGAAATGGTGACTCTTCAATCCCACTTTCTGACTCTTGTGTCACATTTCTTGCTGTGGTAGTGATAAATCCATCATGCCTGTTATGACATATGGTAGCAAATCATGAGCAATTAATAACACAACAAAAGAAAGGCTAAGAATGGCACAATGGAACGCATTATGTTCAATATCAGTCTACAAGAAGAAACATCTGAATTGGACAGCAAACTGGCATAAACAACATCATCATCACCATCCAAATGGCTAAACATAAACGGACAAGTCACCTTTCGAGATATACAAACAAAAGGTGGACCCTGAAGCAATAAAAAAGATCAAGGGGAGAGCCAAAAAACCTGTTCAAGAAGGTCTTATGCGGCCATGCCTAACTTGGGACAGAGCAACATGGAAAGGAAACCAACTTTCCGTCTTCAAAAGTAATCAAAGACCATGTTGATGATAATAAAACTGGTTTTGTAGGGTTTTTTTTCCATATCACCATGCTATTAAGATTTAAAAACAGAAAGAATAAACAAAGAAAATAAATTTAAAAAAAAAAGGTGAGCGATTTTACTTTTCAGATGCTAAAATCATTTTCGAGAGCATTGGATCGACGGGAAATTCAGCCATCCTTCGGCCAAGTTTGGTCAGTTCACCCATGTGATTGAGAGCTCCCAAGGCATAGAGCTGTTCCAAGGCCAACACTAGGGTCTCGTGTGGCGGCGGGTCCATGAAATCAAAATGAATCAAATCATTAATACCCAGGCTTTTCAATAACAACACCACATTGCCAAGGTTGGTCCGTTGAATCTGAAATGGAAGTTGAAATTGAAATATAAACATAATTTTCATTTTAGTTTTACGTTATTTTTTTTTTTTTTGCCATCAAATGTACAAGTAGGTAACCCAAAACAAAATTTCATTTTTAAAATAGCTAAAACTTTTTAATAATGGGTACATATGTAACAGAGCGCGAATATGTGTACACAAATGTATACAAAATGACGTCACTGTAAGGAAAAAGACTATAAAAAGAAGAGAGAGGGAGAGAGAGCACATTAGAAAAGATGATCATATTAGAGACATGGGTGATGTCACAGCTGCAATGAGATGTCATGCGTGGCGGATAATGAGGAAATAAATGTTGTTACAAAAAAAAAAAGGAGTCGAGTTATTACTTGTCCTATGTTCCTTACGACATACTCTGCTACAACATGTTGTGTATAACGTAATACAAATGTCTTTAAAAAACATAAATTAATTATGACATTTGTGCTATTGGTTCATAAACTAATTTTCACTATTAGTAAAAAGTGAAGAGTCCTTACAAATATTATATCATGTGGTAAATGGAAATGACGTTTTTGAAACTTTGTCATCGTGTTGGGGGAGATAACTTTATTTTACTAAGAGATTCATTCATTTTTTTTTAATACAACAATTTGGAACGCTAAAACCAACGCAACTAAGAGGAATTGTAAGAAATAAAAGATGAGACTACTTTTTTTTTTTATTAACAGAAAAGATGGTTGGTTGGTTGGTTGTTTTTGTTTTACGGCATATCAACCTTTTTCAGGTTATTTAATGCCGAATCTAGTGATTTTGAGGAACGATTTTTTAATGGAGTATATTTGTTTTTTTAAGTCGGATTCTATTTAACCCATAGTTGGGACCCTAACAAGTACTACCACTTCGGCGTCAGAGTGGACCTGGGAGCAATGGCAATTAAAGGGTGGCTCCACACTCTCCAAAGCCCGCAAGCTGGGGCCTCACCACTGGATATAGTTTTAGGTCATATCCAGGACCTAACAAAAAAGAAAACATTACAAAAGAAAAGGAATTTTTATTTAAGAAAACTGCAATGCAACTGATTCCTTTTTTTATTACTTTTTCTTAAAAAATGTTAAGGTTTTTAAAAATGTAATCTTTAACATTACAAAATGCAAGAAAAATATAAACTTGTCGCAGCTTTGTTGTTTGAATGTTTTCATCGTTATTTTTGATAAAAATTATAATTTCTCTGCAATAATTGTCACATTTTCCATCATTTTTTTGTAATGTTAAAAGATTACAATGTTAAAAACCTTAACATTTTAAAAAAGAAAGCTGTGATGACTTTTTTTTTAAGTTATTATTTTAAAAATAGTCGTCACAGCTTTCTTTTTATTTATAACATTTTCATACAATTAATAAAATATTTATAACATTGAGAACAGAAAAATGTTAAAAGTTTTTCATGTCGCAGTTTTCTTTTCTGTTGCAATGTTTTCATTCTTTGTTTAAAAAAACAATAGTTGTATCATTCTTTTCTTACAATTCCTCAATATTGTGTTGGTTTTAGCATTCCAAATTCTCATATGAAAAAAAAAAATGAACACATCTATTAGCAAAATAGAGTTATCTCTCTTAGCACATTGACAAAGCCTCAAAAAGTGCCATGAAAATCAATTATAATGGAAACAATAAGTATTAAACCAAACCAACCTAAATATTAGGCAAAATCCCATTACAGCTTAAAAAAAAGTGCAAAATGGAAGCACAACTTTGTTCATTTAAGATTCATTTCAACAGCTAACACACTGAATTTACTTAATCTAACATTGCTGATTTGCAACGGTTTTGGTATAATGTTATGAATCCATTGTGTATCAACCCAAAATAATGTGCGCCCAAATCAACTCTCAGTAGTTGGTTGGTTGGTTGTTTTTGTTTTACGGCATATTAACCCTTTTCGGGTTATTTAATGCCGAATCCAAAGATTTTGAAGAAAAATTTTTTTAATAGAATATATTTGTTGTTTTCACGTCGGTTTTTATTTAACCCATAGTTGGGACCCTAAGAGGTACTACCACTCCGGGTCAGAGTGGACCTGGGAGCAATGGTAATTAAAGGGTGGTTCCACACTCCCCAGAGCCCACAAGCTGGGGCCTCACCACTGGATATAGTTTAAGGTCATATCCAGGACCCCCATTGAGGGACTTTTACCCTCTGCAGGGGGGCAGTCGGCGTATTCTAATGCCCCACCGACAGGGCCACAACTCTCATGGAAACAACTAAAACAGAAAAATGCAGAACTCTGGAACCTATGCTTTTTCGATTGGATATATATATATATATATATATACACACACACACACACACACACACACACACAAACTTATATATGAGGAGGAATTACAAAATTACCGGGAAGAAATGAGATGCATCGACGGCATCATAAAGACTGATCAATCAACTTGGGGCTTGCACCAGGTAGTTAATGGAGTTCTGGAAACCAAAACTATAATGAAGTGTGGATCTGCAGCGCGATCATGAGGGATTATTTGCTGAATGAAAAAGTTGATAGAAATATTTATGAGAGAGGAATTACACCAATCCGAGTAAAAGGGAAACAAAATAACTGTACCATTATCTTCCCGAAGTGCAATATCTTTTCACTCTAAAAAAATCCTTTAAAATCAAAACTGTTGAAAATTATAGGAAATGAGTAGTTTCAAAGATATGAAGAAATTATAGTTTCAAAAAGCAGGGGATCACTTCCCTATATTAATTTAATGTAAAGTGAACACTCACTTTATAGCCACCTTTGGGGGGGGGGTCTGTTATTTTTTTAGAGGTGGTGTTTATTTGGTAATTGTGGCCTGGTAGACCAACACAAAACTTCCCTTAAAAAACTTCCATAGGTTTTCGGGTGTGCTGAAAACGAATATCACATTTAAATTTTCCACAAATAAGTATTTTCCTGGGTATTAAGCAATGTAATTCTTTATGTTATAAATGGTGGCTATTGTTGTACATGCAAGCACACATATTTTTGCTTAATAGCCAGAAAAATACTTATTTGCAGAAAATTTAAATGCAATATTCATTTTCAGCACACCTGAAAATCTATAGAAAATAAGTTTTTTGAGGTATATTGGTCTACCAGGCTACAATAAACACCAACCCTAAAAAAAAAAAAATAACAGATTCCCTCTAAAAAAAAAGGTGGCTATAAAGCGGCTGCTCACTTTATGTTAAATTACTATACAAAGCTGACCCCCCACTTTTTGAAACTATGATTTCTTCATATCTTAGAAACTACTCGTTTACTGGAATTTGAAACGTTATTTTCATTTTCACCACACTCAAAAACCCATAATAATGGTAATTTTGATTTTTTGAGGGTAGAAAGATACTGCACCTTTACCGAAACATTTTATGGCTGTAAAAACATGCCAAAAATAGGCTTTTGATGATGGATGACCCCCTTAAAGTATAACCTTAAGGGCAAATGTCACATAGTCAGATCATTACTTTTCCAATGAGCCTTTATTTAAATTCTGATCAATAGCCACTGAGATTTGGAACTTATAAAATTGACAAAAAAAGGTGGTATACATATATAAAAAAACTTGTAGCCAAATTGAAAATTGAAATGCCCATATCTTTGATTCTATGAGATGAAGCTACATGAAAAGTTGCAGGCTTTTTAAAGATTATAATACTATTTTATGGTTAAAATTTTATGACAATTGGTAAAAAAGAAGCTATGTTAGGTACACGTCTGGCAATGCCGGTTAAAAGCATTTGTTTAGTTATCTGTTTATCTATCTGTCTAGCACAGTAAATAACACAGATTGAATTGTGGGAAACAATAAGTTGAGCGAGCATGCAAATGCAGAAAGGATCAAACGGTCATATTGTGACATGTATCAAACTTGGGTGACCAGAAGTATCTGAATGGGGACCAGATGTAATGTGTCAGAGGTTCCAGTTTGAATCAGCTGAGTCAAGTTGTTGAATTGGATTTGAGATGCGGAACAAGCAAGATGGATTAAAAAGGTCTCCTCCATAAGGGTGGTGGGGTGGTGGGGGTGTTCCAAATGGATGCAGAGAAACCACAAGACAAGATTCACTGCAGTTCTGCTGTGATGAGATGCCTGAGGAATAAAATATATATATAAAAAACACACATTCGTCTTGGGACTTTGTCTTGAGGGACTTTGTCTTGAAGCATTTCCTTTAAACAGATTCCAGCTCCCCCAAGGACGGTTGGCGAATCCCCCATATGCATATATATATATTGTGTCCTGGCAGGCTAGTTTCAGTTTTGCTACTTTGGAATGAATTTTTCTTAGGGTTTTTCTTTGCTTGGTTATCTTCCCTGTGGCCTTGCCAGGCCACTAATATAAATCTCTGGTTATTAACCAGATGTGTTATAAGGGCCATAACTCCCACGGTGGACATATTATTTTATATTTCTTTTTTTTTTTTTTATTCATATTTTGCAAGCAATATAAGGAGGAACTGCCATTTAATAAAGTCATAGATTCTGCACAAGGGGCCTCACCCAAACAGTGGTTTTGCCCAGCTTGTAACACTTTAAAATAATTTTTGGTGCTTTTATATTATAAAAACAAAAAAATATATTGAATTTCAAGTAAAACAAATGGTTCCTACATAATTATGTCACAAATAGTAACATATCTAAACATTGCAGAAAGCGATAAAGTAGAAAAATAATTATTACTGAAAATCAATTTTCAATAAAGTTTATACAAGGAATAAATTTTGCCCGACATTTTGAATTATGTTTATCACAGAACTTAATTATCTCCCCTGCCAAGTTATCTCTTTTTAGTAAGTGTAATATAGTGATTTTGCTTCCTTTCACAAATTTCTTTATTTATTGATAATCATTTTTCCACCTATCATTTTTCGTAATTTTTGGATATGTTCCTATTTGAGACCTAACAATTATGTAAGTATCGTTTGTTTCACTTGAAATTCGTTTGTATAATATAGAAGTGCCTAGTTTTCTCTTCTTTCTATCAAGTTTTTCATGGTTTCTCCACATAATCACCTAAATAAATAGAATCTCATTGGGAAGGGGTTTATAATGAAACGTGTTAATCTACAATACCTTTGATTTTTCATACAGAAAGTATTGGCTGATAGATTTTAACTTCATTTTTGCTTATTTAAAAGCAAATTGTTAAATTCTGTTGAAATAAGGTTTTTATGTAAAAAAAAAAAAAAAAAATGCTCAAAGTTTATTTGGAAGAAATAAAGAAAAAACATAGCCATTAATAAGCGAAAGACTCCAAGTGAGTATGTGGTGGTGAGGATTGATTGGCAAGAAATCATTCTGTGATGAAACACGTTTTTTCACCAAACACTTTTAAAGATGAAACTTATTGGTTCGGCCATGCTGTACATCACAACACCCTAGAGTTCATCCACAAAGCTCCAGAATCATTCCAAGATGAATGAAGATGCCTGGGAGGTCAGCTAAAGATGTGGTTACACACCATCATAGCCAATGTCGAATCTACTTCCAGTCTACAAGTTTATGGTATTTGCCATTAGCCCTACAACTGACTGCCTATAATTGTTTTGGTTAATTTGGTTGATGCGAACTGTCGTGTGTGATCTGCATTCATTTGAGACACTGTGTTTTATGGAAGGAGCCGGCTCAAGCCATCTTGGGTGAATGTCACCAAAAGTCAAAATAAGTGAATAGAAAGAAAGATAAAGCAAGAGGAAGGACAAATGAGAAATAAAAGACATAATGACAAAAAACTAAGCTCTAACAATTTGGCAGACTTGCATCCTTACATCATCAACATTCTGATCCCCATCTGGCATCAATTGGGATGGATGGCTCTCGTCTGAGAGAGGCCCCGTGTTTTGACAAGCTTCTGGGTTTGACCTTTACTCCTGATCTGAAATGGAACACATTCAAGTCTGTTGCCAAGATCGCTGGAAAGATGGTGGGATCCTTCTACCGCTCCAGAAGATATCTCACTACTGATGCAATTCTCTATCTATATAAAAGCCAAGTACGTCCAAGGATGGAATACTGCTGCCATATCTGGGCAGGAGCTGCTAAAAACAGCCTGTCCTGCCTTGACAGAGTACAAAATAGACTTTGTGGCTTGGTGGGGGATGCCCTTTTCTCTACCCTGCAACCTCTCTCCCACAGAAGAGACGTTGCTAGCCTATCCTTGTTTTATCGTTATTTCCATGGCAGGTACTCGTCTGAACTCCAATCTCTCGTCTCCCCTCGCCAATCTTTCACGAAAAACACTCGTCTATCCGAATCCACTTTGAAAAATTTCTCCCACTCTTTATCTGTGCCTAAATCAAAACGTGGATTCCATGAACAAAGCTTCTTTCTTAGAACTGCACGCCTGTGGAACTCTGTTCCATCTGCCTGCTTCCCACCTGACTACAACTTGGATGTGTTCAAGTCCAACGTTAACAAATTCCTAATGAACCGCCCCCTTTAGTAAACACTTCATCAAATCTCCACACTAATGTAATGTACGTACTTGCAATAACCCTTATCCCTGAGTGGCTTCCAGGCCTTGATAAGTGGTGACCACTGTGTAAAAAAAAAAAAAAAAATCCACCATTTCTGAATTAAAAAAAATTATAACAAAATTCTGCCTTCTTTGATTTACAGAAAAGTGGAATCCTGTTAAAATACAGAGGCCTCACATCCCTGCCAAATGTATAACCTCCTTTGCAGAGGTAAGAAAAATAAATTTTTTTTAATCCTTCCAGATTTTAGGGTTGAAAATCATTCTACTCACTTCTGGAATGCTGTTTTCTTCTAATTCATTTTTGTAAGCCCAAGCTGTGTATAGACGGAAACATTTCCCAGCTGCAACACGACCGGCACGACCAGCACGCTGATTGGCTGAAGCCTACAGAATGACAAAACAAAAAATTAAAATTAGACATTTATCACAAATCAGTTTTTCCCAACCGGCCAGGATGGAGAGGAGGGGTCTGGGAGAATTACAAAAATTGTTGATATATTTACTTTTTGTTATTTTTTGGGTAAATATTAACTATTACAAAACAAAACAAAAAAACATTATAAAAGAATAACAAAAAAAAAACGTTGAGAATTAAAAATAAGCAAACATTTTTTTTCTTTTAACTTAAGGGAACATTTTTTTCCTTTTTATGTTCGACTCATTTTTGCTTTTTTTAAATATAATCCCCAGCTCTAAAAAATAAACCACACACAAAAAAATAATTATTTCATAAAGATTTTTAGCAAAAAATACAAAAAACATGCCTTCATTTGTTGTATCTATCTCTGTCATAAATCATGTGAGGCTTTAATTTTCATGGCAAAATTAGCATTTTTAGTTTTAAGTAAAGAAAAGGAAGGCAAGGCAAGAGAATATGGATAGAGGAGGAAGAGAAATAAAAGCTGGAAAGGAGGAAGATAAAGAAAGAAATAAAATTCAATCAAATAATAATGAGAAAATATGGAGATAACGCTCTAGTGATTTGACAGAAATCAGCTTTACCTAATAAGGTGAAAAAAAAAGAAAAAAAATTTTTTTTTTTTTAAAGTGAATTTCGACTAAAACGTAGAAAATTCACATCTATGGGAATCTCTAGTAATTCAAATGGAAATCAACCTTTTGTGGATGATAAAAACAAAAAAACAGAAAACTCACATTCCTGCTTCTTAAAGACAAACCTTTTAGGAAAGAGGAGGGAGTATCCTCTGCCAACTATAATAATGGCAAAAGCATTAACCTGCATCAGTGCTAGAAAGACACTGTGCAAGAGCCACTATTTCTGAAAATTGATCCTTTATAACCAAGGTGCAATTCTTCTAATCATCCCCCTCCAAAAAATGGAGGCTGACAACTCCAAAAATCTCCACATGAGTAAAAGATTTGTTCGCAACAGAAAAATATTTCTTTTTTAGTCTTAAGCAACAGAACTCGGTTTTATTACAAACCAAATTTCTAGTAAAAAATTGTGACACAACAGAAAGCAAGTAAATATCCTCTGATTCATCAGATTACAGCAAAATTCCACCCCTTTTCTTGTAGATCTCCTGCCAGAAGATTTTCAACTCTAATAGTATTTTCCTTGGACCATTTGCCTTTGGAATTACTTCCCTGCTCTGCTTCCTTGATCATACCAACATTCAGAAATTTAAATGTTACGTGAACAAACATTTTGCCCCCCCCCTCCAATATGGTCCCTATCACAGTAGCTCCTTAGACTTCAGTGGAAATATGCCTTGTTTGAGATAAACAAAATAGTAATCCCACCCATTCGCTTTCTATCTCCGCAGTTTTGTGCCATCTAAAACAAAAACTTATTTAATTTCTCAAGATTTTTATTTATTTTTGCAGTTATTATTTATCATCTTCATCATGATTATGAAAGAAAACTTACTTTTGAAATTGGAGTGACGACCAAAGATTCCATCCCAGTGCGTGCGTTGTAACTTTTCTGCTTACAAAATCCAGGATCGATGACATAAATAATACCATCAATGGTGAGTGATGTCTCCGCAATGTTTGTGGCCAGGATGATCTGACAAAAGGAACAATTTCAAGTAAAAAGTTTAAACATCATAAATCAGTCCTAGGATATATGCCTTCACTAATGTACACTCTCCGTCAAGAATGACGAAAACAAATTATGTTTTCACCAGTAGCATATCTAGAAAGTATGTTTGTATGTCCAGCTGAAACTTTAAAAAAATAAATACACAAGAAATCCCTACAAAGTTGGTATTTTTTTTTACATCAGCATAATACCAGAAAAAATCCTATCTAAAATTTTATAAAAGAAATTCATTTTTTGTTTTTTTTATTAGGGGTCAAATGGCCATTTGTATCATTGAATGTAATCAAGAATTAAATATGATTTTTACGTCAACATGTGATAATACAACCCAGGAAACGAGTCAACACCTTTTAGAAACAATAGAGATTGGAATGTTGACATCATCTGGGCCAAATAAAAAGATATACAGAGAGAGGCGGAGAGCAGAGTCAGGAACGCGACACGAGAGGGTGCTAGCAACACATTCTTCTTCACCATCACCACCCTGGTCACGTATGCCATTAAACTTGTCAAACTGTCATTTGAAAACAGAAATGTTATATTTACAAATAAATGAAATATTTTTATAACCATCTGTGTCGTTTTATTATCGCTAACAAGTGCATAAATCGAAAAATGACAACGATCGATTTTTAAAAAATTAAATAGACTTAAAACACTTTTAATGATCAGCCGTTAGCAAAATATAACATATATATAAGTATGGCACAATCACGTTGACACACCAGTTTTCACTAGATCACCGAAGTTAAGCAACACTGAGTCTGGCCAGTACCAGATGGGTGACCATTTGGGAAGGCTAGGTGCTGTATGTACCTTCTGGGAAGTTTGGGCGTGAGGTCAGCACCCTCAGCCTGAAAAAAAGAACTCCTTACTACAAAAGCATCTATAAAAGTTGTGGATGGCCTATGCCCCACCCCAGGGACTCAAGGCTATGGATGGACATAGTAAGTTGACTGGCTGTTAAGAAAATTCACTAACTTTTTCTGTTGATTTTTGTTTTTAATGATAATTAAATTTGGTTATTTTTTTTTATTATTTGGACTATGATTCTCATCTTGGTTGTTTTTTTGTTTTTTTTCACAATGTTTTGGTTGATGTAACCTCCGACCATCACAGATGCATTCACATCGTCCAAATATTACAAAAAATAATTATAAATAGTTTCTATGATTGTGAGTTAAATCCCTGGTATAGTCAACCACACTGATGAGCTGTAGATACAACGAAACACATGGATAAACCATTTTATGAAACACATGGATAAACCATTTTACTTTAATTTTTTATTTGTGAACATTTTAGAAAACATAAAAAAGCTTTTGCATAAATATAGATTTCTTTTATAAAAATCAGTATGAAGCCATGGTGCAAGGAGGTAACAAAGAACCCCCCCCCCCCAAAAAAAAACCAAAAACCAAAAAAACAAAAAACAAAACAAAAGAAGAATGGATTACCTTTCTAGCACCTGGAGGCGTTGGTTGGAAGATTTTGGCTTGCATTTCTGATGGTAAAGTCGAATAAACAGGCAAAACAATAAGTTCTTTGATTTTGGTACCAAGTTTACGCGTTCGTTCC
Organism: Euprymna scolopes; assembly: GCF_053919585.1. Lineage (NCBI taxonomy): Eukaryota > Metazoa > Mollusca > Cephalopoda > Sepiida > Sepiolidae > Euprymna > Euprymna scolopes. The sequence continues at coordinate 16,288,178 of NC_136500.1, forward strand.
TGAACAACAAGAATATAAAATAAAAATAAAATCACAGAAATTGAAAGAAACTTTTGGTAAAAGAAAACAATTTCAACACAAAATAAATTTTTGAAAAATCTCTAAGCTCCTCCCTCTCTACCAATTTAATAGAACGAAAAAAGCTGGAGGAACATAATTTCAAGTGGAAATTTTGCTAGCAAAAAATCTTTTTAATTGTCATTTTGAAGTTGGAAGACATATTGTTAACCATACCAGAAGGATTTCTTGAGCTGTTTCGATTTCTTCTTGTCCACTGAAGAAGACTAAAATATCCCCAATTGGTTGAGTGACATGGATTTGGAGGACAGTAACAATAGCTGCATCCAGATAATCAGCCTCAGGTGCCTGGGAAATAAAAAAAAGATTTCAAACAATTAGAGAATAATAAAGATTTTCTGGTGGTTCTTGGCATAAAACTCTTTCATAAATAAATTAAATGAAATTCTAACTTTTGGAAATACTTGTTATGGCAAAAAAAAGTAAGCAAAATTTATAGAAAGCAATCCAGTTTATTACTGAAGAAATTCAATTTTTTAAATTCAGATTATTTCAAAGTTATCACTGTTTTTTAAATATCAGTGGAAGTAATCACTTTTAGTGTAAAGGGTGAATTCATATTTAGCAGAATGTATGTGGCGACAAAAATTTGATAAATTGAATATCTTACAAAAAACATAATCTATATATCTATAAAAGTGGACGTGTCTGTGTACATTTCCCTACGCAATAACTCTGTCAATTTTTAGTCTACAGACTCGAAATTTGATATACAGGGTACTGAGATTTGGGAAAATCTTTGTGATCGGTTTTCGGTCAGAAATTTGGCTCTTAAGGGGTCAAAGTTCAACGATTTGACCTTTGAGAACTCTACCAAACTCCTCCGACAATTTTGGGTCTAAAATTTTAGATATAGGTTCTTTGGACATGGATCTAACTTAATAACTTGATTTGAGCCCAAAACAATAAATCTTAAGGGGTCATAATAGGGGTCAAAGTTTTTAAAAAATTAACATCTGCGGTCTCTTCCAAATTACTCGGACAATTTCTGGTCTAAACATTTGAAATTTGACATAAAGGGTATTCAGAGATAGGGCAAGCCTTTTAATCGGTTTGGGTCGAAAATGTTTAGTTACAAATATATAAATGTATATATGTATGTATGTTTGCATGTCTGCCTAAAACTTTTGACATAGGCGACGGATTTTACCAAGATTAGTATCGTTTTGAAGTTCGACTCTTCAGACGACAAATATCGAAAAATTGGCTAAAAGCATTAATATCTTCACCTTCAACTGGGAACTTTTCTACAGGGGTGGGGGTCTCTTTTTTCGCCGATATTTTCGAAAGTCATCCTCTCCTTTCGATTGTCAAGCCTTAATTTTAAAAAATGTCACTTGCGGTTTGGCGGTGGTCATAACAGCATAGATGTAAGGTTTTTTTCCCGTTCTTTTCCTCCTTTGTGGTACGGGTTCGAGCCTGCCTTCCTACTACCACTTTTTTTTTTTTTTTTTGCTCAACAGACACATCCAAACACCCGGGCAACGTCGGGCTGAAATACTAGTATATATATATATAAAAGTGAAAGTGTTTGTGTGTCTGTGTGTATTTCCCTACGCAGTAACTGTCAATTTTAAGCCTACAGATTTGAAATTTGATATACAGGATACTGAGATTTGGGAAAATCGATGTGATTGGTTTTCGGACAGAAATTTGGCGATTAAGGGGTCAAAGATTTGACCTTTGAGAACTCTACCAAACTCCTCCTACAATTTTGGGTCTAAACACGTGAAATTTTAGATATAGATTCCTTGGACATGGATCTAACTTAATAACTTTATTTGAGCCCTAAACAAATTTTAAGGGGTCATAATAGGAGTCAAAGTTTAAAAAATTGACCGTTTTTTTTTTTTGTTTTGCTCAGCATACGCCTCAAAACACCTGGGCAACGCCAGGCACCTATGCTAGTATATAAAAGAAAATAATAATAAAAAAAAGTCCATAACTCCACCCAACTCCCATAAAAAAACAAAAAATAAAAATCTTTATGGTATACATATCCATGACAGAAAATATTGCATACTAAAAATCACATAAATTGTTCAAGTAGTTTTATTTAAAAAAAGAAAAAAAGAAAAGAAAATCAAATTTTAAAACTAAACTATGATTGTCTCAATGCCATTTTTGTAAGACAAGGGAGATAACTCCAACTAATTCAAATTTTTGTGAATGCCATTCGTAACATGGGAAGAGGTGACATTGGTAAATCTTAAATTTGCTTAAAAATTAGTTTCTTTATGAAAACAAAACACTTTTTGAATTTATGTGATCTTTGATGTACAATCTTTTCTTTTTGTTAAGGATACATACCTCATAGAGATTTCTCTCTATTTTTATGCAAAGAAACGACAAGCGTAAAAAAAAACTACTGGATTGCTTTTCAAAAAATTTGGTTATTGTTTTTTTTTTTCACCATAACAAATAAGTACTTTCAAAAGCTAGAATTTTATTTAGTGTATGTTAAGAGGAAACAATTTTTTTTTTTGCTTGTTTTTGTCAATATGATATCAGCACTGAAAGCTTAACATAGCTTACGAAAACCAACGATTAGCAATTTTTTTTCTATTTTCTTATTGAAATAACCGGAAACAATTTGTTTTAACAGTTTTTAAAACAATGTTTATTTCATTAAATATTAAACATTAAATTATAAACATTAAATAAATATAGAAAAGGAACTTCAGTTTATAGGATACAATACAATGCAGAGATGTAACCGAATGACACAAACTGAAACAAATTAAGATATAATAGTGGAACAAGCTATGCAGTTTCACCTTGATTGATCTAATATATGTATGCGTGTGTGTTAAGGCACAATCATGTCGACATACCGGTTCTTGCCAGATCACTGGAGTTAAGCAATGTTGAGCCTGGCCAGTACCAGATGGGCGACCATTTGGGAAGGCGAGGCACTGTATGTACCGCAAGGTAAAATACCAGGTTGAGAAATTGGTGCGGTCTATCCTTCTCTCTAGGGTAGATGGAACTCTCTTAAGCTGTGGTAGGCATCCGGCACCCCGTCACAAATAAAAAATAACCCTTGATAGTCCTGGTGAAGCATCAAGTATTCAGCTACCAACAAGATTTGAATTACACTACAAACTTGTGTAGTGAGTCCAATCTCGGCTATGGCTGTGCTGGATTGGTGTGTGTGTATATATATATATATATATATTAGCGGAGGGGGCAGCTTTGCCCGGCGCATAAAATATGCTTAAGCATGATATTTAATTTAATATGATTTTTTAATTTGTTCAGATTTTGTATATATTATTATAGAATCGTGATTTCAAAAGAAAAAAAAAAGTTGACATCAGCTAGAATCGAAACTGAAACGGTAGAATTCAAAGTTACATTACCACTGCACTAATGTGACAAGCGTATGAACTGATTAAAAATTTAAAATAAACTAAGATGAATGTACAAAATGTTTTTTATGATTTTTTGCAATTTTGTCCCATCTTTGACCTCTTGAAAACTATTTTAACCAGCTAAAAACCCATAAAAAACGGTCCATAAATTATTATCCAATCCATTTGAGGCCTTTAGCGCTGCTCTGCGACTTTTAGTTTCTGAGGAGTTAGAGTTTGAAAATATGTAGACAGACAGACAGACATATAGCCATTTATATATTATATATTTTACTTAAATATTTTACATGTTTTGTGTTCTTACTTGCGTCAGGTGGTTAGGTAGCGTATCCATATTGCAATATTTCGGTAAATACTTCCCTTCATCAGGCGTGTGTTTGACTTTTGGATGTGCATATTGGGTATATTTTACACTCATATTGCAATACAAATACTCCACTGGGCTACCTGGTGCAAGTATAATCACAATATATATGTCTTATAAATTTCCGTACTGTCTGTATGCCTGTGTGTGAGACGCGTTTTATCTCAGCCTAAAGGCAACCCACCCAGGCAAGTAAGGTACCGAAATATTAATAACTACATTTTATTTCAGTATTTAATTTATGTATTTCTGTTGTATTAAATGCTAGCTTTAATTTTTTTTTTTTTTTTTTTTTTTTTTTTTTTTTTTTTTTTTCTCGTCCATAAATGTTTATCTACCAAGTTGATCTTAAATATTGTATAATCAATCCATTATATTATCATTTTCAGTCCCCCACCCCTAATTTCTGGCTCCCATCTTATCTCGCAATTACTTATAACGTCACCAACTAACCTTCGGAAGAAACCCCCCCCCCCATCCGATTTTGTTTTATATCATAAGTTGCTTAAAACGTGATTAGTTAAAGTTCAGAATAAAATCACGCTTTCTCTTAACGGTTAATTTAAAAAAAAAATCTTCTGAACGCTATTAAAAGTTAAATTCTTCACTAGTTTGGAGACGGAATGCGTTGTGATAAGTGATTTTCTCTATTAATTCGCACTTTTTATTTTAAGATTCAAATATTAATAACTACATTTTATTTCAGTATTTAATTTATGTATTTCTGTTGTATTAAATGCTAGCTTTAATTTTTTTTTTTTTTTTTTTTTTTTTTTTTCTCGTCCATAAATGTTTATCTACCAAGTTGATCTTAAATATTGTATAATCAATCCATTATATTATCATTTTCAGTCCCCCACCCCTAATTTCTGGCTCCCATCTTATCTCGCAATTACTTATAACGTCACCAACTAACCTTCGGAAGAAACCCCCCCCCCCCATCCGATTTTGTTTTATATCATAAGTTGCTTAAAACGTGATTAGTTAAAGTTCAGAATAAAATCACGCTTTCTCTTAACGGTTAATTTAAAAAAAAAATCTTCTGAACGCTATTAAAAGTTAAATTCTTCACTAGTTTGGAGACGGAATGCGTTGTTGTGATAAGTGATTTTCTCTATTAATTCGCACTTTTTATTTTAAGATTCAAATATTAATAACTACATTTTATTTCAGTATTTAATTTATGTATTTCTGTTGTATTAAATGCTAGCTTTAATTTTTTTTTTTTTTTTTTTTTTTTTTTTCTCGTCCATAAATGTTTATCTACCAAGTTGATCTTAAATATTGTATAATCAATCCATTATATTATCATTTTCAGTCCCCCACCCCTAATTTCTGGCTCCCATCTTATCTCGCAATTACTTATAACGTCACCAACTAACCTTCGGAAGAAACCCCCCCCCCCATCCGATTTTGTTTTATATCATAAGTTGCTTAAAACGTGATTAGTTAAAGTTCAGAATAAAATCACGCTTTCTCTTAACGGTTAATTTAAAAAAAAAATCTTCTGAACGCTATTAAAAGTTAAATTCTTCACTAGTTTGGAGACGGAATGCGTTGTTGTGATAAGTGATTTTCTCTATTAATTCGCACTTTTTATTTTAAGATTCAAATATTAATAACTACATTTTATTTCAGTATTTAATTTATGTATTTCTGTTGTATTAAATGCTAGCTTTAATTTTTTTTTTTTTTTTTTTTTTTTTTTTTCTCGTCCATAAATGTTTATCTACCAAGTTGATCTTAAATATTGTATAATCAATCCATTATATTATCATTTTCAGTCCCCCACCCCTAATTTCTGGCTCCCATCTTATCTCGCAATTACTTATAACGTCACCAACTAACCTTCGGAAGAAACCCCCCCCCCATCCGATTTTGTTTTATATCATAAGTTGCTTAAAACGTGATTAGTTAAAGTTCAGAATAAAATCACGCTTTCTCTTAACGGTTAATTTAAAAAAAAAATCTTCTGAACGCTATTAAAAGTTAAATTCTTCACTAGTTTGGAGACGGAATGCGTTGTTGTGATAAGTGATTTTCTCTATTAATTCGCACTTTTTATTTTAAGATTCAAATATTAATAACTACATTTTATTTCAGTATTTAATTTATGTATTTCTGTTGTATTAAATGCTAGCTTTAATTTTTTTTTTTTTTTTTTTTTTTTTTTTTTCTCGTCCATAAATGTTTATCTACCAAGTTGATCTTAAATATTGTATAATCAATCCATTATATTATCATTTTCAGTCCCCCACCCCTAATTTCTGGCTCCCATCTTATCTCGCAATTACTTATAACGTCACCAACTAACCTTCGGAAGAAACCCCCCCCCCATCCGATTTTGTTTTATATCATAAGTTGCTTAAAACGTGATTAGTTAAAGTTCAGAATAAAATCACGCTTTCTCTTAACGGTTAATTTAAAAAAAAAATCTTCTGAACGCTATTAAAAGTTAAATTCTTCACTAGTTTGGAGACGGAATGCGTTGTTGTGATAAGTGATTTTCTCTATTAATTCGCACTTTTTATTTTAAGATTCAAATATTAATAACTACATTTTATTTCAGTATTTAATTTATGTATTTCTGTTGTATTAAATGCTAGCTTTAATTTTTTTTTTTTTTTTTTTTTTTTTTTTCTCGTCCATAAATGTTTATCTACCAAGTTGATCTTAAATATTGTATAATCAATCCATTATATTATCATTTTCAGTCCCCCACCCCTAATTTCTGGCTCCCATCTTATCTCGCAATTACTTATAACGTCACCAACTAACCTTCGGAAGAAACCCCCCCCCCCATCCGATTTTGTTTTATATCATAAGTTGCTTAAAACGTGATTAGTTAAAGTTCAGAATAAAATCACGCTTTCTCTTAACGGTTAATTTAAAAAAAAAATCTTCTGAACGCTATTAAAAGTTAAATTCTTCACTAGTTTGGAGACGGAATGCGTTGTTGTGATAAGTGATTTTCTCTATTAATTCGCACTTTTTATTTTAAGATTCAAATATTAATAACTACATTTTATTTCAGTATTTAATTTATGTATTTCTGTTGTATTAAATGCTAGCTTTAATTTTTTTTTTTTTTTTTTTTTTTTTTTTTTTTTTTTTTTTTTTTTCTCGTCCATAAATGTTTATCTACCAAGTTGATCTTAAATATTGTATAATCAATCCATTATATTATCATTTTCAGTCCCCCACCCCTAATTTCTGGCTCCCATCTTATCTCGCAATTACTTATAACGTCACCAACTAACCTTCGGAAGAAACCCCCCCCCCCATCCGATTTTGTTTTATATCATAAGTTGCTTAAAACGTGATTAGTTAAAGTTCAGAATAAAATCACGCTTTCTCTTAACGGTTAATTTAAAAAAAAAATCTTCTGAACGCTATTAAAAGTTAAATTCTTCACTAGTTTGGAGACGGAATGCGTTGTTGTGATAAGTGATTTTCTCTATTAATTCGCACTTTTTATTTTAAGATTCAAATATTAATAACTACATTTTATTTCAGTATTTAATTTATGTATTTCTGTTGTATTAAATGCTAGCTTTAATTTTTTTTTTTTTTTTTTTTTTTTTTCTCGTCCATAAATGTTTATTTATCTACCGAGTTGATTGCAAAAATAGATTACCTAATTGTACTCATTTTTAGTTCGTGGGAGGGGAATCTATCACCATACTTTCCCTTAAACAGGTCCGTTGGACTTTTATTAAGTACAATACTTAATAGTTATTTTTTATTTTTTATTTGTTTATTTTTTTTTTTTTTTTTTTTTTTTTTTTTTTTTTTTTTTTAATGGAGAGTAGAAAACGCATTGTGGATGCGTTATCGGCAGCTCCTGTTACTCTCGCTTCTTCTTATTTGTCCCTCAGTCCTCATTTTTAAATGAGTGATTTTTCTGACAAAGGGAGAAGAAAAAGCTGTTTTCTAGGTTGGCAGTATTTTTGCGCGAACAGTTGGCAGAGTTGGTGGAAATTTTCTGTTTCTATGTCTATCCTTGTAGCCATGTCACTAGTAAGGGTGCTGGAGGTAAACGTTTTGTCTGGGCTGACGTTATCCGCCTGATAGTCAGGGACCCGAACCTTGGATTAACCACTAAGGAGGCTGTCCTATCAGCAGGTGCAAAGTACTGGGGCTGCTGTATTGCCATTTGGTGAATGGAATCTGGACCATGCAGTAGCTTCTGGTGGGGCCTCTCGATGCCATACTAGTGGGTAATTGTTACGGCTTTACCTTATCATGTGGTACAAAAAAAAAAAAAAAAAAAAATTCTTCGTTTCTTTTTCTCTCTTAGTTTCCCCTCTCTGTCCTGCTCTAAGTAAATCTGTCGACCTAGTCCACAAATTCCAAAATTTCATCATGACAAGTTTCAAGAAAAAATACACGATTAAACCCGGTTCTCCAACTTCCAACGTAGACCCCTACTACTATGTCTCCTTCTCCAACATCAGGGGTCTACGTTCTAACCTTCCAGAGGTTGAAACCCAATTACAGGAGACTAAACCAGACCTTTTATTTTTAAGTGAAACTGGCATTGGACAGGCTATTTCCCTTGATGAGTTTGCAATTACAGGATACTCTAACTTAACTTCTAAATCTGACCCCCAAGATCGCCATGGGCATGGAATATGTGCCTATATTAAAGATAGCTTTCCATGTGGGAGGGACATCTCCAGGGAAGATCCTAACTTACCTTATATGTGCTTCCGGGTTGCTTTAGCTCACACTACTGCATTTATATTTACTCTCTATCGCCCCCACAACAGCGGAGTTACTATCTTTCAAAGCATATCTGAGAAAATTGACCAAGTCCTTTCTACTTATCCTTCAGCTAACATTCACGTATGTGGAGACTTCAATGTTCACAACGTCGAATGGTTGACCCACTCAAACAAGACCGATGATGAGGGGAGGTTCTGTCATGATTTCTCCATTGCCTATGACCTCACTCAGATTGTTCAGGAACCTACCCGTGTGCCCGATAATGACGGCCAGTATGCGAGCCTACTAGACCTTTTTCTCACAACTTGCCCTGAACTATGTTCAGTTTCTGTTCTGTCGCCTCTTGGATCTTCCGACCACTCTGTTGTATCAATTAAGATAAAAATGAAATGTAATAAGTCCCCAGACGTACCTCTTCATCGTACAGTATATCGATACACTAAGGCTGACTGGGATAGCTTCCGTACATTTATATCTGATCTACCTCTGCATTCCATGTTTAAAAAGGATGTGTCCTCTATAGTATTAGACCTAACTGAATGGTTAATTGTAGGTATTGACCATTTCATACCCTCTAAAAAATTTCAGCAAAAACCTAACAGCCAGCCATGGTTCTCTCCAGAATGTGCTGCTGCCATTGCGCACAGAAATCACTTTTTCCACTGCTTCAAACGTAATAGATGTATGGAAACTAAAGCCGTTTTCAGGACTGCCAGCAACCATTGTAAGAAAGTAATAAGGAACGCAAGAGAGTTGTATGCTCAATCTGTTAAGTCCAAAGTAGCTGAGCAGCGGCTTGGTTCCCACCAGTTTTGGCAAATAGCAAACAGAATCCTGAACAGAAGCGTGTGCTCCATCCCAACTATTATCAATGGATCTGAGGTAATCTCGTCAGCATCAGACAAAGCCAAACTCTTTGTCAAGAACTTTGCAGCTAATTCTACCCTTTGCGACCAAGACCGCCAACCCCCAATATTTCCTCTTGTATCAGAAAACACGCTATGTGATATACGTATATCTGTACGTGATGTTGCCAAGCTAATCAAAAACCTTGATTCCAGTAAAGCAACTGGCCCTGATGGTATTCCAATTATAGTACTCAAAAAACTTCAACCTGAACTAGCGCCCATACTTACAAAACTGTTTAAACGTTGTCTTAAGGAGAATAGTTTCCCATCTCCCTGGAAAATCTCATCAGTATGCCCTGTATTTAAGAATTCAGGTGATCGCTCATCCCCCTCTCAGTACAGGCCAATAAGTCTCCTGTGCGTCATGAGTAAGTTGCTAGAATCTGTATTAAATACAGAAGTAATCAAACATCTCAACAAAAATAACCTTCTTAGTGACACTCAATATGGTTTCCGTTCTGCTAGATCTACAGCAGATGTCCTTACAGTTATATCGCATAGGATTAGCAAATCTCTCGACGGTGGCAATCTTTCTAGGACAATTGCTCTTGACATATCTAAAGCCTTTGATAGGGTATGGCATAAAGGTTTACTTCATAAGATCGCTAGCTATGGTATAGCTGGAAAAGTCTTCTCAATTATTAAATCATTTCTTTCTGATAGATTCATAAGAGTAGTAGTTGAGGGGCAAAAATCAGAAGCTCACAATATTAATGCCGGTGTCCCTCAGGGATCCATCCTGGGCCCAACTCTTTTCCTGATCTACATTAATGATCTTCCAAATCATATCCTTACATCATTTGTAGACATTTATGCTGACGACACTACCATTTATGGTACCACATCTAAGACAGTAAACGAGCAAGTTCTCTCCAATTCTCTCTCCTCTGATCTTGAGCACGTAGTACAATGGGGAAAGGAGTGGCTGGTTACTTTTAATGCATCTAAAACCAAGCTTCTCTCTTTACATCATCAACATTCTAATCCACATTTGTCATCAATTGAAATGAATGGCTCTCGTCTTCAGGAGGCCTCAAGTTTTGACAAGCTTCTGGGCTTGACCATTACTCCTGATCTTAAATGGAACACGTATATCAAATCTGTTGCCAAGGCCGCTGGAAAAATGGTGGGATCTTTCTATCGATCCAGTAGATATCTCACTGCTGATGCTATTCTCTATCTATATAAGAGCCAGGTACGTCCAAAGATGGAATACTGTTGCCACATCTGGGCAGGAGCTGCTAGAAAGAACTTGTCCTGCCTTGATAGAGTTCAAAATAGACTTCGTAGCCTCGTAGGAGATGTCCTTTTCTCCTCCTTGCAACCTCTATCTCACAGAAGAGATGTTGCGAGTTTGTCTCTGATGTATCGTTATTTTCATGGAAAGTGTTCAACTGAGCTTCAATCTATGGTCCCCCCTCGCCAAACTTTCACAAGAAACACTCGTCTAGCTGTAAACACTATCAATAATTTCCCCCACTCTTTATCTGTGCCTAAACCTAAACGTAGATTCCATGAACAAAGCTTCTTTCTTAGAACTGCACGCCTGTGGAATTGTCTTCCGTTTTCCTGCTTTCCGGCTGACTACAATATGGTTTTGTTCAAGTCTAAAGTAAATAAGTTCTTGATGAGCCGTTCCATATAAGTTATTAAATTTACCAAATTTTCATTACTAATGATTACTATATTGACCAACTTCTACTGTACACTCTTTAACCCTTATCCTTGAGTGGCCTCTGGGCCTTGATAATGTGGTGATGCCTTTGTAAAAAAAAAAAAAAAAAAAAAAAAAAAAAAAATGAAGCTTATGACGCAACGGATGTTTTAGTGATATTTATATCCATGTTTGGTGTATGGAAATGCAAAAAAAAAAGGATAAAAATAACGATTTACTAAACAACGTTTAATTTACTGGATATTTTTCCGGTATTCACCGGCAGTTATTATCTCCCTTAGTAAGTTTGATTTAGTGTGTGTGTGTGTGTATGTGTGTGTATGAGAGAGGGAGAGAGAGAGAGACGTGGTTTATCTTGGCCTAAAGGCAACCCACCCAGGCAAGTAAGGTACCGAAATGAAGCTTATGACCCAGTGGATGTTTTAGTGATATTTATATACATGTTTGGTGTATGGAAATGCAAAAAGAAAATGCAAAAGAATAACGATTTATTAAACGTTTTATTTACTGGATATTTTTCCGGTACAAGGACTCAAGTTTATATATATATTGGATCAATAAAGGCAAAACTGTATAGCTTGTTCCACTATCATATATTAATTAGCTTTAGTTAATATCTGTCTGTTATATCTTTGCATTGTACAAAACTTAAATTTCTTTTATATACAGATCAAACAATGCTTCAAGCAAATACATTAAATAAATAAATAATCAAAATTAAACAGACAATTGTTTCATTAACTGTTCATTTTTATGTGTTAATTTTGCACTATGTGATTTGATTAGATATTTTATATTTAATATATTGAATTACAGTATTATATTAAAAACATCTTTAACTGGCGATAAAATGTCATCGGTTATCTGAATTAAACAAATGAATTTAGTAAAGGAGTGAAAAAAGGTTTGTTGGGAAGGAGGAGAATAAACTTACTTTGGTGTAGAAAAGATCAACAGGGAATCGTCTTCCAGGAATTCGGAAAATGGGAGCATCATCAAAAAACTGAAATAAAAATAAAATATCATTGAGTTATATATACCTCCATCCAATCATACCTGGTTCAATACGACAGTTTTAATTTAAAAATTTTTTCTGGCAATTCTTCTGATTTAGCAAACAATTCTTTTAGTATCTGCTGGTAAATTATGTACTATGGAACCGAGTGATCTTATGTTGGCCATTTTTTTCTCAAACACTTTCGATTGCATGATCGTCATCAGAAGTAGTATTTTTTGTTGTTGTTGAAGAGGCTTTGTTTGGTTGTTTTTATATAAATATTTTATTTTATTTATTCATTATTTTAGGACCTTATATAGTATGTATATTGGCCATACAATGTAACCGTACATAAACTACCAGATTATGCTAAGCATTGCCGATCAAATCTTACAAACACTACAAAACAGAAAATAACAACATTCATTGTATATGAATTACAATTAAAAAAAAAATAATTAAAAATGAAAAGCAAAAATATAAAATTATAACAACCTACGCTAAGTTTTAATTTTTTTTCTTATGATTAAAAATTAATTTCTTTTTATTACCAATTGGTAATGGTAGGAAGCAACAAGATTTAACGAAAAAATAAATAAAAAACAATAAAAAAAAAAAACTACCGTAAAAGTGTTTTATTTGTAATTTTTTTTTAAGTGAAACTTTCAAATATTTTTTTGCAAGATAATTTTAAGGAAAGTTTTAAGAAACAAAAATTGTTTAATAAACTTTTAGAATGTAAACATTTTTTTCTTCAAAATTTATTAAAAGTCGTCTGCTAATTATGTAGTTTCTCATTGGACAATGGTGTTCATGTTTATTATCAGTTTCTGATTGGCTGATCAGTTTGACCAGCGGTTGTCATACTTCGGTGGCTTACATCAGGTTCCGTACTATACTAAGCGGACACTTACATAGGCCCGGTTCACAAAATGCACTAATACCATATACATATATATATATATATATATATATATATATATATGCACATATTTATTATATATATTATACAGTAAAATTTAGATTATTCATTGATACTGACAGTTTCAGAGGAAATGGGAAATCAGCCTCGCTCTTCATGAAAATAAGATTAAAAAAAGACCAAGAATTGAAATAAAAGAGAAATGAAAATCTGAACAAAAACAAACATAATATTACAATAAAATAAATAAAAGACATTCATTCAAAGTAATTAAGGCATATATATTAAACTAAATAAAAGATAAACATATGAATATCAAAATGTAATTTAATGAATAATAATAAACCATAGTAAATTAAAAATTAAAATATTAAATAAATTAGAAATAGAATTAAACATTTCATATATCGTCGGGGGAATATCAAGTTTCCTCAAAGTATAATAACAAATCTATCAAATTGCTGCTTTTCTCCCCCATTTAAAAAAAAAAAAAAAAATGAGGATTTCTGCCCAAATTAGCAAATACTCACATTTCTGGAGAAAGAAAATTAAATAACAAAACATAATCCTCCCTTACCTCCAAAAAATAATGAATGATTAAAAAATAAAAATACCCCCCTTAAAACTGACCTCTGAAAATTTCTGGGCGTCAAGTGTTGCACTGGAAATAAGGAGTTTTAATTCTGGTCGGAAACGAGCAACATCTTTAACCAAACCAAACAAAATGTCTGTATGAAGGGTCCGTTCATGAGCTTCATCTACAATAATTACACTGAAAAAGAAAAAAAAAAATTAAAATAGGAATCTGAAGAGTCAGTGTATGCTCTTGGAAGTGAGGAGGGAGATAAATCTTTCACATATCGAAAAAATATAAATATCAGGTTGCAATAGAAGATATTTAACAGGAAAAAAAAAAAGGATTTTTGTTTTGGCATTTTGTTGTTTTTTTTTTTTTTTATTTCATCGAATTAACTACCTTATGTAATTTTAATTTCATGGGCACATAAAAATATCAAAATTGTTGAGGCAGAGATGATAATTATCTCGGTTCAGAAAGAGAGACTATAAGGAGAGAGAGAAAGAAAGTTAGGACTTTGCGAAAGAGAAAGAGAGCAATAGAAGAAGAAATGGAAATGTAGGGCTAGAGTTATCTTCACTTGGAAATACATTTTTGTACCAACTAACAACACGACAGTTTATAATCTCATTATGTTCATGCAGGAAAACTAGAATGAAACTCTCTCTTTGTCTGGTATACTTTTTGAGGCACATAGATGTTTGTCATTTGCTATCATTGTCAGTTTGCTTTACAAGCACTCACCTGCAAAGCCTGTCAGATCACTATGCTACTTGAGTCATTCTATTTCCAAATACTAGTTTAAAGACAAAATGATATTGTTGTATATACTTTATGTACTGTGTCGTCACTGCTGCAAATTCAATATACAGGATGCAGCATAAATAACACCCTTTTTTTAAAAATCTTTTTTAATACCTAATTGTAATTATGTAATGATTAAAAATGTAATTGTATATAATGTGTAATGATTAAAACCACTTAAAAAAAAAAAAATTTAATGAATAAGACTTTATTTCCAGTAGATTGAGAAATTGTTGCAATATTTTTGGTATAGTAATTAGAGTATGATTATAAAAATTTGAAAGTCATTGGTGATAGGAACTGACCAATCAATGATGCTCTGCTATCGACCAATCAGAAACCGGAATCACTCAATAAAACATACTAGATCTTTACGAATTCTTACACATAATATTGTGTCCACATGAGAAGGACTCTTCGTCTGCAAACTTTTACAATTCAAAACTTCTACAGATTGGCTATCGAAATGGGAAACTATTCTTCATCAGTAAGCTTTTAAAATTAAAAATTTCTCTGATATTACCATTTTATTTGAATCAACATTTCTCTTCTCTTCTGAAACTAAAATGGCTTACAACTCCAAAGAAATGTATTAAAGTAGTTAAAGAAAAATGTTAAAAAAATAAAATGAAAAAAAAAAATTAATTATGTCACAGACATAATCATCACCATCACCCAGTTATAGTATTAAAAGTGTCACAGACCGAGGTGATCAACACCAGGTAACATCTTGAGTCTACTCTCCATACAATTCGATCCAAAAAGGTTGATACCAGTCATGTTGTAAGCAGTAAAGTCACTTTGTATAAACTCAAGTCAGGTTTTCCATGTACCCTTGTGCCTGGGGTACAGCTATGCATCTTATCAAATTGATTTAGCAGGTGGCATGCCAAACCAACACCAAGCACATAAGGCATCCCAAAATCAACTAATATCAAGTTTCTGATACAACACAGTTGAAGGTATTCTTTGCTCTAGTTCAGGTGTCTCCAAACTATAGACCGCGGGCCAGATCCGGCCCACCAAAGTCTTTAATCCAATCCACGGAGCTCTTATAGAAAACATAAAAATATTCAGGAAAAAGTTACAAAAATGGAAATGTGTGAAAATAGTGTGGTGATTTTTATTTTTGTTCAGAAAATGATTTTAAAAAACGAGGTTTTGGAGAACCAGTTTCACTAAAAAGCAAAGCTTATGAGCAGAACAGTATAAAACACCTCCAAGCCATTTTTAATATTTTGGCCTGTGACATGAAAAAAAGAGTAAGTTACTGTATTCAGAGGATGCAATAGAAAAGACTTAAATACAACCCGATGGAATGGCTGAGGATGTGGTTACAATTGTCTTGTAGCATACAGAGAAAGAGAAAGAGAGAGAGATAGAAAGAGATAGATGGGAGGAGTGGAAAAGAACGATAGAGAGAGAGAAAGAAGAAATATTTTACCTGTAACTGGCCAAGTCGGGTTCACTAAGAAATTCTCGAAGTAACATGCCATCAGTCATGTATTTCAGGATTGTCCTCTCAGATGTACAATCTTCAAACCTAATACTGTAGCCAACCTAAAAATAAACATATGTAATAAATTATTTTTTTTTAATAACATACAGGTATATATATATATATATATATATATATATATATATATATATATATATATATATATATATATATATATATATATAAACAATACAATATTAGATTCCAATAACCATGTCTTAATTCACTTTTCAAAAAAATCCACCATTCACCCATGTATGAAATATTGTTGTCACATTTGGACTTGTGTAACTGCTACTTGTCTCTCACTCATGGACAGGGTTCAAAAGAGTCGCCAACCTGATGGGTCCTGAATTGTCATCTAAGCTTCAGCTTCTGTCCCATTGATGAAATCTTGCATCCCTCTGTCAGTTCTAAAAGTATTTTAATGGTGAATGCTCTGACAAACTACAAGCACTTGTACCCCCTCAATGTGACAAACCCGACAAGCAACTAAATCCCACTCCTACACAGTAGAGATCCGTAGGTGTAAGAAAACCTTCTACTCCAATAGTTTCTTCCCTAGAACTGCTAGACTTTAGAACTCCCTTTTGGGATTCTGCTTTCCCAACTGTACTGACATGCAGAAGTTCAAGTGTAATGTGAACAGACATCTCTGAACGTATATATCATTCACTGGACAAAACAGGGGAGGGTAGAGTGGTAGCCCTCGATATATCTAAGGCTTTTGACAGGGTATGGCACGATGATCTTCTGAGGAAAATTAGATCATATGGTATCACTGGAAGAATACATAATGTAATTAAATCCTTCTTAAGTAAGAGAAAAATCCAAGTTGTCCTCAACGGTCGTACATCTAAACAATATGATAGAAATGTGGGAGTACCTCAGGGGTCTATCCTTGGATTTTTATTATTCCTGATATTCATAAATGACCTCCCTGATAAAATTGTTTTGCAGATGGGTATATTTGCCGATGACACCGCTCTCTATAACAGGCACGAGGGGAAAAAAATTGAACATATTTAAGAAAATGGCAGAAACACTAGAGGATGACCTCCAATCTGTAGTGGAATGGAGACAAAAATGGATGGTCACATTCAATGCTGCAGAGACTAAGCTTGTTCCCTTCAATAAGAACAAGAAACCTTCTCTACCACCAATAGCAATGGCCAAGAACACATTACCTGAAAGTACTTCTTTTAAACTCCTCGGCCTAACGTTTACAGGGAACATGAACTGGAATAGATACATTGCCAAGGCTGCTGCAAAGAAGGTGGGCTGTCTCTACTGTGCTAGAAAACTACTTACGCCTGAAAGTATCCTGTACCTCTATAAGACCACCATTCGTCCATGTATGGAATACTGTTGTCACATTTGGGCTGGTGCATCTGCTACTTGTCTCTCACTCCTGGACAGGGTTCAAAAGAGTCACCAACCTGATAGGTCCTGAACTGTCATCTAGGCTTCAGTCTCTGTCCCATCGAAGAAATGTTGCATCATTCTGCCTGTTCTACAAATACTTTAATGGTGAATGCTCTGACGAACTACAAGCACTTATACCTCCTCGACGTGACTACTCCCGACAAACTCGACAAGCAACTAAGTCCCACCTCTTTACAGTAGAGATCCCTAGGTGTAAGAAAGCCTTTTACTTTAATAGTTTCTTTTCCAGAACTGCAAGACTTTGGAACTCCCTTCCGAGATTCTGCTTTCCCAACTGTACTGATATGCAGAAGTTCAAGTGTAATGTGAACAAACATCTTGCTACTCATCTCCCTTCATAATGCCCCAGCAACTTATGCCCCCGATAGTAGCCCCCTACATCAAAGTGGCACTGTGCCTTGTTTGGGGTGAAAATTGATTAAAAAAAAAACAAAACATTTTACTACTCATCTCCCTTCATAATATTCCTGCAACTTATGTCCCTGATAGTAAGCCCCTATATCAAAGTAGCACTGTGCCTTGTTTGGGGTGAAAATTGAATAAAAAAAAGTCCATATGCTGAATGGACCATGATGTGTTTACACATAAAAAACATAATATAGAGATATATATCCTGGATCTTGCATATGTGCGACTATTCATAGTCCCAAAAATCGTGTCCAGAAAAATCAGAAAAAGGAAAGCAAAATAACCAACCATGATGACATTGAAACCCTTAATTAGAAACCTGATGTAATCATTCGGTTTCTAATTAAGGATTTGAATGGTTATTCTATATTTCAATATTTATTTTCCGATTTATTTTAGCACTAGCAGGGGCACTTGATCTTA
Organism: Euprymna scolopes; assembly: GCF_053919585.1. NCBI lineage: Eukaryota > Metazoa > Mollusca > Cephalopoda > Sepiida > Sepiolidae > Euprymna > Euprymna scolopes. The sequence continues at coordinate 16,306,380 of NC_136500.1, forward strand.
CCGGTCAAAAAATACACTTAAATATTATATTTTAATTCAAGCAGACTTCATATTTATTATTAAAGTCAATTCTTTATTTATTAATACTGATTTCAAAAGTTTAAAAAAAAATAACTTGGGTGCCATCAGCTAAAATTGAAACCAAAACACTTAGAGCTCCAGCTGTGTTCTGTACCGTTTGAGCTATCAATAGATAGATAAAGATTTAAAATTAAATGACTTCAAGCTATAAATGAATTTGCCTTCAATAAGTTTTCAGACTGTTTTTGTATAGGCATTTAAGATTGTCAGGCTCTTGAAAATTCAGTATGCTACTACCATACATTTTATGAGATGACTGATCAATTTTTATGATTTCAGGTTCAAATGGACAGCTACAGAAGAAATTGGAATGCCCCTTACTAAAGCCTGATTGTCACAGTTGGTTAATTTCAAAAATGCAATCTGGACGTGAGGACACTTTAGAAGAACGATATGCAATAAAATTCTGTTTTAAATTTGGAAAATATGCCACAAAAACGTATGGAATGCTTCAAACTGCTTTTGGACCATCTTGCATGAATCAAGCATCAGTTTTTTGAGTGGCATAAGAGATTTCAGGAAGGCAGGGAGTCTGTGAGGGATGATGAGAGGTGTGGGAGGAGTAAGGAAATCAGAACATCAGAGTTGATTAACCAAATAAAGGATTTCATCGATAAGGACCGTCGTGTGTCTATAGAGACAGTAAGAGCATGGTTTGATATCAGTGTGGGAACTATACACACAATTATTCGTGAGGAACTGAAGATTTGCACGAAGTTTGTCCTAAAGGTGCAGTCCACAACTCCATCCTTGTCACAAAGTATTTGACTAAGATGAGCATCACCCTCCCTATAGTCCAGACCTAGCTTTCTGTGTCTTTTGGTTATTCCTTAAGCTCAAGGAAAACCTTAAAGACTGTCGTTATGAAACAACTGGAGATGAAAGAAGCTGTGATGAGGGTCATTGATACGCTCACACAAGACGACTTCCATGGGGCTTTCCAGAAGTTGTTGGTATGGTACAAGTGCATTGCAGCCAGAGGAGATTACTTCGAAAGGGGCTAGAGTTTATTGTGTGTACTATCAATAAAAGTGCCCATACAAAAAAAAAATCTGGAAACTTATTGAAGGCACCTCATATGTAGCCATGATGGAAAGAAAATAGTGTACATCAAAAATCAATATTTGACTATATTTAATTTTAGTTTTATGCAAAGAGGGTAAAAAGATAATAGAAGCCCTTCATAAAAATGCATTTACCTCCAAGTTTTATGAAATTCTAATAATAGGTATTAGACATCAACTATGATCATTTGAGAATACCAGGTGTTGTAGGAAGATGTTTACACCTCCTTGCAAGAACTGTGAAAACCTAATATCGTCATCCCCACTGACCATCCCATTATCTCTCTTAACCATGTGACTAGAGAACACTTGTGAATTTGATATTTCCTTGATACGTCTACAGAAGAAGTTAATTCAACCCACCTAGAATTAATGCCACGTATGTGCGTATGGAGGGGGGGGGGTGCAACAGTTTTGTTTTTTTTCAGTAATCATGCTTATATTTCTGCATTAGCTTTTATAAACTGCCTATAAATAATTTATATATATTAATAAAAAAATATAGGATAATTGTGTTTCTCAAAGCTCTTTTATAAGAATTTGATTAAAACAGGACTGTGGAGCTGATAGTCGAAACATTTGCTCTCAATTCTGTCTCCTGATCACCGTCACATTCTTTGTGTCCAATGACTGCACTTCCTCTCAAACAACTTGGTATGTTTCTGCTGCAAAATCCCCCCCCCCACCCTCACCTCCCCACAAGTTATCCTCATGAGATGTCTGTGTTAACAGAGTCCTGCCCTTTGTCATCAACCAGGGAAGTTTTTTTATAAAGCCATTGCTCTAGCTCAGTTACAGTGTTGGAAAAACTGATGTTATAAATAAAGAAAAACTGATGAAGGTAAAAACTGATATGAAATCCCAACCTATGGAGTTCACCATTGGAACAGCTAATGGTTAGAGATTATCTAATCGTTGACTTCAAATCATCAAGTTTTGTCAGCTTTTCATCAGGATCAATAATGGGAGCAAGTTCAACCCACTCCAAGTAAATGTTGTTTCAAGTATGAGCAGTAGTAATTAGTGATGAGACAATTCCAAAATTTTTCACCGATTCTGATACAATTACCGATTCCGATTCTTTTAAAATCACTTAATGTTTAACTATAGAGTTGCTTTTCTTTAGATTACTGTAAGAACCCCAGTGATATAAGGTATATATTTTAGCGAAAGTAAAAAGTCCAATGGTGTGGGTGATCTGCTGATTTTAATTTTGTTTCTGGTTTAAAATCAATACATATTATCTTTAGTAGCAGTAATGAAAAATTAAATTTTAAACAAAAACAAACCAAATAATAAACAATTACAAGAATCGTTTCTAGCATTTTGAAATGTAGGCATAATTTTTTCCAATTCTGATGCCTTAAAAAGTTTAGATATTTTCGATTCCCAATTCTGATTAATCGTCCCACACTAGTAGTAAGTCCAACTCATAAAATTGTAAAAATTCCAAACCAGTTCCAATTCCTAAAGTAATGCATTTACTTCAACGCAACAGCCCTGGATACTTTACTTTATCTGAACTAATGAACAATGAGTGCTAGCAAAGGTGGCCAATCTTGGAAATCTTTATATCAAGGACTATCCTGTTGTTGGATGAGGTAGCTTGGCTTCAACATACACATGCTGATAATTCAAATGCAAAAAAAGAGGGCATTTCCTCTCCTTTATGCATGACATCACAGTCACGTATGCATTCATCAAGTTTTCATATCAAAACCACCCACCCAGCCTCTCCAGACAGTCACAGCCAATAGAATTTCAGGTGAGAACGGAATTACTTCACAATAACATAGTGAAAAGTTCTACATGAAAATCTAAGGAGAGTAGAAATTAGATCTGGAGTTTACTTTTAGCAGCCACATAACTTGTATTTCCCTTATTTTGTCCTTTTGTCCTAAAATTTCATGAGCGAGGTTTCTGACAAGGGGGAAAGAATTGCTATTTTCCTCATCGGAATCTATCCACCTAACACTTACCATTAGCTAGTTTTGACCTTTAAAGATATATAAGGGGAGATAATTCTTATTTTCTTTATTTAGAATTATTCCCCCTTTTTATCACTATAACATTTTTTTTTTAGCCCCTTTACATCCAATGACTTCACGATTCGTCTGATGCAATTTCCATAAAAACAAAATTAGAAAAAAGAAAAACAGATTTTACTCTGAATCATAAATTTTCATTTTTAAAAAATAAATTTCAATATCACATTTCAAAAGATCACTTTGCAAAGACTCACCTCATTTCCTAACTTGAAGCTCATCTCTTCTGCAACTCGAGCGGCTACAGACATCGCAGCCACTCTCCTTGGCTGAGTGCAACCAATCTTCATTTGGTTCTTACAATAACCCTGTAGAGAAACGCAAAAACAATTTTATTCAATTATGATATTTTTCAAAATGTAATTAACTTTGAGATATGAAGACATTTTAAACATTAGTAACTCTTTGGAGTGATCGCTAATCACCATCATATTTGGCTTAATGTATGTACAGTTTACATGTTGGCATGTGTTGGACAGTTTTAAAAAATTGGTTTTCAACCTAATCTATCTCTGATCAGATGTTTATTCATATCTCTTTCTCTCAAATCCATCTATATCACGTTCTTGCATGTTTTCATTAGTGCTAGTTTAATCTTCACATAACTCTAATCATATACACACAGCCATTTATTCAAACATCCATTTCAGTTTTCCAGTGAATTACAACAACAAACAAAGGAGATCACTCCAAGGGCTTAACACAAAGAACAAAAGTCGGTTCTTCTTCATTAATGTAGTGAAATTCGAAAATTGAAATATTGAATTTCAAGTGAAACCAATGGTATCTATTGAATTGTGATGTCACTGTAATGAACATATCCAAAAATTATGAAAAACAATAAGATAGAAAACTAATTATTAAAGAAAATAGTTTGCGAAGAAATTAGCAACTTTAAAGCTTAAAGAGCACTTATATTATCAGGGGAGGTAATTCATTTTTGAAACTCAAAAACTTTGCAAAAGCGATGGATTCGTGTGGACGTGCACCGATTCAAAATGCCACAAGACTTATTTTTATATAAAATAATTCCAAAGTAAAAAAAAAAAAACGCAAACTATGAGTTATACGTCATGTTCATTTTGTTTTGTTACCTGTTTTGATTTTAATAAATCCTTTAACATTACAAACTGAGTTATTTCTCATGTCACATGTGAGAAAACAAACATGGTAGAAATCACTTTTCCTTGAATCATGAAATTTGTGTTTCATGTAATATTCCAGAAATATTTAACTAATTATGACATGACAAGTAGGCAGATAAAATGGATTATTGTTGAAATTGGCAGAAAAAAAGTAAGTAGTAATCATTGTTTTTTAATGCTTCGCTAAAATAACAAAGTACCCAAAACTCTTTATCTTAATACAAAAGGGAGACAACTTAACAATTAAGCTTCCCTTGCCAACTGACTTGTTTCCTAAACTGTTCTCAATCAACTAATCCAACTTTCGTCTCTCCTTTAAATGTTGTCATATCATCGGCTCACATTTCTCTATACTGCCCAGATTTAACCGATCTGAGGTCATCAAATCTAAGCCTGTCATCATGATTCCCATTACGCACCCTTTGCATCATTCTTGTGCATGTTCTTAATCCTCATTGGCCAGATTTCACCTACAGGCATCCATCACACTGTATAGACACTGCCTGATAGACTCTTGGTCTATAGGTAGACAACAGTAATACTCTGTTGGTTAGCAATGTTTAGTTATCACAGCAGTATAAAGAGGATGACTTTCTAAAATCTAAGTAAAAAGAAAATTTGGTACAAAAAAATAAAAATAAAAATGCATAATTAAAAATAACACAAACAAAATATAACGTGAAAATAATGCCATGTAGTTACTGTTAATGTTCTGTGAAACGGAAAAATTGGGGAGAAGGTAAAATCGACTGTTGGGATAGACTTACCGTCTCATAAAGATACTGTGGAATCTGTGTCGTCTTTCCTGATCCAGTTTCTCCTTCAATGATGAGAACCTGATGATCTGACACTGCCTGCATCAAGTCCTCACGGAATGGAAAAATCGGAAGAGATTTGCGCGTCTCGGCTATGGTCATCTTTTTGAGTTCAGCTTGAGAAAGAGTTGGCTCAGTCTCTTCTTCCTAAAATTAAAGTTAAGACAAATAATAATAATAATAATCAAATAAACTGTGTTTCATATTATATTTGTATACCCACCCCCCACATACAGAAGAATGCAAAGAATAAAGAAGTTAAATATATTTTGGCTAATGTTTGAATATTACATTCAAAGTTAAACATAGAGGAAAAAGATGAAATAGAAAAATAAATGGAATAGAAAAAAAAGGAAAAATTTTTTGAAGTTAATAGATTAATTAGCAAATTACAAATTTTGACAATTTTGTTCGTTTTAAAACAGAAATTAGCAAAAAAATAATATTATAAAATACTACTGTTTTATTTCGCTATGAATCTTCACTTTTTAATTTAACTAAAGCTGTAACTACATAGCATTTACTTACAATTTTTTTTTAAAACATATAATCTCAGCTCAGACTTGCGTGATGACGTAGACATTAGGAACCTACTATGCATGCACAGTTTTCCATTTGCGCTCAAAATAAATCTGATCAGTTCCAAAGACAAGAAACTAAAAACACATTCTCATTCTTTGCCAGGAAATAGCAAGATGAGATAGAACTCCACAACTCAATATTGTCTTTAGCCTAAATTTGCCTCTCAAGCAAACTTGCTTTACATGCCTGTGTTCCTGTTCAATAAAGTTGATTTTATTGTACCTATTTACTATGCCTCCCCGCGGGACAGAGTTAGACACCAGGGTCGTTTTTTTACGTGGAGAAAAGGTACAAAAATAAAAAATTGTCTCAGTCGTGAAGTACTGATCCTCCACCGAAAGAGAACAAGAAATGGAAGTGCAGCATATGAAGAACAGATAATACACTTTGATCTTGACCAAAAGAGAGAAGATGTTGGGATTTGGTTTGGAATTTTGATGATCCTATTTTCTTCTTTAAAGCCAACTCAGATGAATACAGACGCAGCCGACTCAATAATATCTCAAAATTCAACTCAACAACTCCCCACTCTACAAACATTTTTGATTTTGAGTGATTATCAATACAGAAATATATATATATAAAAGTGACCTTGTGTGTGTGATCTCTACCAAACTACTCAATTTTTTAGCCTAGAGACTTGAAATTGATATATAGGTATTTGGACCTGTGGAACAAATTCAGTTTGGTTCTAACAGGTCAAAATTGAAAATTTGGAACTTGGTGGGCATAAATCAACTTAATGTGCTATTCTATGCATGCAAAATATACATTTATATGTTAAAGTTGGTTAATTTTTAAAATCTTGATATCCATCTGTCATTAGCTCAAATGGTAACAAATAACACTGAGACACTAAATGTCTTGGTTTCAATTCTAGCTGATAGCACCCAAGTCAGATTTTTTTTTTAACTTTTGAAATCACGATTACGGGTACAATATAATAATCAATAGAGAATCGGTTCTATAATAATAAATATGAAATCTGCATAAATTATAAATATCATATTCATGCATATTTTATGATTAGGCAACACCATTTTAAGAAAACATGATATTCAAAATTCATTGAAGCTGTGATAATTAGTTCAGATTAAAACAATGAATGAAGAGATAATATGTAAGAGTTTGTTGTTTGTAGTAAACATTGAACAAACGCTAAATTCCTCAACAATTGTGTTTCAACCTCCTTAATAAAAGAAACAAAAAGAAATGACTGGTATTTAAAAAAAAAAAACATTTTTGATGTCTCTTACCATTTCCTCTTTTTTTGAGCCGGGCATCTTCAGGGCTTGGACAAACTCAATCTCATCATCAATTAGTAATTCATAGCTTTTAGCCTGCGGATGAAACAAGCAAATATTTATGTTTTGGTCATGTTGACAAATCCAATTCAGTTAACATTGAACTAAATGAAGCAGAGATAAAAAAAAAAAAAAAAAAAGAGAGAGAGACAGAATAGAAAAAAAAAATTTTTTTTAAAGAACAAAAAATGAAAAACAAAAAAGAAAAATGAAAATGAAAAATGCAAAAAAAAAAAAAAAATTAATAAAAGATGAAAAAAAAAAAAGGAAGAAAAGTAGGGAACAAGAAAGAAGAGAGGAAAGCAAAAGAAAGAGGAAAAAAAAACAGAAGGAAAAGGCATATAAATAATAGAATGCACCTAAAAATACAAAGAAAAAAACTAAAGGAAAAAAAAAGAAAGTGACAAGCAAATAGAAAGAAAAAACAAAAATTAAAAAAAAAAAAATGTTTTCTTTTTGAAGAATTCTCACTTTGTCTTTGTGTTTTTCCTTGGCATTTTTGGCACCAAATGTCATCATTGCTGCATGAAGATGCTCCTCTTCCCAACGTTTCTGCTCATGGTTTGGACCTTTTTCAGTTGGGTCATCTACGTATGTCTGATTTGGTTTCTAAAAGAAAAAAACAGAACATAATATCAGTTAAAGAGTATCATTTTGAGTGTAATTAAATAAACTTTGTAGGAGAGAGTGGATCCAATGGTTGTCATATTGCCTTGGGTGGAAGTGGGGGACAAACTCCCACTCTCCTAAAAAATACTCTCCAAGTATGCTAACATTTATAGCCTCTGACAATCTAATTTTACTCCTGGCCTTCTCATTTGACTTCTTTCACTGAAAGGTGGGAGTGCGTTAGGCAAGTAACTAGTACCTTAAAACCAATAGTTCTGGGTAGATGGTGCTTGACAGTCTGGCAAGATCAACCATTTAGGAGAAGGAAAACTGATTTCAAACCACTGCTCCCACAGTTCACCCATCAGAGGTGAGTCTGGAGTTGTAGTCCATAAGACACTTTGTCATTGACTACAGCTTCACTTTGGCACCTCCTGCAATGTCATCAGTGTCCAAGCTGCATGGCCCCTGCCCTTCCCTTAAATAACACTGGCGATATCGAAAGAGGGGACCTGCTGCATGGGCAACAGCCTGTTCCCCTAACATCTTGCGCAAACACTGTGTTCTGGAGAGAACACTCTAGACCTCCAAAAGATGGTGGCAAAACATGGGAAATGATGCAGTTACCTTGGATCAAATTGGCATAAAACAGATGTTTTGAGGCTCATTTCTGTCAATAAGAGGGAGCGTCATACTTTCATTGGGTAGCTACTGCCTGCTTAATCCAAGTATCCCCTGATCAGTTATGTGTAACTTCATCATGAGCCATCTGCTTTACTGGGTGTGTAAGGTTTCGGACTTGAAAAAATCTGACAGATGGTCTGTAAATCCTGCACCAGACAATAAACGTAGAAATAAAATAAAGGCAATCGAAAAGCCTGCTTTGAAACTTGCTTCATGGAACATGAGAACGGTGAACACTGGTTTAACGATCGACAATGCTCAAAAGACAGTAGTCAACACCAATGAACTATTGAGACTTGGAGTTGACATTGCTGCATTGCAGAAGATCCACCTTATGGAGATGGGCTCACTTTGAGAGAAAGTAGCAATGCACACGGATGATAAAATGTTTTGGATAATCACAGATTTCAAAGAGGTTCTGCTAAAATTGTCATATTTTAAAAACCAAAGCACTTTAAATCCTCAAAATAGAACTATTTTGTTTGGAAATGAATATACTTTCAAATGAATTAATAAATAATAATGTACATTATATATTTTAAGAGTTTTAAGCAAATAAAGCAATAAAAATATGAACATCATAAAACAGCGTTTTTGGTAAGGTTTTATAACGACCCCTCCCCCCACCCCCCACCCCGATTTGTAAATGCTTGGTACCTCGTTTGTATCAAGAATTTTGTCATGAAATTTGGAATCTAATCAGAAGAGATGCCACTTTTAATAGTTTGGGGTGTCTAAAATACTTTTTATCACTTGTTTTTTATTGTGTTAAAAAAAAAGATTTCAACATGACAAGTATTGAAAATTTTGAAAAAGATTTTCTTCGGACACTCACTATTAAATAAGACAATCTTTTTACTGTTTTTATCTATTAAAAGTATAATTGTATGTTGTTTTCTCTTCTGGTAGCTATCAGTTTAAAATCATGATACCTGAGAAAAAATCATTTTAATAGTAAGACTGTCTTGTAGTATTAGTAGCACTACCAGCAGCAATAGCATGGCTGTAAACATCAGACTTTTTTTTTGTTGTTGTTAATTTTATTCCAGAAAGAATTTTATTTTTAAATTGAATATAAAAAAAATGATCTTACATGTTTAGTTAGAGGTAGTTTATCGACCATTTTGTTCTTTTTTAAAATTTTACCAGTGGTCAAATTTTAAAAATAGTTATATAGTTGAAAAGACAAGAAAATAAACTTTCTAAATGTATAACTTGTGTGCATTAGAGTTCTTAATGGCAAATTAAATAGGATTTTACTTTGAACAACCGAAAATAGAAAATATAAGTTTTGGGTTCATGTGTATGAGCAGTACCTCCCACCCCCTCCATCCCTATATTTTCTTTTTGTCTTTTTATTTACAATGTTTCCAGTGGATTATTATCGAATGGAAACTAATGTACCTGATTATCCAAAAAAAAAAAAAAAAAAAAAACTGCAAAATCGATTTTTAAATATTTATAAGAAGTGCTCAGTTTCTAGCGAAGTTAAGAAATAAAAATGTCTTAAACTGGAATTTATAAATGAAATAATGTGTCACTCGGTAAACAAAAAAGACATGAAATGAAAATAAAAATAAAATTCATTAAAAATTTGTAAACAATTTGTCAGCTTTAGCAAATTTTTTTTTCTGAGATATTTAAATAGGTGGGCAAAAAATACTTGATACTTTTCCAAACATCACGTTTTCTGTTAGAGTGACGTCACTTGTTTTAGATAAAATTTATTTTTGTCTTAATTATTGTAAAGTTTCGCACCCCGTATTTACGTTATGATATTTTCTTTCCGTCACTGGTACGTACATCATACAGATGTTTCTTTATTTTTTTTTTCAGGAGTTGTAACAGGCACCAATTTCTTTAATTACTTTGATATTATTACTCCAGTTAAACAAAAAATTATTATTGATTTACAGAAGTAAAATAATCCACTCACCTAATCCTGATTTTCCGATTTGATTTCACATGATGCTGAGATGACAATAGCAAAAAAAATCAAGAATCTCTTTAAGAAAAAAAAAAACAAACAAACCAATTCAAACTTACCACATCATCTCGTGGCACGTAATAGCGGTCGACAGTCTCAATCTCTTTTGCTGCTTTATGTTGTCTTGCATATTTCAAGACTTTCTTTTTATATTCAAGATCGGCTTTCTCTCTCTTTGTCAGACTGAAATGAAACAAACAAACAAAAATTGATTATTTTGGGTTTTCTGAAGGTGTACCTATGTTATAGTGTAGGGGTTATGTTAAGACACGATCGAACATAATCTGCCGTTTCAAGTCAAGGTTTTATGTCTTTGACAACAGTATAAATCTATTATATAAAGGGCAGTTGTCTGTGTGTGCATGTTCGGCTAAAACTCTAAAACTACAAAACAAATACCAACAAAGTTGGTATTTGCTTGCTTGGCATTGCTCCAGATAATAGCCAAAATTTAAATTCTAATTCTTTTGTAACATGATAGCGTTGAAGCTACTCAGCAAACAGAGTACTTCAGAAGGAGTGACCCTCAAGATCAGTTATCCTCTGGTCATCTCAGATGGTGAAGAATCACAAATCCTTGAATTGTGGATAACAATGTTACAGCTGCATATGTGCAACTGCCATTTCTGGGCCAAACTTTAAAAAGAAAATGAGAAAAAATCAAGCATATTGCCACTAATGAATGAGGCTACTGTGATAGGAATCAGATTTCTAGAATGGAAGAACAACCTGATTAGGGAGTTGGGCAACAAGATATTTGTTCACCTTACATTCAAATTTCTACATGTTGGCATGATTAAAAAAACAGGAAGCAGAGAGAGAATTCTAAAGGCAAGTGGTCCAAGGAAAGAAGTTATCAAAGTAGAAAATCTTTGGGTATTTAAGAATGAAGGGGTGGGATTTTGTTGATAGTTGGATTGATGGAAGAGGGTATTTACATGAAGGGGGGCAGAAGAGCAGTAAGTTCATTAGCTCACATTCCGTGGAAGTATTCATAAAATAAGCACAGGTATGCAACACTATGGTGATATGACAGGAGCCAGAGCTGGACAGACAATGTGGGACCTGTTAGGTTAGAAACTTTTTTTTTTTGCATCCTGTCAAGATGGGAGAGTCTAATGGCTGGTGCACCAGCCCAGATGTGGCAACAGTACTCTGTTTATGCTTAAGAATAACATCTATTGTGAGTAATTAATTAAACACAAGTTACTATTTTTACCTACAACTGGGAGAGGGGAATTGCAGGATCATATCTTTTCCAACAATATTATTGCTTTCAAGACTTTGATATATTGATTCTCTAAATAAAACCTATTTGAAATTATGTTAGATAACAATAGTTTCTTACTTTACATCGCCGAAAAGATATTCTTCGTCTTTAATAGCCATGTCCAATTCATCGAGTTTATCTGTTTGTCGCTTCTTCAGATATTCTCTGCGGGACTTTTTACGCAGGTTTGGTATCATTTTCTGTCTGTCTTGTGTTTCAATCTCTAACCTTTTTTTCGCTTCTTCGTAAGCCTGTGCAATCAAACAAAAGACAAAATTGATATTTTTTTACCAATTTTTAAATTGGTATGGAAAAAAACAAACAAAAAAATAAAAATAAGCAAAATCTATAACAACGTAAAAAAACACTATAAATAATAATAAATAAAATGTCAAAATGAAAAATTTTGCTGAGGAAAACAAGTTTATTCTAAAAATCATTTTTGTAAAAAAAAAAAATAATAATTTTTTTTTACAAAGGCATCACCACTTTGTGAGTAAATTATCTTAAATATCAAGTTTTGTCAAAATAGTAAAAAAAAAATTAAAAAACACTTTTAAGGCCCCCCCCCCCAAATAAGAATAATGAGCAAATTTACATTTTTGAGACTTGTTTTTATTTTAAGCAAAATAAAAACATAAAAAGACATTGAAATTTTGCAATTTTCATAAAACATGAATTCAATAAAAAAAAAATCAGAAAAACAATCATATCAATTCTGAAGTTCCCCTTGAGATAACTCAACAATATCTACTTATGGTCATCTGTTTCTGACTCCCTTTTAAGCATCCCCCCCCCCATTTCCTTTTATATTAACCCATTCTCTTTTTAAGATGACCATCCAAATCCTTTCACCTAAGATGAACCACTTATGCCCTCCTTCCTACCACCATTGCTTTCTTCTCCTTAAGTCTCAATCAATTTTATGTCTCCTACATGGTTAAATTAGTGCTTAATTTGCTTCTTCTCTCCCTTCTCGTCCCTTCTTTGCCATATTAATGTCCACATTCCCTAGCCCCTTTCTCATAACCCTGCTCCCCTTGTATTTCATGATTGCTTTCTTGTTTGCCCTCTTCTTTCATGAGCTTTGCTTCCCTATTGAGATCACCAGCTTCTTCCCTAAAACCTCCTCTCTTTCAGGTCACTCACTCCTTCTTAATGTCACTCCCACTGTTGCCTTCTCCACTTTTCAGGTCATCAGTCCCCTATTCCCTCTATTAAGTTCTCTGTCACTCACTCCTGCTCAGCCCATTCCTTTACATCACCAGCTTTTTTGCTTATATTTCATATTTCATATCACCAATCTAAGCAACCGGCCCTGACGATATTCCAATTATAGTACTCAAAAGACTTCAACCAGAACTAGCGCCCATACTTACAAAACTGTTTAAACGTTGTCTTAAGTAGAATTGCTTCCCATCTCCCTGGACAATCTCATCAGTATGCCCTGTATTTAAGAATTCAGGTGATTGTTCATCCCCCTTTCAGTACAGGCCAATAAGTCTCCTGTGCGTCATAAGTAAGTTGCTGGAATCTGTGTTAAATAGAGAAGTAATCAAACATCTCAGCAAAAATAACCTTCTTAGTGACACTCAATATGGTTTCCGTTCTGCTAGATCTACATCAGATGTGCTTACAGTTATATCTCATAGGATTAGTGAATCACTCGATGGAGACTTCCTTTCTAGGGCAAACGCTCTTGACATATCAAAGGCCTTTGATAGAGTATGGCATAAAGGTTTACTTCACAAGATCTCCAGCTATGGTATAGCTGGAAATGTCTTCTCAATTATTAAATCATTTCTGTTTGATAGATTCATAAGAGTAGTGGTTGACGGGCAGAAATCAGAAGCTCGCAGTATTAATGCTGGAGTCTCTCAGGGGTCCATCCTGGGCCCAATTCTTTTCCTGATCTACATTAATGATCTTCCAAATCACATCCTTACATCATTCATAGACATCTATACTGATGACACTATCTATGGTAGCACATCTAAGACTGTAAACGACCAAGTTCTCTCCGATTCTCTCTCCTCTGATCTTGAGCAAGTGGTACAATGGGGAAAGAGGTGGCTTGTTACTTTTAATGCATCTAAAACCAAGCTTTTATCTTTACATCATAAACGCTCTGATCCCCATCTGACATCAATTGAAATGAATGGCTCTCGTCTTGGGGAGGCCTTATGTTTTGACAAGCTTCTGGGTTTGACTTTTACTCCTGATCTTAAGTGGAACATATACATTAAATCGGTTGTCAAGGCTGCTGGAAAAATGGTGGGATCCTTCTATTGATCCAGTAGATATCTCACTGCTAATGCAATTCTCTATCTATATAAGAGCCAGATACATTCAAGGATAGGGTACTGTTGCCACATCTGGGCAGGAGCTGCTAGAAAGGACTTATCCTGCCTTGATAGAGTTCAAAATAGACTTTGTAGCCTTGTAGGGGATGTCCTTTTCTCTTCCCTGCAACCTCTTTCTCACAGAAGAGATGTTGCGCGCTTGTCTCTGCTTTATCGTTATTTTCATGGCAAGTGCTCGGCTGAGCTCCAATCTATGGTCCCCCTCACCAAACTTTCACAAGAAACACTCGTCTAGCAGAAATCACTATTAATAATTTCCCCCACTCTTTATCTGTACCTAAACCTAAACGTAGATTCCATGAGAAAAGCTTCAATCTTAGAACTACACGCCTATGGAATTGTCTTCGTTTTCCTGCTTTCCAGCTGACTACAATATGGTTGTCTTCAAGTCTAACATAAACAAGTTTTTGATGAGCTGTTCCATGTAAGTTAACAAATTCACCAAATCTCCATTACTAACGATTACTATATTGTCCAATTTCTACTGTACACGCTTTAACCCTTATCCTTGAGTGGCCTCTTGGCCTTGATAAGTGGTGATGCCATTTAAAAAAAAAAAAAAAAGCTTTAGTTGTTAAAATTTTATGTTTATTTAGAAAAGAAAACAAAACAAATAAAAACGAAATTCTGCAATAAAAGTTATTTATTAAGCATTATTTCAATTCTAAGCAAAGAAAAAGTATCCTGACCTTTTTATCCGATTTGGACATGACCTGCCGCGTTCTTTCTTTGTCTTTATCTCGAAGTCGTGTAGCAAAGGCATCTCTTTCTTCCAAATCTTGCATTCGTTCCCGCTCATCTTTATCATCATCACTTTCACTATTGCTAAGATCACGGTCTTCAAGTTTCCCCACCTCACTGTTCAAAAAGAAAATTAACTAATCAATTATTTGCATTTTAGTGAAATCGATTTTAAAATAGTCAACACATATGATCAAGGAGAGAGCAGTCTATCAAGCAAGTGTATACAGCATTATAAGGTATGGGAGTTGAACTTGATTACTGAGAGTTGAGGATATGCGTTGCATGAAAAGAAGTATATGATATGAGAATGATACGATGGACGTGTAATATGAGTTTTAAAGACAAGCTTAGATCTGATGATCTGAGAGGAAGATTGAATTTGGATAGTGTATGGAAATGTGTGCGGAAAGGAAGTGTTCAATTGTATGGCCATATTGAAAAAAATGAACGAGTAGATGTAGAACTATTGATACAGCAGAATCAGTTAGCAAGAAAGGACAAGGAAAACATGGGAAATGATAAGGATCATTTGTATGTTGGTTCCTGTGAGATATGAAAGTTGTAACTAATTTAGGTGTTGAACCTAGATAGAAGACTGCACAGACATCATAAATAACATTTTCACTTTGATGCAAGATGTAACCTTGTGTCCACTTCTCTATGCTATTCCAATAGTCTTTTGCTACTTTTATGGCTTATTGCACCATGATTATAATTGAACTGCTGCTCCGTTTGAATATTTCTCTTGTGAGAAGTTTGTGGACAAATGACATCTATTGGTAAACTGACTTTCTGGTTCAACACAGTTTTCAGCCAGTAAATTTGAGTTTGGTGTAGCTCTATGATTTCTAATATCTATAGGATTTCTGGCGCTATTCTCTATCCTCTGAGTTGTAAGACTGCTTTCTTAAATGTAATCACAAAACGCTCAACCTGTCCATTTGATTGAGGATGAGATGGTACCTTTTGAATTGAAAACCATATTTAATTTCAGAAGAGTTTCCGATGGGTAGCTATTCTGTACAAGTCCTAGAGATAAAAAAGAGTTTTCAGTAGGTAGCTGTTCTGTATAAGTCTCAGACTTTAAAATTTTGCAGGCAAAGAGCAAAGACCTTTCTTGTATGAACACGGGAAAAAATTGTGAGTGGGAATGCTAAAAGATTTAATATTTTTATGAAGCAATTTTGTTGTCTGATTGGTTGCTAACAGAACGTAGCTCCATTTGATTGGTTAGTTCCTAGAAGTAGAAGCTTCCAATTATTTTTTACTCATATCCTCTCATTATATCAAAAATATTGCAACAGAATTGCCCTCAGAAAAAATGACTACTTCCATAAAAAATTGTCAGTGTCACTGAACTGTTATTAAAACGAATGTGTTTCTTCTTTATTTATTTAAGATTGTAGCAATGTAATTCTGTTTTTTAAAAAGTAGATGCTCTCTCTTTTTTTTTTACTGTAAAAAAAAAGAAAAAAAAAAGAATGTCAACTAAATATTTTTCAAATCAATAAAACGATTATTCTGTACGTCAAAATTTGAAAATTTTATTAAAGCGAGACTATGAGGCTCCAAATTGATTGAAAATATGTTGCAATTTTAAAACTGTTTTCTCAGAGCTAATTGGAAAAAATCTCAGGCTTGAGAAATAGAGTAGACAGAAGAAAGGAAACAAAAATAGTAAAAAACGCTGAGAAAAATGAATTTTGGAGTGAGGCAAAGTTGGACAAACATCTTGCTAAAGGGTGTCCAGCACACTTCAGTATTGTAGCTGAGATGTACCTAGCATCCGGCAGAATTTTCATGGAAGGGCTTCCTGCATATAGAACACATTATCACAGGACATCATTAACCTTTATTCTCAAGTGTATCTTGGCCTTAATGAGTGGTAGCCCAACATTATAAAAAGAAGAATAAAAAAGGACAATAGGTAGAAGAAAAGCAATGTACTGGTATTTACTTCCTTCCCAATACATGAAGATGTGACATAAGGTCAGAAGGTGGGGAGAGTTAAACCAGCACTCCTAAAGCAGGAGCACTCCAGCCTTTTAAAAATTGCCCAAGCAGCTCTGTTAGAATTGCCCAGTTGAAGCTCTACAGGCAGTAAGCAACAAACTTGCTCCACCCCAAAGAGGGAAAGGAAAGTCTAGGAGGGTGGACCATCTAGAACTACCCAGCTCAAATACCCCAGCCAGACACAAGGCCACTAAAATGGCATAGTTCTCGTTGGACTGTTTGTCAAGAACAAATCCTCAACTGGTATTTACGAAGTTGCAGAAAGATAAAAGGCAATGTACTGTGAGGAGAGAGTTCACTTTATTTTTTTTATCCTATTAAATTCCAAATAAATTAAGAAATGCAAAAAAAAAAAATGCTTACGTATCGGATTCGCTGGAACTGCTTTCAGAAGATTCTTGTTTCTTTTTTCGGAAATGACGTGTTTTTTCTTTCTTAGCTTTCTGGAAAGAAGCAGGAATTTAAAAAGGATTTCATAAGATAAAAATGGAAAAAGTCAATGATTTAAAAGAAAATTTTTGGATTCTGGTCATTGCAAGCAAGCTAGGACCATCACTATGTGTCACCTTAATTAGTCCTATGTTGTATTGTCCATTTTTTTAGGCCAGTGGGAGGGAGGTGAAGATATTTTATTGATTCTATAATGGGGTTTTTAATAGTATAATAATGCAATGTGACTTGTGTTAATACTTTTGTGCCCTAGTCACTGATATAATCTGCAATAAACCCTGGATATGCAGCTGCTGGTCTTCTTGACAGATTTGTGTTTCAACCGATCGTCATGGAGATGAGGGGAGCGATAGGCTCCACCACACACAACTTCCTCAACAGACTGAGATTGTTGATGATACACCACACAGGGAACCATTCCATCACCACTATTTGTGGAAACATCTAGGGTTAGAGGTGGCATGCTTACTTTAAAAATGGCCGTAAAGACACAAATAAAATTGAATGTTCAGGTTACCCAAATTCAGTAGCTGTCTTGTAAAATATAAAAAATAAAGTCCAAGAACTCATTTTATCTGATTATAGATTGAAGTTATGTGAGATAAGAGACGAGTTAAAGATATCAAAAAAGCAATGTATTCACCATTTTGCATCAACATTTGTCAACGAGAAACTTGGATCAAAATGGATGTTACGTTTTCTCAGTAAATGAAAACAACAATGGAATGATGATTTGTTATTTGCCACTGTTTCGACATAACAAAAAAATGAGTTTTTGCATTAATGTGTGACAATGGATGAAACGTGGATCCATTACTTCACTCTCAAGTCAGCTGTCTGAACAGCAACAGGTAAAAACCATCCAAAGCCAACAAAGATGCAAACATCAGAAGGAAAAGTTTTGATCACCATATATTGGGATACGTAAGCTACATTTGTTCATTGATTACATCAAGAAAGGAAGAACCATCCATAGCAAATATTATATTGCATTATAATTGCGTTTAAAGGCGAAATTGCCACAAAACGGCTACAAATGAAGTAAAACAAATTGCTATTTTGCCAAAATGACACACCATGTCACAAGTCAATGGCAAAAAAACATGAATTGTACTTTGAATTGCTTCCTCACCCTATATATATATATTCTCCAAATATGGCCCCCAGAGACAACTAGTTGTTTGCGGACCTCAAAAATTTTTTTAGTTCAAGAACAACAATTTAACGGAAAAACTGTTTTTCTTCAGTTTATTTGAATTTTAACAGCATAGAAACGCTGATCGCATCTTTCTCATTACAAGTCAAAGGATTTTTTTAAAGCACAGATTTCTTAGTTTAGATAGAAATACACTAATGTTAACAGGATGTACTGTGAAGCCGCAGTAGCGTACTGTTCTTTTTAGGTATTATTATTTTATTATCGGCATAATTGACACACCGGTTCTCGTTAGATCACCAAAGTTAAGCAACGTTGAGCCTAGTCATTAGTAAAATGAGTGACGAATTTGGGAATTCTAGGCGCTGTATGTAGGAGGCTGCTGACACCTCCCTGCAAGAGTTGCAAAAACCTAATGTTGTCATCTCCCATAATTGGAATATACATATGACTGAGGACCTTTTGTGAATTTCATACTTCCATGGAACTTCCCCCTTCAGAGGAAGCCGATTAAACCCAAAAGGGTTAGTGCTATTACACATACACATCATTATCATTGTATATATCAGGGCTCTACATTGTGTAGTGAAACAGTTGCATTTGCGAGTGATTTTTCATAGTGGCGACTAGAAATAATGAAACACTTATCTTTTGGCGATTGTATTTCTTTCACTGACACTCTTGAAAAGCTCACTACTGAGTGGAAAATATCTTTTCAGCTTTTTTTTTTAATAAAATGAGCAAAGTCAAATCATTTAAACAATAAAAGGTTTAACAAAACAATATAGTTTTTTTGTAACAAAAGCTGTTTAAAAAACATCTGAGAAAATTTGAATGTTTATACGTTCAAGTTTCAACATAAAATTCTATGTATATTTAGAATTACACTTATTAAAAAAAAATACAAAAAAAATCTTTATGATGTATATACTCGTCACAGAATGAAGATGTCATATTCTAAAAATCATGTGGGTTTGGCTAGTAACCTTTTTATTCGGCCAGTAAACGAAAATATTTAGTTGTCAAAGGTCAACTAAAGATAAATTTGTCCGTAGGGCCCTGTATATGCAAGTTTAAGATTTACTAAACAAATCAAGTAATTAAAAAGGAAACACACTTGAGTTTAACATACATATGGGTATATAGATACTACTGACAGCTGATCCCCTACCTCTATATTATATAGTTTCTGTTCCCTCTTGACACCAAAGCTCTTAAAATGTCTGGCTGGTGTCTTACCTCTTGGGGAGAAGGCCGTCTTTACCTTTGTTGAAAAGTGATGTCATGATAAAATACTGGTTTCTGGTCAGCCACATAACCAGTTTAGGGGTAGGCTTTTTGTTGACCAACCTAGTAACCTTCCCCTCCCTATTGAGCTTTTGAAGGGCTGTTTTTTTTTTTTCATCCAGCCTGTTTGGAGTCCAAGAGATTAAATACTGGTGATGGGGTCTCTTTTAAGCTTGGTTTGTCTTGAAGTGATTCTACCTTTCTCTCCTTTTTCATTATCATGACTTCTACTAATCCTCATAACAATCACTTTACTATTTCCTATACAAACATCAGATGTCTCAAGACGAGCTTTCCTGATGTCCAGTCATTTCTCTTTTGCAAATCTCATCATATCCTTGCTCTTTGCGAATCTAATCAAGATTCATCTATTGATAGCAATGATTTATGTAGATAATTATTTGACTTTTGTCTTCTATGCATTTACATGGCCTTGCTCATTTTTTCACAAGGCTCTCTCGTGTCCCCAGTCTTAAATATCATGAGTGTCCTTTTATTTATCTTATATAGAATGTATTCGCTACACTTCACTTCATAAGCTTATCATTTTTGTATTGTTCAACTTCTGACAATGACTGCTCAGTTGTTGATGTTGTATCCAGCAGAATTGATAATGCACCGAATGAATGCATATTGATTTATGTCATACACCTACAGATACAGCTGGAGAGCTATATGTTTTGCGTTTGATTGTACCTGGTGGCACACACATCCCTCTTTTTATCGTTGAAATCACTACTATATATTAGGTACAATATAATAATCCATTCAGAATTGGCTCTATAATAATAAATAAGGAATCTGCATGAATTAAAATATAATATTTATATGTATTTTATGATCGGGAAATGCCGGGCAGCCTGTTAGTAGATATATAAAGTTTAGAATGTTTATTTTTCTCTTCAATATTATTGATGAAAAAAAAAAAAAAATTAAATAATCGTTATTGAATCTTTTCTTTATTTAGTTATCATAGCTTTCGAATACAGCTTTATAAAAAAAAACAAAAAAAAAAAAACCCAATTATTTTACAGATTGACTGCAAAATAATTCCAAAGACCTATTAAAAATATAAATCTCACCTTCTTTGGCACAGGGTGATGGTCATCGTCATCATCGTCATCATCATCATCATCATCACCATCGGAGACAAGTGAATAGCTTTCATTCTTACGAATCATTTCTTTCGCTGCTGCCTCTGCAAGTCGACTGGCTTTAACAGGAGCCTGCTTGTGAGGTATCTGCAGTCAAAGAAGAAAGATCCTTGTTATCATCATAACATGTTTATTGTAATTTTATAAACAGATTTTGGTGCTAATTTATATTGAGATACATGCAAAACATAGAAATAAAATATCAGGAAAAATTACAGAAAATAAGTGATTAAAATTTTAATAAAAAGTCCACCAACTGAAAACGATATTCACCTCAAGCCAACAGGTCATAGAAGATTATCTCCCTTCTAAAATAAAGCCAACACACTGACTTATCGTTCAGAGTTTATAGACTGCGATTAAATGCCTTAAAATTTGTTACAAACCTGTTCTTTCAGCAGACTGTAGTGCCCCATGCAAACAAAAAGGGCAGAAAAAAAAATGCCTGCTGCTTCTTTGTATATATGCTGATAATCTTGTCACCTCATATGCAAATGAGATGCTTTTGATTTAAATAAAGAAGTGCGATTTTTCCAAGACTAAGTGGGTTTTAAATTTGGATGTTAGAGTTGCAAGTTTTGGTAACAGTATGTCACATTTGGAGTAGCGAATTTTAACAGCAGTGTGTTGAATTTAATTCTAGAAATTGTTAGTTAGAAATGCAGCATAATTAACAATCCATCAGGGAAAGGGCAGATTATTTTACCACATGGACTCCTAATATCAAATTAATTGCAATAAAGTCTTTTCTTTCTATGTTGGTGTTGGTGCTGCCATAAATCTTTAATAACCAAAATCGTAGATTGCTATCCAGTCCAAATCTTATTCAGCCAAAAGGTATCATCTTTCCTAAGCCAAATGAAAAATGATGCCTTTTCAGTTGTTTTTGGTTATAGCTTCTGAATCTCTGTTTTATTAAAATCAAACCAACCACATATCGAGTGACGCAGCTCATGTGGTGCAAATCTCCTGCAGCTCCTGCAGTGTAATGCTACATTCCAACCATGTTCTTTACATAATTTTACAATTCATATTTGGATTCTTCAAACTACTGTTTTCATCTTAAGTTTCATTTTCACAACGTTTTGGTCAATGTAACTTCTGACCTTCTTCAGTGAAGGTAACAGCAGCTGTCTGAGCACATATGCACATTAACAAGTGTGTGAGGGTTTGCGTCACAAGAAAAAAAAAAAGAAAAAAAGGACAGCACGTGGTCAAGGTGAGAAGCAAAGAGTGCACCAGGAAAGATGAAGGCGAGAAATGGCCAGCTATGGTTGAGAGGAGAAGAAAGTGTGCGCAGGGTGAAATGGACGTGTGGCCCCATAGTGGCGGTGAAAGACCTGGTGTTGAGATAGCAGAGTTTTGTTAATCTCATGGCAGACGAAATGAACAATAATAAAATAAAAACAAGAAGCTGACATCGTTTGGAAAGTAACGGTAATAAATGACTTATGTTAAAACAGAAAAAAAGTCAGATTTATTTATTTTTGTTTGTTCCTTTGTAACACTACCAGATGGTGGGGGGGGTCGAGAGAGGTTTGAACTGTAACAAACATAGTTTGAGCGTAACGGCCACGTTACATATATTTATTCTGGGTGCTGCAACCAGATATTTTACCAAAAAAAGGAGTCAAAATGAAGAAAAAAAGAAAGAAAAATAAACGTTACTATGAAAAAAAAACACACACACACAATTGCAAGGAAGGACTTAATAACAAGTGGAGAACTTGAAAAAAGAAAAGAAAGAATATTGCACAAGTTTGTGAGTCACTCGTTCACTTCTTGTCTGCTCACTTTCTGATTTTCTTTGGTCCTGTCAGTCATATTTTCTTGTTTTGTGGAGATTATAGTTTACCATCAATGTTGTTTTAGTGTTAAAGATGAATGTTCTAGTCTTACGGGTCATTATTATGATAAGGGACATTGTTTCATACTCATTTTAACGTAGCAAATAGTTTCTTTTGTTTTAGAGAGGAAGCTAGAATAAACCATTTTGTCTTGAACATATTTTATAAGTTTGTGTTTGAACTGTTTAAGTAGAATCTCCATTTTCATTTTTATAGATTACTAAAGGTTTAGCAAGACTGGAACAAATGTTTAAACAATCATAATATATGAAAAAGTAAATATAAGTACTAAAGTAAGTACAAAAAATAAAAAATAAGTATGATTTTATTTCTATAAAAAGCAGTAATTTTATTCTAAGCTTATGGGTTGTTTATAATTGACCCTGCCATTGTGAAAATGATTATTAAATATGAAGACATTGTATTTTCTTTTTTGTTTTTTGCATAAAAAACTCAAAAAGAAAAGACATGCTGAGTGATTTATAAAGAATTTGGCTTTATTTGTGAGGTTTTTAACTGTGTGTGTGATGCTTTTGTTTTTTAGTATTTTGCTACTTAAATTCAGATATTGAACACTGAAAAATTAAAATTTTAAGTAATTTTAATTTTTAAATACATGACAAGCAAAAGTGCATGGTAGTCAGGTAAGACGCTTGACATGAAGGAAATTATTCTTTAAACCTGAAACTCTTTATGATGATAAAGCGCAGCAGCTTGTATTGCCACTATGGTAAAAAGATGTGCTCACTAAGCATTTAGGATGTTCACAGTCCTCGTTTATATAAATGAGGAATGTAAATAGTGACCAATTCTTTTCTGTAGACAGTCCAAAACTTGTCAACAGAATTCCAACACCGAATCAAATTTCCTGGACAAAGAACATAACCTAGCCATCAGAAGTTAGTGACTAAACTTTTGATGGGTTAGTTTACAAACAAAGAAGTTTAGAGGATAACGAGAATTAGAGAGTAGTGAGTGAATAAACAGTACTCGCATGAGATAGAACTGCCTATGCTTAATAATAAGGTCAAAAGAAAAAGAAAAGAGAAAAATATGATAATTGTTGTATAATGTTGATATCCGATTAAGTCGGGGGCATGGATAATGTCACTGGCCCGTTGGGTCAGGTGTCAACCTGACCCAACGGGTCAGTGACATTATCCATGCCAGTGACATTATCAACCTGACCCAACAGGGTAGAGGTATTTTTGTTTGTTCCTTTGTGACACTACCAGATGGTGTATGGGTCCAAGAGAGGTTTGAACTGTAATAAACATGGTTCAAGTGTAATGACCATGTTACATCATTTTTCCAAAGAATATTCGGGACCCTAAAACCAACGCAACTTAGAGGAATTTTACTTTTTAATACAAAAAAATGTTGAAAATGTGTCCACAGTTGGATCTTCTATTATCTGTTTTAATTGTTGATGCCTTTATTACTTTATTATTTATGATGGCATAAAGGATGTCTTCCAGCTGTTATAATGGATGACATCATCTCTTTGTGACATTAGCCACTGTGCACGATGGCAAACAAGATAAACAAATAACAATGCTCACAGACCTTAAGCTACTCTTCAGACCACCACCCATTTAGATAAAACGTTATTCCTCATCTCAAATTTTAAACAAGAATAACAGTAAAAAAAAAAAAAAAACTATCTACGTTATCCTTTTATACAGCTTTTTTCCACTTCCAAATCTAAGACACACTAATTACTTAAAAAATTAAGAAAAAAAAAAAGACGACTGAAAAGTAAATAGGATGCAAGAATACAAAATATATAAATGAATGCAAATTTAATACTTAGTAATTAAACACACATCATTTCATGTATCCACATAAAATGTTATAAGGGCATATAACGTATTATATATTGTTTTCAATATTTACTAGAATAGTGCTCAATATGCGAGTAGAGCTAAGTAGTAAGTTATGGAAATATATTTAAGGGAATTAAACTACACAGAGGCTTCTGTGTGGCTTAATTACCTTAACTTATAATATATATATATATATATATATATATATATATATATACGTTTTATTGTTTTATTATCGTTTTATCTGTTTAGTTACACATGTTTCAGTTGCCGGGCCATATCTATGATCCAGCAGCCTCGTCAGACCCTACAGAAATGGCTATTATTTGGAAGAACGATTTTAAAGGAAATACAAAAAGAAAAAAGGGGGGGGGGAGATAATAATAAGGGGGTGGGGGGTGGGGCGGAGATCGACAATAGTTAAGTTTTGAAGTTTAAAATACATTAGATTGTAGTGTGTGTGTGGGGGGGGGGTTTAGCAAATTCAGCTAGGCATATATGTATATATATATATGCCATGTCGGAAATAGTAATATATTTAAAAGTTATGAAAATTCATCGAGTAGAATAAGTGCTATTGTGTTTTTAGTTAAAGAAAAAAAAAAAAAAAAAAAGTCCATCGATATAAGGCAAAAAATATTACAGCCATGACACAAATAATCTAAAATATTCTTTCCGGAATGATGTCCCCTGCGTTTAGACTCCTACCGCCTACTTTATAACATCTAAGAAAAATGCGATTGTACCCAAATTTTCTGTAAAAATTACGGTACTCATATTGATCCGTGCTGAAATAATAACGTTATTATTTAAAAACCAATTCTTAATATGGGTAGGGGAGGGTGTTTTGTACCTATTCTGTACTTTAAACCTTACAATTGAATAAAAAACATATCATAAAACTTTAATTAAACTTGGAAATACGATTTTAAAAAATAGCGCGGATCAGTAAGTGCAAATTACTTTAGACAACTTTCCACGCTCTGATTTTCCGTATTTTTGGGGGCAAATGTGTATTTAATCCTTGCACAATGCACAAAAGTACGTAATATTGTTTTTACTTAAAACATAAAAAACAAGCACTCAATTCTGAATATGCAACAAATATTTTTTTTATAATTCACAAGACTTTATTTCGTTTCATTACACATTGTTTACATTCCAGATTGATGTAAGTGCTCATAGAGCCATGATATACGAATACGTATTTCCCCCTTTACCGACACACTAATTTTACTCGAAACTTTGAAGAAACTATTTAGACATACGATCTCAATATTTTACCAAAAAATCCTTATCAGCTTCTAAATGTCAATAATAACAAACTAGAAAATTTATTCAAACGGAGAATATAACAAGAAATGGCTTCGGTTCCTGAAACAATAATTGTGGCTTTAAGTCAGATAATCAATTATGAAAGTTATTTAATCCAAAATGAAAGAGAAACTTTTGTTTTACCTTGTTCCATAATTCTTTCGAAAACTTTACAACTTCATTCCCAACATCGATTGTACCCGTTTCACGCAACTTGAAGAGAAAATCTTCGCTTGTCGTCGACTTAGTTGCCAATTCTATTAAAAATAGTGAAATATATTTGTCGGACATTCCAAGAATATCGTGTAGTTTGTCGTTTACCCACGTTTCAACCTCCTGAGACGCCATTTCGACGCTTCTATATGAGGAAAAACAATTTCGTTCGTATGTGGTTGCTAATTTACAAACATCAACATGGCCATTACTATTAAAAAATAAAAAATAAGGAACAGTATAGAGAAAAATATTAATCCACACTTTCGTAAAAAAAAAACCCACAAAACAAAACGAAAACAAACACATCTGTTAAATTTAAGCTCTTTTTTTTTTTTTAATAAATTTTATTTTTATAATAGAAAAATTTTCAAAATTAAAAGTTTTTTTCTTGAAAAATATTCTATGCTATATTTTATACGAAACTGTTAATAACATCAAAAAGATACTAAAATAAATTTTATTCAACATTAACCCTTGAAAATTATATAATTAAAATTTGTGGCGGCGAATTCGAAGCAATATTACTTTATTAATTTTGAATAAAAATATTTGCTGAATATTTTATTTATTAAAAAAAAAAAAAAATAAATAAATAAAATAAAATATTGATTGTTGTTGCTATGGTTACTACTGTGAATTTAGTGATGGCTGTTTATTCATGCGGCGGGAACTTCTGACTGACGTTCGACAAAGTTTTCATTTTTTTGTTTTTTAATAGAGCATAATGTCTCTGCAAGGAGCTGCCTTACAAACGTACAACAACGAATTAGTTAAATGTAAGACGAATTTCCTTTATTGAATTTTATAAATTTGACATAACTTAATGAATTACTTGTATTTGAAAATGTTTTTCTGTGATTTTCTTTTTAATGTTGGTATTTGAGCCTACTTGTTGGTGTTGCTGCTGCAGTGCACATTACATGGGAACAACTGTAAATATAATTCTAATTTTATTCTTTATCGATTTAGGCCAAAGCATACAACGAAAAAAAAGTGGGGCTGGGTATACAACAAATGATTGTTACCAAGCGATGTAATATTCAATATTCTATTGGCCTGTTTTAAACTTTTGGAAAGTTTTGTTATTTCAAAGTTTGTCGCGTTATTTCCATATAACCGATTTCGCCAAAGAATGGCGATCAAACTTTTTGTTTACATTGTAGCTTGGGTGTTTTGATAAAGAAACAACTAACAATTATTTGATGGCTTTCTGTCAGTATTTTGTAGGTACG
Source organism: Euprymna scolopes (assembly GCF_053919585.1). NCBI lineage: Eukaryota > Metazoa > Mollusca > Cephalopoda > Sepiida > Sepiolidae > Euprymna > Euprymna scolopes. Next base: position 16,333,568 of record NC_136500.1, read on the forward strand.
GGTAAAAATGAGCGGACAAAAATAGGAGGACCTAGTTTTGAAAGCCGATTTATCATAATTTTTTGTAGGTTTTGACTACTTTTTGATTGTATTTGAAAGATTAAGGACTAAACTTACTTTCTAAAAGGATTAAAAAAAAAAAAAAAAAAAAATTTGTATACGTGGAAAAAAAAAAAAAAAAAGTTATGAAAAATGTTTTCACGGCGAGCTTGTTGCGGGGCCGGTCGTCCGCCCGTCCGGGGACAATCGACCCAACAATTAACAAGGTAGACACAGACAAAAAAATATTTGTATACGTGAAAAAGGCGGTACTTGTACAGTTTAACCAAGACATTAAAAAATGAAAATATCGAAAAAAGTTTAAATTGTTTGTATCTGTTATGGAACGAAGTTCTCAAAAAAAAAAAAAAAAAAAAAAAAATTAATTTCATCAGGTAGTTTTTTTTTTTGTTTTTTTTTTTTTACAGCGAAAAAACAATTTGTTATAATACCGAGGCAAAAGGTTCGATATTTAGGAAGAAAAGCTAGTATTAAAGATGGGGAGAGGTGTTGGCGCTTTAACTGGAGTTATCTCCCCGTGGCGTGTTCAATAAATTTCATAATAGCTGACTTCAACGCGCTCTCATAAATACGTGTTTTTCCGCTATAACAAAAAAACTACACGATCAAATTAAGTGAAATTTTTTTCGGAGATTTTCAGTCCAAAACGGATACGTACAATATAACTTTTTTTTTTTTTTCGATATTTTCATTTTTGAATGTTTTGATTAAACTGTACAAGTACTAAATAGGCAAAGAAGAATGACAGACACAGGTTATTTGGTTAAAGATGGGTACACCAAATATTGCAATCCACTCTTGAAGGATAGTCTTTGCTACTGTTTTAGCCGAGGTATCTTTGATAGGCGCTGCTACTGGCCACCTAGAGAAACGGTCGACTATGGTAAGAAGGTATTGATAATCCTGACACATAGGGAGAGGTCCGACTATATCAATATGGATGTCGCTGAAGCGTGTCTGGGTTGCTGGATGTGTCTGGTGGGGATTTCGTGTGTCTGTGTACCTTGCATTTCTGGTATGCAAGGCACGTTGATACCCAATCACGAATGTCTGTATTCATGCTGGGCCACACAAAACAATCAGCAATTAGTTTGACATTTTCCTGGTCACCCTCCAGTGTAATGGCTTTGTTTTTTCTCTGGAGGAGATTCGTCAGGGACGTGAGGACGTCTGAGCATCCGGGGATGAATCGTCGGTAAAAATTTACCAGCCCCAAGAAATGACACAGCTGTTTTACGGATGTAGGCGTTGGAAAATTCTGGATGGCTTCTATCTTAGCAGGAAGTGGGGTGATTCCATGGGCATCTGTGTGGTGTCCGAGAAAATCTATCTGTTGAGCCCCAAATTCACATTTGTCGGGGTTGATTTGAAGACCATAATGTTTCAGGCATCGAAACACTTCCTCTAGGTGTCTCTTGTGGGCATCTGCATCTTTGCTGGCCACTAAGATATCTATGTATGCAAAGACATATGACAAAACATGCAGGACTTTGTCCATCAATCTCTGGAATGTTTGGACCACATTACGCAGTCTGAAGGGCATTTTTTAAAATTCAAACAGTCCAAAAGGAGTTGTGACTGTTGCCTTTCGAATGCCCTTTAGAGCGACTGGGACTTGGTAGTATGCCTTCGTCAGGTCTGTTTTTGAGAAGATACAGGCCTCCTGTAAGCCTGAGGCAAAATCGAAGGGGATACCGGTCAGGAACAATGGACGCGTTGAGTTTCCAGTAGTTTATGCAGACTCTGAATTTCCCGTCGGATTTTGGTACCAGGTGGAGTGGTGAGGCATATAGGATGATGTTGTCCGCCAGCATCTCCTCGAATGCCTTCTTAGCATATGTCAACTTGTGTGGAGGGAGTCGTCGCGGCCGTGAGTATGCAGGTTGTCCAACAGTCTTGACATGATGTTGTGTCTGATGTTCGCCAGCGTCAGTAGGCTTAATAGGCTGGTTAATGTCCTTGTACCGACTCAGAATTCCTGCGTAGCGTGAGTCATGCTGTGTTGCCATGCTAATACTAGTTGAGTTCAGACGTGATGGAGTCCCCGTAATCTTGAGAGATGTTATGTTGTCAGACAGGGTCCTCGTCTTTATGTGAATAACCACTTGAGGTCACGTCTAAGGTTGATATTGAGCGTTAATTCCTTATTCCTGTAGAGCCATTTGCTGCTCGAAGTTGAAATGGGGTGGGTTTCAAAGTGGATTTTTTCGTGAGAGCTATTACGCTGATGACGACTAGGAATTTTAGGCCATTGTTTCAGTCTCACACATAAGAGACGACTACGTTAAGGGTCATCGCCACTGCCTGCTGGTTTAGTCATTTCTCTGGTGTCTGCAGGGGAGTCGGCACTTGCGGGCTTGGTTACTGAAGTTTTGATGGTACCAGCATTCGTCTGGGTTATTACTTTGTCCCCGATTAGAGCTGTGGGTATGGCTGCAATTCCGGTATGTGGTGCTGGGCTTCGATTCCGGGTATGTGGTGTTGGGCTTCGTCGCCCCTGGAGTAGGGAGAGTTTCAGGTCTTGGAACTCGCCTCTTAACTGAGCTATCGCCTTGTCAAAGCATTGCATGGGGGTTTGAGTGAGAGTTTTGACTTAGTGGACCCAGGAGTAAATTTTGTTGGCAGAATCGGCCACAGTATCCAGGGGTTTGTCTACTGGCACCAGATCCAAAACTTGAGTAATGTTTGATAGTAACCGATCCATCCATAGGCCTTGGAGGATGGGTTCAGCCATGGTGTGATTTCCAAGGCGACTTTTCATGAGACACAGGATCTGGAATAGTGTTCTGTCGCCCAGAGACACATTAGAGAATAGATTTCTAATGAGGTCCTCATCCAAACGTCCCGTAAGCTTGAGAATAGCTTCTTTAAGGTGGGTGTATGGGAGCTGGTCTGGTGTGTTGAGAAGGATGTCTTCCACTACTGTTACAGGAAGGGCTTGTACCACTGAGGCAAATTTGGTGTCTTGGCATGTGACTTTCCTGACTGCAAATATCGCCTCAAGTTGGATGAACCAACTCCTTGTGTTGACCGCATTGTACAGTGGAAGCTGTATGAAAGGAGTTGATAAGTTGATCTCGGGTTCGTCTGTATTTTCAGCCATCTTCTCTGCCAGCTGTTTGCCCGTGTCAAGTATCACGTCGGAGTCACCACTTGTTGCGGGGCCGGTCATCTGGGGACAATCGACTCAACAACTAACATAGTAGACACAGGCAAAAAGTAAACCGCAAAAAAGGCAAAGAAGAATGACAGACACAGGTTGTTTGGTTAAAGACGAGGTTTCGCCTTTAATTTGCAAAGGAAGCGAAAACTTGTATGATCTGGATACTGGTCGCTTGGAAGGTCGTACGTCACTGGAGGCTAAGGTCTGGAGGTCTGGAACAAGTACTCTAGACGTAGCGTGGTTCAGGGTTGCTTGCTGGGTCTGGAACAATTGGCTGGAGGTCAGGGTGATCCGGAACGGACGGTGGACACTGAGAACTCGGGGGGAGGGGGATCCGTGTTAAGGAACGGATGACACAGAACGTAGGGGTCAGTGTTAAGGAATGGACGACACAAAACGTAGGGGTCAGTGTTAAGAAACGGATGACACTGAGAACGGAGGGTCAGTGTTAAGGAACGGATTACACTGAAAACGAGGTGTCAGTGTTAAGGAACGGATGGTTGGTAGGGAGCCAGGTGTGAGCGAGGTTACAGACTGGAGGGACAAGGTGCGAGCGTGGTAGCAGACCAGAGGTGTGAGGTGCAAGAGAGGTTACAGGCCAGAAGAGTGAGGTGCAGGCGAGAGGAACAAGGTGTAGGCGAGATAGCAGGCCGGAGGAACAAGGTGCTCACGAGATTGCAGGCCGGAGAAGCAAAGTGCAGGAGAGGCTGGAGGAGCGAGGTGCAGAAGAGGTTGCAGGAGGAAGCTGTAGGTGCTGGAGCGAGCTGGAGGCACCAAGGTCAGGAAAGGCTGCGGGAATGAGCTGGAAGTGCTGAAGACTGGGAGTGAAGTTTGCTGCTGGTGGGTCTCAGGAGGCAAGCAATAGTGAATCGCATTAGTAGAAAAACTTATTAGCCCTAATAAAGGCTGTTTGAACTGCTGCTGAGATGGCTGCTGGAGTCCTTTGGTACTGGTGGATTCGGTCGACGTGACTGGTAGCGTCAGTTGTCGCTTTGGGAGCCTCCTCTTACACCCCGGCTGAGATCTCGCTTGACTTGGCCAAAATGAGCTGTATTCATTTGGCCAGCGTGATGTTAGTGGTGTCGCTCCCAATGAAACAAACAAACGATTCTAATTAATTCTAGAACGAAATTTATGCAATCAAAAGTAGTGTGAGTTTGTTGATTCCATTTAAATTAATTCTGTCTAAAAACAAAATTGTCAATTGCCTGTTTTGTTGGCGTTTTGTTGATATATTTAAATTCCAATATGCGTAGCGAAATCGTTGATGAAAAGATAAAGGGTAGGTGAATGAATTCACTGAACCCAGATATGTTCATACGTGTAGCTCGTGTTAGCCAATTGCGTCCTTTAAGTGAAGAGAAACAGCGGGGGCGAAGAGAGAAAGAAAAAAAAATGGAGGTGGTGATTTTGAAACCGCAACAAGCTACCCGATTCAGCTAAATTTTGAAGTTAAATAAATTCATTGTTAAAATCCTTTAAAAGATGAATATTAGTTTTCTGGGTCTATTTCAAAGATAATTAGTAAATCCCTAAGATATTGAATTAAATTTTTAAAAAACACCTTTTTTGTACAAAACATAAATTAATTAGCCCAAAACCGAGTGATTCTGCCATTCGCAAAACGCAACAAACTAAAATTTTGTAACCACGGAATATACGAAGGCCCAAAATTTCAGGCAGTCGAAAGACTGTGGAAATGACATCATGTAATTAAAAGAAAGGAAGGGGTGTGATAGTTTTCTTTTTTTCCCCAGACGTGCATCTGTACATTGCTATTCTGAACGTTTGTATAAATTTTTCCATTTTTTAATTTAATTATTTTTCTATGTTCCTGTTTTTATTGTTCAATATTATATAAAAAATGTTACGCCGAAAGTTTCACATTCTTGCGAGCAAGGAAATTATTAAAATCTTGCATATAAAAATTATGCGAAATCTGTAATTTAAAAAAAAAAGAAATATTTTTTGCAATTATAATTATTTTTTTGTGAAAATATTAAATAAACAATGCTTAATTCAATGGTAATATTGGTTGTTCAAGAAATTCATTTTTCGAGTTATATCGAATTCATTAATACAGACTTTAGGGGCTTTTTTCATAATGTTCCTGTAAAAATTTTATTTTGTTACAAATTACGATGCTTTATTTATAAAAATAAAGCAAAAATAAATTCTTGCGTTTTTTATTTACTACTGAAAACTATAACTTTAGTAAAGGTATTTTTTGTTTAAACAAAATAATACAATTCCATTAAGATTTAAATAAAAATAATATATTCCGTGATCATTATTTGATAAATACTGAAAATTTCATTAAAATTAGTTAATTTCCTGATTTTTGGGGAATTTTTAAGTAAAGGGAGGGGTCAAAATATTCATACATTTTCAGCATCGGCATTCATTTTTGCCTGTACCTAGTATTTTGTTTCATTTTCGAGTTTTGAGCAATTATCAAGACTTCCTCATATGACTGTTGTATGTCAACTATCCTGTCGTTGTTCTAAGCAACTCGGCACTACTTGTGTTTCAAATTGAATAAATGCAGCAATATCTAACAATTGCGTTCACAAAATTAAGATGGCGAAAATTGATACAGTTGATGTAAATACGGAATGGAAATCACTAAGCATGAAACGAAATACAAAACCATAGAAATATTTTATTTCAAAATAATATTTTAGTTTTAACACTTTTGTTAACAATGATAAAAAAAATGAGGCGACAGAGGCGAGTTATTGACCCCTGTTCTTTGAATGAGAAATGCCCTCTATCGCCCTTCTGTGAACCTCAAATATAAACAAGTGTTTCCGAGAATGCAAAAATATATAATAACGAAATAAATAATACAAAGACATAAAAAGCAAAACATTTATTGTATAAAAAAATATAATTTTAATGCTTTAATATTATTATTTTTTTTAATTAGTGATTCACAGATTTAGAACTGAAAATAAAATATGTTAAAAACATGAAACGGATTGTTTTTAGAATTGGGGGGGGGGGGGGTCCCCCCAGTAAGATTGTATAAAATGCAGCAGTTATAATTTTTAATCAACAATTGTGTGGTCGGAATGAAAAAATATGCTCCAAGTATGAAACAATTTTTTTTCACAATAAGATTGTATATCAAAATATAATTTTAGTTTGTCAATGTAGCAAAATATAATTTTAAAAACATGAAACGTTTATAGAGGTTTAAGAATAATTTGTCTTTTTTTTTTGTTTTTGTACAGAACGATTGTATACAAATGTATACAAATATAATTTTAAAGTATAAAAATATATCGAAATTTAATTTCAAATTAAATTTTTTTTTTTTAATGAGTGCTTTTCCATTTTTTTTTTTTTTTTTTTTTTGAGAAAAATTAACACAAACTTTTAGAAAAATATGAGTTATCGACCCCTGTTTCATGGCTGACAAACACCCTCTATCGGGTGTTCTTGAAACTAAAATACACATTCGCTTCATGTTGTTATACAGAAGTGCCAAAAGACTTTTATTTTTTACGTTTTGGACTGGAAATCTCTGAAAAAAATTTTACTTAATTTGATCGAGTAGTCTTTTTTTTTTTTTTTTTTTTTTACAGCGGAAAAACACGTTTTTATGACAGCGCGTTTAAGATAGACATCTTGGAATTTTTTGAACATGCCACGGGGAGATAACTCAATGTAAAGCGCCGACACTCCCTCCCCATCTTTAATACTAGCTTTTCTTTCTAAAAATCAAACCTTTTGCTCGGTATCATAACAAAAAAAAAAAAAATACTTGATGAAATTAAGTGAAATTTTTTTTGGGAGAATTTCATTCCTTAACGGATACGTACAATTTAAACTTTTTTTCAATATTTTCATTTTTTTAATGTCTTGATTAAACTGTACAAGTACCCAGGTGTTTCACTGTTTCTACTTTCGCTTTTTCTTACTCACATGGCCCACATCAGTGGACTTTTTTTTTTTTCTACCAAAAGGGTCATTAAGAATGTTTTATATATTTGACATGTTTGAAACTGATATAAATTATTTGACAATAAAAAATAATTAAATGAAAAACATCAGTTTTCTTATTTCGAATTATTTAATCAAGTAAACATTCCATTTTTTGGTGAAAGTGCACTGGGTGACCACCCAAAAACTTACCATTAAGAAGTTAATTTATGGGGAGGTTGAAAATATGAACATGCCTTACGGAATAAACATCCCCAACCTCCCCATGTTAAGAATGACTTCCAGAATAAATACCCTTTGCAGGTTGGACAACCAGTGCACATTGATCGTCTTTGAGTGGTCCCCGAGTACACGTTCACCCATTTTTTTTTTTTTTTTTTTTTTTTTCACTTGATTAAGTTACCAGAGCATCAAGAACTGCGAGATCTAATTGTTCAGCTTGACCATCTCCCTGCTGTCATGACATCTTTCTTTCTGATCTTCTCTAAGCACCCTTGGTACAAACTTCAGGCAAATCTTCTGCATCTTCAGTTCCTTGCAAATAATTGTGTATACAGCTCCCACACTGACATCAAACTGTGCAGTTATTGTCTCTATAGACACATGATAGTCCTTATTCATGAAATTCTTTATTTGGCCAATCAACTCTGATGTTTTGATTTCCTTACTCCTCCCACATCTCTCATCATCCCTCACAGACTCCCTGCCTTCCTTGAATCTTTTACCATTTACATCAAAATATCACTGGGCCTTATTTGGAGTAAAATAAGTCAAAAAAATTTTTTTGCAAGTAATATGGACTTTTGCTTTATTTTTCAAAAATGGCTTACTACATTTTTTTTTTTCCTGTTAACTTGATTTTCAATAAATAGTCACCAAATACCTATTTATAATTTACGCGGTACATTTTCCGAATAGGCATCCAAGAATATATCAGTACTTAAGTCATCAATGCAGAGTTTCACCAAACTCTTCCGAGATTTGGAAAGGTTAACAAAGTTTGCTGAATGAACTGAATATACTATAAGGGATTATTGGGATCAATTAGGGTTTAAGGACCCCCTCCAAATGGGCAAAACAAGATGAACAACTTTTGATCAACACTGGTTGGCATCTGTAAATAAATTAAAAAAAGAAGAAAAAGTTTATTTTTAATTGGAATTCATCATTGAGATAAGTATTATTTATTAATTTTATTTATTTATTACGGACTATTATCTTCATCTTATTTTAGTTGTTTCACAATGTTTTGCCTGTAACACCAAAGAGAGGCAGCGTGAAATCGTCAGTGTCCATTAACTTTTAGTTAAGACGCAGTAGTATTAGTTGGGAGAACCTCTTTGGTTGTTGAGGACATGGGGGGGGGGCGAATGTAACACCAAAGAGAGGCAGCGTCAGACCATTAGGGTCGATGTGACGCTTTTATTTAACGTTAATATTTTATCCCGGGCAATATCGGGTAATTGAAAGATAGATGTTAAGATCTTATTCCGGGCAACATCGGGTAATTGAAAGATAGATGTTAAGATCTTATTCCGGGCAACATCGGGTAATTGAAAGATAGATGTTAAAATCTTATTCCGGGCAACACCGGTTAACTAAAAGATATATGTTAATATTTTTGTCCCGGGCCGACATCGAAAAAGAAAAGACCTCGCTGAATTCCAATTCTGTCAAAACATTTTTTTTTCCTTTCTGTTTTTTTTTGTTGATACACTTTGACACTTGAAACGGAATAAGTGCTTCAGCCAAGTTGAAATGCCCGAACGAATTCAAAGCTTAATTCGATTGTTGATATTTTTTTCTCTGATTTGAATTCGCATGTACGCATTAGTCAGGTTCAAAGGATGCGCCGACCGTTTTGTGACAAGTCAAAACAAGGATAAATAATTTCGTTGGAATTAAAATTTCACACACGCATTTGTCGGCTTCAAAGAATGTTTGTCGAATCAAATATTAAGTGATTTGGTATGACTCTGATAAAACCATTTGAACCCAAAATAACATTCCTAACTGTTTCATTCTCAAACCGAATCGCAGTTCTGAAATATAGATCAAGAGATTTTTGCCACCTGACAATTTTCAGTAACATATTTTGTCGAAATGTTAACAGAATAATAAATTGTTCATTTCCTTTGATAATGACACGTGTCACATCTAAGGGCAGAATTAACGAAGCATTTTTTTTTTTTGGATGCAGTTTTCTTACTTACGCGGTTATCGCATATTACACAGTTTGGAAATTATCCAATGAGAGAAAACTCGTTATTTTCCATCGGGCGTTTTTGATTGATCGGGGAGGAGTTAGAATTATTCTTGGATTGTGGGAGGTGGCCAATTTTTGTAATCAGTCAAATTATCCAATGAGAGAGAATCAGACGATTTGGTTATCGAGCACTCTGATTGGTCAGGAAGGAATTGGGAATTGCCGCCCCACCCAGTGCTCTACTATATAAAGACCAAGAGAGTCAGAGCAAAACAGAAGAGAAGAAGAGAGAGTCTGGGAACTCGGAGAAAAACAGAGCAAGTCCGAGAGTCAAGCCACCTCACCTCTCCTCTCTCTCTCCCCCCTCGCCTATTGCCCGATAACTAAAAAGGGTTAAATTCATAGACCTGTGAATTCCAGCAAGGGGAAGCCCCACTTAGAAGTTTAAATGCTTGCTTACAAATTCATACTCCAAACTGTACATATGTTTGTATATATTTCTTTTATGGTTTTCTTTTAATACATTCCATATAACCCAATCTCCAGAGTCTTTATTTATTCAAAATTCTTCGATTTGCTGATGTGCTGATGTTTTCATTATTATTTTTTTTACTTGTGAAACTGCTTCCGTCAACGAGCACCCGGTATCTCCGAAGACGAAATCTCTAGACGATCACAGAAGATCCGTCCTTGTGGACATTGCAGCAAGGACGATTCCACCAACGCACTGAAGAAGGGCTTACTGGGTGACGCGACGTACCGGCGGGTTTCATAGCCAACTATTCCTCTGGCCTTCGTCAGGTGGTAACCACGACAGGATAGGAACTCTGAGTCTCCTGACTGCATCCACTGCACTTACTGCCTTCCATAGTTGTTGTCTCACCACTAAAATTAATAATGCTCATCTCAATAATTAATTCCAGTTAAAAATAATATATACCATTCGGTACGGACCCGACCATGGAAGATCAGATAATAAATAAACATGAATTTATAAAATCAAAAAATTCAATCTTGATCGCCCTTCGGGGCCCATGGCAAAGTTGATAGACACTGAACCTCTACGGTTCCAGGTGAGAATTGTCTGAAGATAGCGGTTTCAATCCTACCCAAAGCCAGCTAAAGGCTTACTTGGCCAAACAAAAAAAAATGTGAGATGACAACAACTAAGAAAAGATGAGGATAATAGTCCGCAATAAATAAAATTTAAAAAAAAAGAAAAGTTGTTTGCTTTTTTGTCAATAAGAATTATTTTTTAATCTGGGACGCTGGTTTTTAATTTCTTTTTAATTATAAAACTTTTTCAAACTGTTTAAACAAAACATTTTAATAAACAAACGATAATAGTTTTACATTTTTTAATAGTTATATTTTTTGGTAGCCATTTTAATCTTTAAACAAGTAAAAACTTCAATTTTTTTTTGTTTTTTGGCACCACAAAATCGATTGTTAATATGAAGGGAAAGTTTTTTTTGTTTTTTTTTAAGAAAAGAGGTGGCGGGAATAAATATTTATTTTTTAATGTAGGGTACAAATTTTTTGTGGGTGTAACAGATTTTTCCCGATATTAAAAACCGATGTTAGCATTGAGGATTTAGGATGTTGATCTTTCCTGTCCTCGGTCAGTGAAAAAGAAATCCTTCTAGACCATTGTCGAACTGTCCCGTAAACCTACTACTTACCATGTTAGTCTGTGTGGCAAAGAAACAACTTCCAATAAAATGAAAATAAAATTACCCCTCTCCCCCGATTTTAAATTTCATAAAACAAATCAGTATTACTGAGATAAACCGTTTTAAAGCAAATTCACTTAAAATATTCATCAACAACATTTTTTACTTTATCTATTTGTGATATATTTACTTAACTTTAGAATTTCCCACGTCGTGTGATGCTTGAGACTGTTAAAGTATATCATCGTTTTCGATCTGAAACCAGATCCAGTGTTCTTCCAGTTTCTTCCCGTTGCAACCAAATCTTTCTCGATAGTCTACTTCCATTTTTTTTTTTTTTTTATCTTTCTTTTTCCATCAGAGTTCCATTGTAGCATATGGTTGACAATTCTCTCTGGGGTCAATCTTAGGGTACGTCCGAACTAGCTTACATGTCATATTTAGGTTATTGGCGATACTACCTGTTGGTTAGTGCGATCTCTGACTTTTTGGTTGGTAATTCGATCACTCCATTTGATTTCTAGAATGCTTCTAAAGCATTTGAAATCAAATGCATCTCATTTCTTATTATCTTTGTATAAAAAAATAATTTAAATTAAATAAAGAAATTTAATTTAATAAATTAATGAATAGTTTTAGTAAAACATATTAAGTGAACATAGGTAATTAGTGGTAACATATGATAATTCGATTGAAAATATTTTTTAAATAGCGAAACGAAAATAAGTAAATATATAAATCTTTAAAAGAAATTTGGAAGGATGAGATGCAGGTAAAATATTTTCCCATGTTTTTTCCACATAAGGAAAATGAACTCCATACTGTTCATTGTTAAAGTGTATTTTTATTCTATACATCTGATGAAAGGCTGTTCTTGTGAAAATTTTCAAACGACATAATGTTTGAATTTGTCCAAATAGTCTTGAAACAATTGTAACTAACAATGAAATACACTATTTGTTGCTATCAATCTATTCTTTGAGGTCTTGATTTTGTTAAAATAATAAATATATATATATATATATATATATAGGTAAATAATTATTCATTTTTACCTACAGACGCTAGTGTTTCATGCTTATGCAACCATCAGTGTAGGATAACAATTCCTGCCAGTCATGAAATTCAAACCCACCCACGAAGCCACCTTTTACTCCATTTTCCAAACCTTTACCTCAGGGTGACCAAACAATTGCCACAGGTATGAAGGGAATTAAGAACTATTAAATGCTGAATCCGGGTGAGTGCATTAGGTAATCTAGAGTGTTCGCATGGGCGGAAGTCCTGAACATTGCATAGACGCTTGTTGATTGCCTTAGTTATAATTCTGCAGACATTGTCCATCCTTAAGTATTCTTAAAGGGGCTTGATAATTATAATTAAATATATATCAGGGCTCTATGGACAAATTTATCTTTAGTTGACCTTTGGCAACTAAAGATTTTCGTTTACTAGCCAAATAGAAAAGTTACTAGCAAAACCCACATGATTTTTAGAATATGACATCTTCGTTCTGTGACGAGTATGTACATCATAAGTATTTTTCTGTTTTTTTTTGTTTTTTTTTAATCAGTGTAATTCTAAATATACAACAAATTTTATGTTGATACTTGAAAGTATAAACATTCTAATTTCTTCAGATGTTTTTTTAAACAGCCTTCTTAAAAAAAATAAGTGTATATTGTTCTATTAAACTTTTATTGTTTTAATAATTTAACTTTGTTCATCTTATTAAAAAAAAAAATGAAAGGATATTTTTCACTCAGTAGTGAGCTTTGGAAGATTATTAGTGAAAGAAATGCAATCGCCAAAAGATAAGCGTTTCATTATTTCTTGTCGCCACTTTGAAAAAATGACTCGCAAATGCGACTGTTTCACTCAAAATGTAAAGCCCTATATATATATATATATATATATATATATATATATATATATTTCCCATAATCGCGAACGTTTTCGACCTCCATTGGTCATCCTCAGGCGAGTAGTAAAAAATGAAATTGAAAAATGAAAAATAGCGAAATGAAATGAAAAGACGATTAAAAGATGATTAAAAAGCGATTAAAATCATTAAAATACTCAAAAGCACTTGAGCGTGCCCTCTGTTTCGTTTTGAGTCTGGTTAATCGTTGGTTTTTTAATGTGGATCAACAATGCCTCAAAGATCGGGAGGCGCACCTCGCAATATGAGACAGTTAAAATGGCCGTGTTATTTATTAATATGTCTCTAAACTCATTTTTAGGGATGTGGAGTGTTATGAGGTTCTGATAGATTGAGCTATTCGAGGAAGACAGGTGACATGTTAATGCGTCTCCAAAAATAATTCGTACATTGTCATGACTCGAACGTCATTTAACATGTCACCTGTCTTCCCCGAATAGCTCAATCTATCAGAACCTCATAACACTCCACATCCCTAAAAATGAGTTTAGAGACATATTAATAAATAACACGGCCATTTTAACTGTCTCGTATTGCGAGGTGCGCCTCCCGATCTTTGAGGCATTGTTAATCCACATTAAAATCAGGTTGTCTTCGACGGTCGTACGTCTAAACAATATAATATAAATGCCGGAGTGCCCCAGGGATCTATCCTTGGTCCTCTGCTGTTCCTGATATTCATAAATGGCCTCCCCGACAAAATTGCCTCTGAGATGGGTATATATGCTGATGACACCACACTCTATAGCAGGCACGACAGGAAAACAAATGAACATATATCTAAAGTAATGGCAGAAACACTAGAGGATGACCTCAAATCAGTAGTGGAATGGGGACAAAAATGGATGGTAACGTTCAATGCCACCAAGACAAAACTGGTTTCATTCAATAATTACAAGAAACCTTCTCTACCACCTATAGCAATGGCCAACAACTCTTTAGCTGAGAGTACGTCTTTCAAGCTCCTTGGCCTAACATTCACAGGAAACATGAGCTGGAACAATTACATCGAGGGCATTGCCAGGGCCGCTGCGAGGAAGGTGGGCTCTCTCTACCGTGCTAGAAAACTTCTAACACCCGAAAGTATCCTGTACCTCTATAAGGCCACTATTCGCCCATGTATGGAGTATTGCTGTCATATTTGGGCTGGTGCATCGGCTACTAGTCTCTCGCTCCTTGACAGGGTTCAAAAGAGAGTCGCAAATCTGATAGGCCCTAAACTGGCATCAAAACTTCAGCCTCTGTCCCATCGTGGAAACGTTGCATCCCTCTGCCTGTTCTACAAGTATTATAATGGTGAATGCTCTCAAGAACTGCAAGCACTTGTGCCCCCACGACGTGAACACCCTCGACAGACCCGACAAGCTGCAAAATCCCACCCCCACACTGTAGAGATCCCTAGATGTAAAAGATCTTTCTACTCCAGTAGTTTCTTCCCCAGAACTGCTAGACTTTGGAATTCCATTCCAGGTCACTGCTTCCCCAACTGTACTGACATGCATAAGTTCAAGTGCAACGTGAACCAACATCTCGCTGCCCTAATCCCTACATAGTACCCCAGTAGATGTTTCCCCTGATAGTAGCCCCCTACACCAAAGTGGCAATGTGCCTTGTTTGGGGTGAAAATGTAATAAAAAAAAAAAAAAAAAAAAAAAAAAAAAAAACAACGATTAACCAGACTCAAAACGAAACAGAGGACATGCTCAAGTGCTTTTGAGTATTTTAATGATTTTAAGCGATTTTAATCGTCTTTTCATTTCATCTCGCTACTTTCATTTTTCAATTTCATTTTTTATTTTTTACTGCTCACCTAAGGATGACCAATGGAGGTCGAAAACGTTCGCGATTATGGGAAATTTATTTTTTCACTCGGAAAAACTTTCGGAAAATGGTCTGACAAAGAGAAAAGGAGGATTACAAGAAAAACAAGCAAGAGTTATCTGTGCTATTTAATGAAACCTGCATAAAAGAAAAAAATGCTGTTTAAATATACTAATATATATATATATATAGTCATCCACATATAGTACAGTTTTTTTGTATCACAGCTCATCAGTGTGGCTAGACTAGCAACTATGTCAAGCCAGGATTGAAACTCGACCGCCCTGTACGACAGCACTTCTCACTGTTACGCTATTGTTTCTGATAACTTAATTCATAATGGTAGCAGTAATGATTATAGAGAGAAAAAATATTTGAAAAATAGAAAAATTAACATTTTAAAATTTAGAAAAGTTTTTGAATTTCTAAAAGAAAAAAATTATTTTGGGTGAGTTTTTTTTTTTCTTTCATTGATTTCTACATCAATTGGTATTAATATAATCAGTGCAAAATCAACATACTCTGCCACTTCTTATTTTAATAGCATTGTGCGGTAATGTCGAAGAAAAGTACAGGTTAATGGCAGCTAAATGTAACGTCAGAACTTTCACACCAATAACTTCTCCAAAAATATTTTGGACCGTTTTTTTGTTTTTTTTTTTTTTTTTTTTTTTTTTTTTTTTTTTTGCATTAATCATTTCAAAGTTATGGTAAACTAAGACCAACCTATATTTATTTATTTGTGGACTGTTATTCTCATCTTCATAGTTAACACAAATAAATATACAAATTACTCATCTGAAAGAATTCCAATAAAATAATATAGGAGCAACCTGAACTCCATTTACTTGCCTCCCCATGAGATTAGCGTTAGACACCGGGTATATTTTTAAAATCCAGCCTCCTCCCCTGCTCCACACCTCCTTCCTAATAACACTGTGGCACTCTGAATTGGGACAAAAATAAAAAATTGTCTTAATCTAGAAAGAGCCTTCTCTCACTAACCAAGAAAAAAGATCAGCTGCTATACTCTGATCCCAGCCTCCGTTAATTTGAGTTTAATACCATTTCCCATCAACAGATACGTTGACTACTTGTTAAATATTTGAGTAGATGAATTAGCTAGTACATGTACTAGCGGTTAGGTTAGGAAACAAGAACTACTAATAGACAAAGACTGGAAAAGATCGACAGAACTGAAAAGGCGGAATTATGAAAACAGAAAAGAAAATATGAAAAATGGGAAGTGACGTTATATATAGGAAGGTGAGACTATTCTAGAAGAGTCTCTCTTGGTCTGGATAAAAGCAATCAGCTTCTTTCTTAGAACTGCACGTCTATGGAATTGTCTTCCATTTTCCTGCTTTCCAGCTGACTACAATATGGCTGTCTTCAAGTCTAACGTAAACAAGTTTTTGATGAGCTGTTCCATATAAGTTAACAAATTTACTGAATTTCCATTACTAACGATTGCTTTAACCCTTATCCTCGAGAGGCCTCTTGGCCTTGATAAAAACAATCAAACTGAGACTTTTACTATGAGCATCTGAACTTGTAATCTTAAATGTTGTATGCCTAAGTAACTTTCTCATTTTCTCTAGAACAAAAATGGCCCGATTCAGTCGATCAATCGTGATGTAATTAATGGAGATGCATTTTCTCCATTCGTTTGCATAATTTAGGAGAGTAGAAAGTAGACCATAGGTTTACTTTTGACAGCCTCGTAATTCTAACTTCTGTTATTTTATCCTTTAGTTCTCATATTCCATGAATGATGTTTCTGTCAAAGGAGAAAGAATTGCTGTTTTCTGGGAAGAAATCTTATCCATGTTTTTTTAATCTGATTACTGCCAAATCGCTTACTGGCTTATTTTTTCGTCAGTAATTGTCTGAATTTTATTTCTCTTTTTTTCTTTTTTCCTCTCTTTGCCTTACCTTCCTTTTCCTTCTTTTGACAGTTTTTTTTCTCTGAAAACTGAGATGTTAATTTTTCCACGAATGCTAAGATTTCAAACGATTCATAAAGGAGTAAAAGAGTTAAATAATTTTGTTGCGTTAAGGAATGACTTCCTGCTCCCTTCCCCACGCTAATGTGCTTTATACCTTTCTCTTTTTACTTTCTTGCTTACCAAGATATTTCACTAATTAAAATTTTTTTGGATTATTATTTTGAATGTGTGTTCTCTTTCTAATCACTAGCCCATCATCCAAGTTTTTTTTGTTTGATTTTTGAATTGTTCTTTATACACACAGATAAACATAGGAGGGAAGGGAACACCTTCCTCCATGTTTTGAAAAATCATCTCAATTTCAACTTTTCTTATTATTGGTTATAAACATCTCTAAATTAAACAGTGCAAAATTAAATTTATTGTTCTTCCAGTTTAAAATTTTTAATTGTTTTTTTTTTTTTTTTTTTTTTTTTTTTAAGAATACAATATACAACAACATGTTTTATTCATTATGTATGACGAATTAAAGCATGACAAATGTACAACTGCTCCTACTGATTCTCTAATTGTATAATATTTATGCACATCATTTGAGCAACCTGAGCTTCTTATCTCAAGAACAAAAAGCAACATTTTAATTTAGTTACTCTGACATGCCATCTTTTTTTTTTTCTTCCGCTAAAAATCTTTGTAAAAAAATAAACAAGTTTTTCTTTCAGACTGATGTGCCGAGATTTGGGAGAATAAAATAATTTGTTAATATATTTACTTTTCATTGCCAATATTTTTTTTTCTTTTTGAAAAAAATTTACTATTAAAAAAATATATATATATTTTTTTTTAACAAGGGAACTTTTTTTTTTTTCTTTTTATATATGTTTCATATTTTTTTTATATTTTTCCTAAGTCCAAAAAAATCAATTGTTTATTTATTAAAAAGATTTTTAGTGAAAATAAATAAATAAAAAAAAACAGCAGGAGCAATTTGTCGTGCTTAGATATCACATAAATTAATAATCAGCAATTTGTTGTACATAAATAGTAAAACCGTCTGCCAGTCTTTAATTTTCAGCACTCTGTAGAAACTATCAAGTCCTTTCTCTGATAGATTTATAAGAGTAGTTGTAGATGGGCTGAAATCAGAAGCTCATAGTGTCAACCCTGGCATCCCTCATGGTTCCATCTTGGGCCCAACTTTATTCTTGATTTTCATCAATAATCTCCTAAACCATATTCTTAGATCATTCATAGATAATTATGCAGACAATACTACCACCTATAGCGCCATCTCAAAGGTAAGCAATGACCAGAATCTTTCTGATTCTATCTCTTCTGAACTTGAGCATGTAGTGCAGTGAGAAAAAGGTGTTTATTAATGAATTGGATAATTATTCTCTCAATGCGAGGATTCAGGATATTATTTAAAAACATTTTTTTTCTCTTCCTTGACTGAGGACACACCTTTGATGTGCGCGCTGCTTATTCACCATCCTAGTTGCATAAAACTCTATTCCAATCTACGTTTGGTGACTCCAATTGTTATAGGTAACCTTCTGCATTCCACAAATTGTTACATATACTTCATTAAATTTGATGAAGAATTTCACATTTCACAACAAAATCTTTAAATAATGCTACTTTCATTGTCTGTGAACATGCAATGGAACTCCATCCCCTCCTTCTTTGACGAAATGTTAATCTCTATATAAAATAAAATTAGTTATGTGTATATACTTATGTCCAAGATTTACTCCTAAACTAATAAACTGATCGTTATATATATTTGGAATATTGCTGCTAGGCATAAGTGTTGTAATGAGGGCTATATTTAGTTTAATTTAATACAATGGAAGAATCTTCAGATGCCTCCAATTTTTTTTGAAATTTTAGCAATTGGTATTAGACCTGAATTAATAAATATTTCTCCCATTTCAGTTTTTGAGGATTTTTAAAGGGCTTTTGGGGGGCATAATATGAGCACAATTTTCCATTTGAACATGAAAATATTTTAGATATGCATCAAGTAGCTGGAAGTGTTTGCTTAGCTATCAAATCCTTTCTCTGATAGATTTATAAGAGTAGTTGTCGATGGGCTGAAATCAGAGGCTCATAATGTTAACCCTGGCATCCCTTATAGTTTCATCTTGGGTCCAACTTTATTCTTGATTTTCATCAATAATCTCCTAAACCATATTAGATCATTCATAAACATTTATGCAAACAACAATACCATCTATAGCACCATCTCAAAGATAAGCAATGACCAAAATCTTTCTGATTCTATCTCTTCTGGGGAAGTGCAATGGGGAAAAGGTGACTAAATTTTAATGCATCTAAAACCAAACTTCCCTCTTTCCATCACAATCACTCTGATCCCTACCTTGCTCCAGTTGAAATGAATGGCTCTTGTCTTAAGGAAACACCTTGTTTTGATAAGCTTCTGGGACTGACTTTCACCCCTGATTTTTTTTTTTTTTTTTTTTTTTTTTTTACACAGTGATCACCACTTATCAAGGCCCGGAAGCCACTCAGGGATAAGGGTTATTGCAAGTACATTACGTTAGTGTGGAGATTTGATGAAGTGTTTACTTAAGGGGGCAGTTCATTAGGAATTTGTTAACATTGGACTTGAAGACATCCAAGTTGTAGTCCGGTGGGAAGCAGGCAAACGGAACAGAGTTCCACAGGCGTGCAGTTCTAAGAAAGAAGCTTTGTTCATGGAATCCGCGTTTTGATTTAGGCACAGATATAGAGTGGGGGAAATTTTTCACAGTGGATTCAGCTAGACGGGTGTTTTTCGTGATCTGAAATGGAACACCTGCATCAAATCCATTGGCAAAGTTACCAGGAAAATGGGTTGGATCATTCTACCGCTACAGTAATTATCTCACTTCCAATACAATCCTCTAACTGTACAAGAGCCAAATATGTCTTAAAATGGAGTACTGTTTCCGCATCTGGGGAGGAGATGCTCAGAGCACCCTTTTCTCCTCTAACTCTTTTTCACAGAAGAGACGTTATGAACTTGTATCTGCTCTATCAGCATTTTCATGACAGGGTTCCTCCCTGTAAGGCATTCGCGGCAAACACCCAACTAGCTACAATGACCATCATTAATTTCCCTTACTTTCTATCTGTGCCGAAAGCTAAACAAAAATTTTATGAAGAGAGTCTCTTTCTTACAACTAATCATCTGTGGAACCAAATACTGTGGAGCTGCTTCCCAACTGACTATAGCATGATCGTTTCCAAGTCCAACGTAAACAGATTCTTGATGAGCTGTCCTTTAAAATAAATGAACTTATTCAATTTTCACCATCACTGACCATCACAATACTTATTAATTGCTTATATGGTTAAAAAAAAAGTTGGTCCAACTAGACACCAATTAAGCAAGACTCCCTGAATTTCAATTTCTTAGGATCTCTTGAGCTTAAGCCTTAAATTTTATACATTTTAAAATCATGTAATGGATTTTGATCAAAATTGGAATAAGAATTCTAGAAATAAGGTTCATTATCATTATATCTTAATTTTAATCTTTGTGAAAGGATATAAAAGTGATGCAGAACTGTTCCATTTGAGAATTGATTTTATATATCCTGAGATGAGTATTTCAGTTTTCAAATAAAATGCAAATTTTGTTGCAAACTAATGAACTGAAATAACACGCACGCACGCACACACACACACACACACACACACACACACACACACACACACACACACACACATACACACAGTGGCATTTACCCTGGGTGGATTGAGTCATTTTTTTTCAAAGGGATGAAGTTTCTAGGGAATATCAAATTCATAAACGGTCCCAGTCGCATGTATATCCTGCTCAAGAGAGATGATTACATTAGATTTTTGCAGAGAGATGTTGCCATCTTCCTACATACAGCACCTGGTATTCGCAAATAGTTGCCTATTTAGTACTGGATAAGCTCGATGTTGCTTAACTTTGGCAATCTAAAGAGAACCAATGTGTGTCAATATAAGATACAATAATGGATCAATTGGATGATTTTATTAAAAAAGCATGTCAGTAAATGAAAGTATGATTTTAAGTTGATTAAACTATTAATGATTAGAATAATTAAAGAATTAAAATAATTACACTTTTACATGGAAATACACTTTTAGTTTTTCTACGTTGTTTCTTTCTATAAGGAACACACACACACACACACACACACACACACACACACAAACATTGACATTTATATATAGACTAGCGGGGTACCTGGCATTGCCCGGGTGTGTAGAGGTGGTGTAGTAAGAATACTGAGCAAGGGCGAGGCGTAAAAGAAGAGAGAAAGAAGAAGCGAACAGAAAAAATCACATAAATGTTGAAACTTTCAATAAATAAATAAATAAACAAGCTGACATTGCTTGGGTGTGTCGAGTAAAAAAAAAAAAAAAAAATCAAAACAACAACCAGGTGGACAGAGGTATTAAAAAGACAGGAAAAAAAAACGTGGTAGTAGGTAGACAGGCTCAAACCCGTAACGCAAAGGAGGGGGGAAAAAATGTGACGTCTTATTTGGTGTCTCCATCACGCAACCGGAAGTCAAGAGCATCAAAAATAAGCAAAGTCAATGGAAAAGAAAAGATGACTTGCAAAAATGGTGACACAAAAAACCGACCCCTCCTTGTAGAAAACTGCCCAGTTAAAGGTGAAGGAGTTAATGTTTTTGGCCAATTTTTCGATATTTGTTGTCTGAGACGTCGAGCTTCAAAAACGGTACCGATCTCGTTAGGAGCCGTCGCGTCTGTCAAAAGTTTCTGGCAGACATACAAACATTTATTTACACAAACCGACGATTGAGATTTATATTATAGATATTTGTATTAAAATGGATTTCTTTGTTTCTTACAGGCATTGAAGATCTTTGCAGTAAAAGGGATTTGTTAAATAAACAAATCCAACAAGAAGAGGCAGAAAAGGAAAAAATCCAACATGACATCTCCATTCTCAGTGAAAAATTGTCAAAAGTTAATGAGAGCCTTAGTAAAAAACTGGCCACCAGAAACGAATTTGATCGAACGATCAGTGAAACTGAGGCGGCTTACATGAAGGTAAGCAAACGTGGACTCGATTATGAAGTACCCATTTCTTTAATCTTTCTCTTTTCAACTCAACCAAATGAAATTTTCTTTTTTATTTTAAATTCTAATAAAAACATTTAAAATGACACATTTTTAAAGGGACGGTTAGAATCTTAAAAAGCTCTTTAGGTTGGAATATATGAGATAGTGGGAAAATGCCTGTGATCTGATAGGATGACCCATCTCCAGTTTGAACAAAATGATGAGAAAAAAATAGAGAAAACGAAGCTATTAAATTTGGCATAGTGATATAGGACAAGGAGGAAGAAACAACCTTAGTAGAAGTTAGTCTCTCCAATGATGCTGAGTTAAACAGAGCTGAGAGGGAAAAGATAACAAGATAAAATTCTTATGTACAACATGAAAAGAAATTGGAATCTTAGGAAGATCTCCATCATTCCAGTAATTATAGGAGCAACTGGACTCGTGAAAAACAATTACAAAAACTACCTGGCAAATATGCCCGGTGAACCAAGTGCAGGAGAGATTCAAACAGCTGTACTTAAAGGGACGGTTAGAATCTTAAAAAGATTTCTCGGTTGGAATATATGTGATAGCAGCTGAATGTCTGGCATCAAATAGGATGTTTGTCCCTTGCTTGAACAAAATTGTAAAAAAAAAAAAAAAAAAAAAAAAAGCATGCCAAGTATTTTCTGGATGAATTCACCCAGGACTATATAGATAAAGAAGGTCCTATAGATTTGCTAAAAAGAGGATTCCTCCACTATAATCCAAAGAGAATTATAATGGCTGCCAAAGATCAAGGCTTGATGATCAATGCTTTTAAGAATATGAGTGATTTTGGCAATGATAACAAGTGGAGCTTCTGCCACACAGAAGTGGAGAGTGCGAGCCACCTAACATCCAATTGTAAGATTTTGCTGGGGGATAGTTATCATACAATGCGACACAATGTAGTGTAAATATTTCTATTGGATGATCTGTAAAAAGTTGAATACAGAATGCAACAGCAAATCATGAGAACATGTTTACCAGAAAGAACAGTTGGAAATAAGTCATGCACCATCCAACATGACTATGCAATTCCTACAACTACGTACCTAGAAAACGGAGCTATTAAACCTGGCATAGTGATATGGGACAAGAAGGAGACAGAAGCAACTTTAGTAGAAGTTAGAGTCCGAATGATGCGACATTAAACAGATGAGGAGAAGAAGATAACAAAATACAAAAGTCTCTCGTACGATATGAAAAGAAACTGGAATCTTAGAAAGATCTCTATAATTCCAATAATCATAGGAGCTACCAGATTCATGAAAAAGAATTTCCAAAACTACTTGGTAAATAAAATCTGATGAATCAAGTGCAAGAGAGATACAATTTCATTTTAAGGGACAGTTAGAATCTTTAAAAGATTTCTTGGTTGGATTCTATGAAATAGCATGTGAATGTCTGGCATCCAGTAGAATGCCTCATCCCCAGCTAAAACAAAATAAAAAAAAAAACAATCATAAATTATTGCTTATCTCTACTATTATATAAAAGTCACTTTGTGTGTATGTGTGTGTTCCTTTTTTATAAATTCGGAAACTGCTGAGCCAATCTTTTGCAAATTTCACATGAAGGTAATTTATTTTTCTGGCAATGTTCTTAGATATACATTGTACAGAAATTCATCCGATAAGTATTAAAAATCGAAAAAAAAAGATCTAATCTTAACTATACTCTTTCTCTTTAATAGATAAAAAAGAATAATTTTTTACAGGGAATGTTTTATGTTGCAAGGGAAATAATAAAATTTCAGCAAATCATTTCTTCTTAAAAAAAAAAAAAAAAGAAGTTTATTATAATCTGGAGATATAGCTCGGTGGTAGAGCATTAGACTACAGATTGAATGATCCCCTGTTCAAATCTGAGTGTACCTCACCATTTTATTTTAATTCTTTCTTATTAATGAGTTCAATTTACGATAAAATAAGTACCGTTTAAAATCACTGCAAATCATTTCTTTGATTGCATATTTTAAAACTAAACATTAATCAGAAGTGACTTTTCCAGGGCATTCATCATGAAGCCCAAATATTAGCTGACATGATATTGTAAACAAACACAGATGGAATTTGATGAATGATATTATTTTAAAAAATTTTTTTACGAATTAGTCCACTAGGCAACTTATTCCTCGTAATATATAATATTCAGTAGAGGATTGATTCTATAATAATACATATGAAAGCAGCATGAATTAAAAAATCATGTTTACGCGTATTGTACGATCGGGTAACGCTAGTAACTAACTAAATAACATTTATTGTGCATTCAAGGTGTTTCATTTTTATTTATATTGCAAAGAGATAGGGTATACTGGTATATATTTTTTTTTTGTCACTAGGAAGATCTGAATGTGAAGCCACTCAAACCATAAAAATGTTTTTATAAGAAAGTGAAATCGTGAATTAATATTCATGCCGTTTTGATATTTACTCTAAGGCTAAACTTGAAAAATAAAATTTTCATCCAATTCTTTTTAGTATTTCTAATTATGTAATGTTTTATGTAATGATAACACTGATCAACAACAAATTTGTTGTTTGCATTTTTTCAGCTGATTTAAGACGAATCCGTTACACTGAATCCAAAAATCACAGTGGTTTTCCTCAATCAGGTCAAGTTTTTGAACGATGGCCACATGTTTTTTTAAAAAATTTTTTTTTAATGTTTTTGTTCGCATGTACGCATGCGTGGAGCATTTTAGAAAAAGTTGGTGGGGGTAAAAATGCCATGTTTTCATTAGAAATAATTATTTTAATGACTAGAAGTATTCAGGTTTAAATAGTTCTGAGTGATTATATGGAAAAGGGATTAGTTTTAATTCGTAAAATCTCAAAATTTTTCAAAAATTTGTGCTCTGTATACACGAAGGATTGGCTTGTATGGGAGGAATTGGTGCCTTGCAAAGAAAAGGAATGTCATCAATGATCCTCTCGTAGACAGAGACAATACTCTTCCTACTGCTGCACATAAGCTTGGTTTAATCAAGCAGTTAAACAAAGATGGTGACTACTTCACTTACTTGTGCAAGGCTTTTCCAGGATTGACCATGGAGAAGTTGAAAGTTGGCATCTTTGATGGTTCTCAGATCTGGCAGCTCATCAGAGATCTAAAGTTCGAAAACTCAATGAAGTGGAACTGGAAGTGTGGAAGGCATTTGTTCTGGTATTGAAGAACTTTCTTGGCAACAATAAGGACAGAAACTATGCAGAGCTTGTCAACAACATGCTGACTGCTTTTTAGAAACCTGGGCTGCAACATGAGTGTCAAGATGCACTACCTATTTTGACGTGTGGACTGGTTTCCTTAGAACCTGGGTTCAATGAGTGATGAGCAGGGGAGAGATTCCATCGAGACCTGAAAGAGATGGTGATCAGGTATCAGGGTTGCTGGGGTTCAGTCATGATAGCCGACTACTGTTAGAGTTTAAAGAGAGACTTCCCTGCAACTGAGCATTCCAGGAGTTCAAAGAAACAGAAGTTCAAGCCCTGAAATTTGAACAATGGCAACATAGCATTACAATATTTTTGTGGACATCGGCAATATTACATACTTAATGTGCTTCAACAAGTCATATCTTTTTTATTTGTGGGTCAATTTTTAAAAGAATTACATTGCTGGAAAGAAAATAGAATAAGCATTTCAATGATGTTAATTCATTTTTCTTTTATGCAGTCAATGTTTTTATGCTCCAAGTTAAAAATGAAAAAAACAGTAAAAAATGATGACAGCAAAAAGTGAAACAGTTTTTTCAATGTTTACATTTCATACGTTACGTTTGATACACATGCGCGGGATTAAATTTGATTGGATATGGCTGAAATTTTATAGGCTATATAAACAAAGAAGTCCATCTCTGCTGGACTGTGGTCATAAAAATATAAATCAAAGGTACGACCGAGTAAAGTTGACGAATATTTCAAAATCGATAAGTCGGTATATATCATCCATTTTCATATAGATAATAGTTTCAGAATTATTTTCATGTATAATATGTAAATATTTGATAATTATTAATTGTGCGGAAATTTCTTAAAAATGTTGTCTTTTATAGAAATTCAAATCCGCTTAACAGGGGAAAAAACGGCTCGCTATGCGCTCAGCTGACTAAAGTCAGCGCATTAACGAGTTTCATTGTATACTCTTAAAAATAAACTGTTTTTTCTGCTTTCAAAACAAAACCAGAAAAATCAGTTTCATTTTTTATTCTGATTTTGTCAATTTAAAAAAATGTAAGTTTTTCAAATTTGATTTCCAAACAATACTATTTTGTTGTTTTTAATGCTTTTAGTACTCATGCACTAAAAGCATTAAAAAACAACAAAAAGTACTAAGTACATGCTTTTCTGTTATTTATTTTTTTCATAGGCGTCACCACTTATCAAGGCCCAGAGGCCACTCGAGATAAGGGTTAAAAAGTGTACAGTAGTCACTTGGACAATATAGTAATCGTTAGTAATGGAAATTCAGTAAATTTGTTAAGTGGAACGGCTCATCAAGTACTTGTTTACGTTAGACTTGAAGACAACCATATTGTAGCTGGAAAGCAGAAAAACAGAGGACAGTTCCACAAGCCTGCAGTTCTAAGAAAGAAGCTTTGCTCATGGAATCTATGTTTAGGTTTAGGCACAGATAAAGAGTGGGAGTAATTATTGATAGTGTTTTCAGCTAGACGAGTGTTTCTTGTGAAAGTTTAGCGGGGGGGGATTATAAGTTGAAGCTCAGTCGAGCACTTGCCATGAAAATAACGATAAAGCAAACTCGCAACATCTCTTCTGTGAGAAAGAGGTTGCAGGGAAGAGAAAAAAACATCTCCTACGAGGCTATGAAGTCTATTTTGAATTCTATCAAGGCAGGATAAGTCCTTTCTGGCAGCTCCTGCCCAGATGTGACAACAGTACTCCATCATTGGACGTACCTGGCTCTTATATAGATAGAGAATTGCATCAGCAGTGAGATATCTACTGGATCGATAGAAGGATCCCACCATTTTTCTGGCGGCCTTGGCAACAGATTTGATGTATGTGTTCTATTTCAGATCAGGAGTAAAGGTCAAGCCCAGAAGCTTGTCAAAACATGAGGCCTCCCCAAGACGAGAGCCATTCATTTCAATTGATATCAGATGAGGATCAGAGCGTTGATGATGTAAAGATAAAAGCTTGGTTTTAGATGCATTAAAAGTAATGAGCCACTTCTTTCCCCATTGTACCACGTGCTCCAGATCAGAGGAGAGAAAATCGGAGAGAACTTGGTCATTTATGGTCTTAGATATGCTACCATTAATAGTGTCATCAGCATAATTGTATTTATAACTTCTTACTTGTACTTAAGGTAAAAGTGTGTTTTTTTTTTTTAGTTATAAAAACAACCCAAATATATAACAAATAAAAGGTACTTGTGCACTTATGCTACCATGCTGAAATAATAACGTTATTTAGAAACCCATTCTTAACATGGGGAAGGAACGGTGTTTTGTTAACTATTCTGTATGTTCACCTAACAATTAAATAAAATATATCATAAAACTTGAATTTATTTTTAACTCATTGTCAAGACCATTTTTTTTTTTTTTTTTTTTTTTTTTGAATCTGTAAAACAAACCTGTTTTTTTGTTTTTTTTTACTGAGGATATCTAAATAATAATAATTAGGCGGTTCAATAAAGAATTTCATTTTGATGCATTTTGTAAATTTTTACTGTTTCCACCTTAACATTTTTTTTTAAAATGACTACCTTTTAAGGTTTTCGGATATGCTGAAAACGAATATCGCATTTAAATTTTCCGCAAATAAGTAGCTTTCCAGATATTAAGCAATGTCATTTCTTATGTTATTGCTGGTGGCCATTTTGGTACATGCGTTTGCGCATAGTTTCTCAGGCGTTATGTTTGCGCACTTGCGCGTACCAAGATGGCCACCAACGATAACATAAGAAATGACATTGCTTAATATCCGGAAAATTACTTATTTGCAGAAAATTTAAATGCGATATTCGTTTTCAGCATACTCTAAAACCTATAAAAGTAATCATTTTAAGTGTTAAGGTGGAAACAAGGTAAAAAATTACCGTTTTATTTCTTTGTTTACATAATTAAATTTTCAGTAAAACAACAGAATAGAAATGATAAAAATTACCATCAACTGGTGAATATATAGTTGTTGCTTATCAGGATTTCTGGTTTCCTGGTACTGTGAAAGCTACATCAAGGATTCATGTAGAGTACGATGTATGGTTGCATCTCAGAAACTAGAGGTATATTTTGGGCCAGATAGAGAGATTTACAAAATTGAAAATTGAATTGGTCCCAAAATGCATAAGTTCTGGTCGACTATGGGAATTTCCATCTTTTACAGAAATCCAAAATCTATATGAAAAATTTTCTTCAATTTATTTCTGAGATTAATTCATATCTACTCAATGTTTTTTTTTCTTTGAGGGGAGTAGTAAATATCGGCCATGAATGCTCTTTAGGCATTCAATGGCTATACCCCAGATTAAGCTATTCTTTGGTGAGGCGGTAGCAAAATGCCTGCTCTTAATAAAGCTATATTTAAATATCACTATAATACTTAGTTTTGTTCATGGATAGACATCCACTGTATGATACCATGTGCCAGTTTAAAAAAAATTGAAATTTGTGCATCTTAATTTATAATTCATGATATAATTTATATCATAAAGAGATACATCAGATTTGACTACATAATCAAAAAGAGCACACGATCTTACATAAGAGTGCCAAGTTTCATGAGAATAGCTTGAAAAATAAATAAATGGTGGCGAAATTACCGAATTTCTTGAAATGTTGAGGTCCATAATTTAGCCCACTTGGTATTTTTTTAGATTAGGTCCACCTCCGCAATTTTCTTTTAAATGACGACTTTTAGAAGTTTTCTACTATGCTGAATACGGAAATCGCATTGAAATCCTTCAGACATAAGTAGTTATCGAGATATAAAAAGTTGTATTATGCATTGTATTCTTTGGTGGCTATTGTTTTTACGCGCGTGCGTCAGCTCCATAAACAAATCTACGCGCGTAACAAAGATGGCCGCCAAAGAATACAATGCATAATACAACTTTTTATATCTTGTCTTTGGATGAATTCCAGTCTGGTGAAGTATCCAGCTAAGTGTTCTTTATAATCTTTTTGCCTGATTAACACTGATTTAGATGATGAGATTTCACTAATTAGCCAGTCCCTTCCAAATGCCCAATCTCTTCTACAATCTCTTGAGCAAGCCTCTGATTTTGTTGGCTTGTACTTCAATGAGACAAAAACTAAATATATGAACAAATGCTCTTCCAACTTCGATCCCCATATCAAAACCTTGAATCAAACGCCAATAAGACAGATTGATGATTATAAAGTTCTAGGATCTTTTAATCATTCTTATCCAAAGATTTCAACATGGTCTGCTTTTAATGATTTGAACAAAATATGGACATCACATCTCAGCAAAAACATAAAATTGAAAACTTTTAAATCTTTAATACATCCCATCCTCCTCTATAGTTCGGGAACATGAATATTTTCTAAAAGTTGGAAACCTGCCAGAATGATACAAAATCTCTCCTCGAAGACCCATCAAACCAACGAATTTTCAATTTACAGCATTTATTATCAAAGAAAGACATGTTTAGTTTGCAGGCCATTGTTCTAGAAGTATAAATTAAGTTATTCCTTCTCTACTTCTGTGGAACCCTACCACACACTCCAGAAGTAGAATTCTCACATACCCAGATGTCATTGCAAGGGATGTCAATGTTGAGATGTGAGATCGGAAAGCAGTCATATGAGACAGATATCTAGCATGAGCTTATAAACTCCATCATCTTGACTACAGTCAAAAGATGATGATGAACCATTGTTAATGCCATTGGGAGAACGTGCAACATTCCTTGTATGAACCAGTGATGCCGAGAGGGTCTTATTTGGCCTTCGAATACTATGCTATTTTGAATATTTGCTTAGGGTTTACTTGTAAGTGTGACATATCCTTATGTTGGGTCAATCTATCAAAGCTTTGCACAGAGAGACCAAAGACATTCGGAGAACCTGTCTAGTATGTTTTCAAACACATTTTTTTACCTGTCTGTTTTTTGTTAGGGATGGGATCATCTTACTAGATACAAGATATTCACTATTATTTCAGAGACTCCAACCAAGAGATCTTTTCAGAATTCTAACTGTCCCTTTAAATGCATTTGTTTGTATCTGACTTGCACTTGGTTCACTTAGTATATTTGTCAGAGAGATTTTAGTGTGTGTGTATGGAGGGAGTTAGCTTGATATATAAATTTAGTATAAAAGGATCACTCTACTCATGGCCATTATGGCATAGGACAGAATCGATAACTATTTGTATTGTATTTCCAACATGTTTTAATAAAAAAAAAATATATATTTAGTGTTTTCGTTTTTCATATTAGCAAACCATTGATCTAAGGTTAGTATTGGACTTAATGGAGCTACGTCTTTTCTGCTGATAAAAAATGAAGGGGATGGAGCATCCTCAAAAAAAAATCTAAAATATGTTAGTAGTTCTGAGTTTTTGTGCAGGCTTTAAACCAGACGTAATTAACTGGCCTCTTAGCTTTGCAAGGAACATGACGTCAACTGCCAGTTTTCGTTGAGCGTCACTGATTATCAAAGCATAACAATGCTACTTAAGGAAAATACTAAAGAAAACATTTAAAGATAATAAAATCACCAGAAAAAATATATAATGAAAATAAAAAAAGAAACAATGATTTACAATTTCTGCTTTATTCAATTTTTCTAACAAGGTTTTTTTAAGTAAAAAAAAATAAACAAGTAATTTTTTTTTTTCTCAACATTTTTTATCAAACAAAATTGGATAAAATTAATAAGGTAAACAATTTTTTGTGTTTTTCATATTTTTTTTTTTAACAAAAGTTTAAAAAAAGCATGTTTATGTTTTTAATCTATTATTTATTTATTTATTTTTTCATTTTTTTTCAACCGAGTAACTTTCCGATATATGGTTTAAGATGGAGACAAAAAAATCATTACCAAATTTCTGTCACATATAAACTCAAAAAGATAACTGTTGAAAAGCTCCCAGCTGGTCCAATGTTACGTCCATTGCTGGCATTTCATCCTGGTACATCTCCAGCCATATCTATTCTTAACGGATTGTTTTTTAGCAATGATGCACCTCTCACCATACGACGCGCAATTCTTCTTTGCAGCGATTAATAATTTTGTTTGGCAATATGAAACATCTTCCGGCATCTGCAACTGTTGATCCAAGGTGGAGATATTCATCTTGTATAAAGTTGTTAGGAACAGCTATTCGGAGGTGTGTTGCATACTTATTGATTTTTTTTTTCTTCCAATATTTTCCCCAAAGACCATCTGCTTTTCTGCTGCACATTGATTGGCTGAGTGGTATCTTACGTGAGATTACAGACAAACCCAAGTGTATGACGTCATGTTTCAAGCAAAGCCGAGTGGACCTTTAGTTACGTCTGCTTCAAATTCTGCACAAGTACCTAAATTTTTAATTTAAAAAAATGGGGGTATTAAACTAAGGGCAAAAAATGTCATGTTAAAGTGAATTGTACTGTAGTAAAGAAAAAAAAAAAAATTAATCATTTCACATAAAAATCATATCCAAAGAGTGTGATGAATTAAAAAATGTGTATGTCTTGCCAATTTTGTTGTATTTCACTGTTTAAACATGTTAAAATAAAAAGGCTCAAGTATTAGAACAGGACACATTCAAATTTTTATTTTCATAAACCTTTCATCAACTACTTCATCATGGTTATTGTTTTAATAAGTTTGAAAAAGAATCACAGACACTTGATTTCAACAGTGAACAAGAGAATGATTAAATCACAGTTGACCATTTCCTTATTTAAATAGTGACATGGTTCAAAAGACATTGCATAATTATCATACAAGGAAATAAATTTTTAGAAAGAACAGATACTAAAAAACAATGTTTTCATTATACATAAAAATAAATTCAATAAATTACAAAAAAATAATCTGTTATATCAGGTTGATAAAGTTCTTGCGGTTTTTAACTTTTAGATTCAGATGAATATATCTCTGCTCAAACAAATTTATTGATTGAAATAAGCACTATCAGAATCAACATGCAATGTGCGGTCAGACATTGTCGTAAAGGAGAATTGGGCCTTTTCTGTTAAGTAATGCTGGGTGTTGTTGTCGGAGTTTCTGATGCATTTCATCCATTTGTTGACAGTTGTTTGCAACTGTAATGGTTTCACGTGCATTCAAAAAACTAGTGGATGAGATTGGTCGCAGACCACCAAACAGTTGTCATGACCTTCTTTTGATGCAACTCTAGCTTCTGGAAGTATCGTGGAGCTTTGTCGGTGTCTAACCACTAAGCTGAACATTGCCGGTTATCGTAAAGAACCTACTTTTCATTGCAAGTCACAACCTGGTCAAGAAACGGGCCTTTCTTGTTGTGTAAAAGAAAGGAAGATGACGTTTCAAAACAAAGTTTCTTTTGGTTGTCATTCAATTTGTGAGGCACCTATTCATCAAGTTGTTTTATCTTTCCAATCTCAAGTTGTTGGAAATTATTGTATAACTCAGAAGCAAGTTTGACTAAGGCTCTTAATTGATCGTTGTCAACATCCGATGGCCGACTACTATACTCATCTTCAAAATTCTTGACACTTGACACTGCCATGAAATTTCTTAAACCACCATTGTGCTGTGCATTCAGTAGTGGTTCCTGGGCCAAACACTTCGTTGATATTGCGAGCTGTTTCAGCAGCTTTTCAGCCTAGCTTGGATTGAAATAAGAAAATTGTACGAATTTGCTTTTTTTCCATCTTGTATTCAGCATTCAGAAAAGACATAATTGTTTTAAAGCAATTGTAATTTAATGATTATACAGAGAAAAAAACGCTCTTTGAAATGATATATAAAATAAAGGTATTATAACAAAAACTTATTTGAAAATACACCATTTGAAATCAAAATTAAAAATTCTGCAAAAACCTACTTCTCAACCTAATATAACAAGAAAGATGTCTGTTAGTGTGAATGTATGTATGTATATGTGTTTGTATGTCTCACTAAAACTCTTGAAATCCAAAGCTGATAAGGATTGTGGTACTGTCTTAAAGGACAGGGACTCTGATGTATAATATGTGAAATTTACAAAAAAAATATTCATTTTTATCTATCTTAATGATCTCAGAATCTGATGGAAAAGTTCCGTAAAATCGTCTCTTTCTAAACGATTTTAACATTTGCACATGCGTGAATTGCCATCTCTCGCTTACTTTAAATTCAAAAATTTGCAACGTCGTGGTATGACTGTTGCCATGACCCAATGGGTTAGGACATTGACAGAGAAATATTTGTTTTTGCGGTCGTGTTCACAGCCATCTTATGTCGGACATCTTGTTTTTTATTTTTAACATATTTTTGAAAACGTTCATTTCGGTAAGCTTAAACAAGGTTAAGATTTTTTTTTTTTTTTTTTTTTTAGATTTTTTTAATACTTTGTATTATTTACTTGGCTCAAAACAAATAATTAGAGGGAATTTTTTTAACAGCGATTTATTTAAAGATCAGATTACTATTAAATGCATGAATATTACTTACGTAAATCACAAATATTTTTTTTTTTAATCTTAACTGCTTAAAACTTTTTTTTTCTCACTCATATGCCCCTATTCTGAATTCGTAGCAGTGAGCTGACATCAATGGATTTTTTTTTTCCCTAAACTAATATAAATTATTGCTCAGTAAAAATAATTAAATTAAAACAAAAATCATTAGCAAATGTAGTCGATCGCAATTTCATTTTCTTTTTTTTTTTATATAGCCCGGGTAATGCCAGGTAACCCTGTCACTATATATATATATATATATATATATATATATATATATATATATATATATATATTAAACATACAAATATCCGTGCATGAGTTCGCCAAGCTTATAAAAAACCTAGATTCCAGTAAAGCAACTGGCCCTGATGGCATCCCAATTATAGTGTTAAAAAAGCTTCAACCAGAACTTGCTCCCATACTTACGAAACTATTTAAGCGCTGCCTTAAGGAGAAGTGCTTTCCGACCCCCTGGAAGACCTCATCAGTTTGCCCTGTATTTAAGAATTCAGGTGATAAGTCATCTCCCTCTCAGTACAGACCAATAAGTCTTCTCTGTGTTATGAGTAAGTTGCTGGAATCAATATTAAATAGAGAAATAGTCAACCACCTCAGCAGGAATACCCTTCTTAGTGACACAATATGGTTTCCGCTCTGCAAGATCTACCGCAGATGTGCTGACGGTTATATCCCACAGGATTAGTAAATCTCTTGACAAAGGCTTGCTTTCTAGGGCAATTGCTCTTGACATATCAAAGGCCTTCGACAAGGTATGGCATAAGGGTCTACTTCACAAGATTTCCAGCTACGGTATAACTGGAAATGTTTCTCAATCATTAAATCATTTCTCTCCGATAGGCTCATAAGTGTAGTGGTGGATGGACAAAAATCGGAGGCCTGCAATATAAATGCTGGAGTCCCTCAGGGGTCAATCCTGGGCTCAACTCTCTTCCTGATCTACATCAATGACCTCCCTAAACACATACTTAAATCATTCGTTGACATCTATGCTGATGACACGACCATCTACGGCAACACATCAAAGGCTGTAAATGACGAAGTTCTCTCTGATTCTCTCTCCTCTGATCTCGGGCGCGTGGTTCAGTGGGGGAAGATGTGGCTTGTTACCTTTAATGCATCCAAAACCAAACTCCTATCCTTACATCATCAGCGCTCTGATCCCCAGCTGGCATCAATTGTGATGAATGGCTCTCGTCTGGGTGAGGCCCCGTGTTTTGACAAGCTTCTGGGTTTGACCTTTACTCCTGATCTGAAATAGAACACGTACATCAAGTCTGTTGCCAAGGTCGCTGGAAAGATGGTGGGATCCTTCTACCGCTCCAGAAGATATCTCACTACTGATGCAATTCTCTATCTATATAAAAGCCAAGTACGTCCAAGGATGGAATACTGTTGCCATATCTGGGCAGGAGCTGCCAAAAACAGCCTATCATGCCTTGACAGAGTACAAAATAGACTTCGTGGTTTAGTGGGGGATGCCCTTTTCTCTACCCTGCAACCCCTCTCCCACAGAAGAGACGTTTCGAGCCTATCCTTGTTTTATCGTTATTTTCATGGCAGGTGCTCGTCTGAACTCCAATCCCTGGTCCCCCCTCGCCAATCTTTCACGAAAAACACCCGTCTAGCTGAATCCACTGTGAAAAATTTCCCCCACTCTATATCTGTGCCTAAATCAAAACGCGGATTCCATGAACAAAGCTTCTTTCTTAGAACTGCACGCCTGTGGAACTCTGTTCCGTCTGCCTGCTTCCCTCCGGACTACAACTTGGATGTCTTCAAGTCTAATGTTAACAAATTCCTAATGAACCGCCCTCTTAAGTAAACACTTCATCAAATCTCCACACTAACGTAATGTACTTGCAATAACCCTTATCCCTGAGTGGCTTCCGGGCCTTGATAAGTGGTGATCACTGTGTGTAAAAAAAAAAAAAAAAAAAAAAAAAACAGTAATGTAATGTGTGTCTGTGTAAGAATTTTTAACTGATAAGCTCTTAAACTACTGGTCACATGACATTGAAATTAACTGGAAATAGAAAATAGTAATCATACCCATATGGTTTATATGCACATATTCATTCATAGCTTGAAGTCATTTTAAAATTTCTTATCTATCCGTCGATAGCTCAAACAGTAGAGAACATGACTAGAGCACAAAATATTTTGGTTTCGATTTTCATGTAAATTGATCAAGTAGTTTTATTTTTAAACTAGCAGGACCCGTTAATCAGCGTTGCCCACTGGAAGCATGAGCCTCCACCTCCCTCCCGTAAAAAAAATCAGACCAACCTCCTTTTCGGAATAGACATCCGCGTGTTAAAAATGGCTTTCAGAATAGACACCCCCCAACCTCCCCATCTTAAGAACAGCTTTCGGAATAGACATCCCATTTTTTGAGGGGACGGGGTTGTCAAAATATTTGCCCCAAATTTAACCTTGATATTCATTGTCAGCTTACCCACACGCAATTACTATAAACAAAAAAACAAAAAATTGGGGTTGGCAGTGTTGGTCGGAGAGAAGTAGATTTGTTTATTGCATGTGCATACAAATCTGGTGGTCACTGAATTACAATGCACAATACAGGTCTTTATATCACGAAAACTACTTGTATCTGCCAAATTTTTTTTTTTTTTTTTTTTTTTTTTTTTTTTTTTTTGATAGGGCGGGGTATAGTGTAGTATTTTTTCTGTGATCATGATACTTCATTGGAGCAGTATATTATATGTTTGTCGTATACCACCAAATATATGCGATCAGAGTAGAACGTAGATTTTTATTTTACTTTTGATAGCCTTATAACTCTTGCTTCCTTTATTTGGTCCTTTGGTCCTCACATTCTATAAGTGATGTATGTGGCAAAGGGGGAAGAATTGCTGTTTTCTGGGTTGAAATCTATCCATATAACATTTATCGTCAATTAGTTTTGACCTTGAAGTGTTTTTTGTTTAATTTTGTACATCAAGTGGCCTCATTCCTTTTCTG
The DNA here is from genome assembly GCF_053919585.1 of Euprymna scolopes. Taxonomy (NCBI): domain Eukaryota; kingdom Metazoa; phylum Mollusca; class Cephalopoda; order Sepiida; family Sepiolidae; genus Euprymna; species Euprymna scolopes. Next base: position 16,370,094 of record NC_136500.1, read on the forward strand.
GAGCAATTTCCTTAAGAAGATAAAAACTCTAGTTGTTTTTTCTTTTTAACTTTGCTTTCTGTTGATGCCATCTTCCAACTAATTGGTTCAAAGAACTGTCTGGAATTTTTAAAGATTATCCAGAAAAGAATTTCAAGGCTATTCTTTTTGTTCTTGTGTCTTGAAATGTTCAACTTTATTAAATGTACAACTTGTTTTGTTTTTCTTTTGTCTCCCCTGGTTGTTTCTACATCTCTAAAATAAAATTTTCATTTTTTTGTTTTCTCTCTCTTTTTTTTTTATTTTAGATCCTTGAAAGTTCCGAGACACTTTTGAATGTTTTGAAACGAGAATCTCAAATTCTGAAGGAACCAGTCAATCAAAGATGAAACAACTTTTGCACGGATGCACATTTTAATGTTTTTGTGTTCTAACCTAAAACTCAACTTCCTTTAATATTTTATTTTTTTTTATAGATTTTTTTAAGACGTTTCTTTTTTTTTTTTTTAAATAAAGTCCTTTTATGCATTGCTTATCCATCTTAAACATTTTGGAAGAATTCTCTCCATGTTTGTCAGAATATTCTAAGCAATACAAAATGGAAAAGGAAAGAAGAATGTATTGACTTAAAGAACGGAAATAACTTCTTTAAACAATTTATGGAAGAATAAAAACTACTTCATGTCAGCATCAATTTTTCATGCCTTGAAAATTAATTCACAAAAGATTTTCAGTTATAAATCACTCTCTCTCTCTCTCTCTCTCTCTCTCTGTTTGTCTCTCTTTTGCATAAGGAGAAAGCATTCTTCTAAATACCAGATAATTGCCTACTTTGTAACAATTCTGACCATTCCCTCAAATGCAATTATTTGGATTTTTTTTGCACTTGGTTCTTTTGGAATACATTCCAAATACTTTTTAAAATTCTTCCTCATGAGGTCTTTGGATTGTGTAATGAATAAGTTCCAACTTCATATACACACAACTTTGATACTTTATCACCTCCATTTCTGTTGAGACCATTATCATTACAAACTCTCATCTCAATCAAAGTGGTCTCTCTTTTAGCTTTAGTTAGTATGACAATGTCAGATTTACTGCTGACTTTTGTCGGTAGGTGACTCAATTTGTGTGTATTCAAATATCAATTGCATGTTTTGGCAAGACAATATATTTTCCCTTTTTTTCTATTTTCCTTCACAAAATCAAATGCATTTGACCTTTGCACTTTGACCACATCTGGGTTTTGAAGGAGGGTGCATTAAGGTAGTTGTATATTTTGCTGTGGTCAGTGCTTCAGATTACTTACCTGGATGATTCTCAAGGCATCAAACATTGATGCTACACAATCTTCTATACATGCTTATTTAGTGATGTTTTATTTCATTTTTTTTTTTTTTAATGGTAACATAAAATCCATAAAAGTTAAAAAAAAAAATATTTTTTACTCTTTCTCTTTTTCCTTTCTTCTCTTTTTCCCTTTTCTTTCTTTTTCTCCCTTTTTTTGCCTTTTTTCTCTTTCTTTGTCTATCTCTCTCTTGTAGAATTTATTTTGTTTTCTTTTTTTAATATTGGTTCAAAAACTATAGATGAGTCACAGTAAAATCCAAATGGATTTTTCTTTTTTTTTTTTTAAAATTGTATTTTCACCTCAACTAAGGCACAGTGCCACTTTGATGTAGGGGGCTACTATCTGGGACATAAATTGCAGGGATACTATGTAGGGAGTTGAGAAGCAGATGTCTCTTTACATTACACTGGAACTTCTACATGTTAATACAGTTGGAAAAACAGGAACCTGGAAGTGAATTTCAAAGTCTAGCAGTTCTGGGGAAGAAACTATTAGTGTAGGAGGCTTTCTGGCATTTGGCGATCTCTACTGTGTAGGGGTGGGATTTTGTTGCTTGTCGGGTTTTGCGGGGGGGGGGGGGGGGTATTTATATCGAGGGAGTACAAAGGCTTGTAGTTCATCAGAGCATCTCCCATTAAAATACTTGTAAAACAGGCAGAGGGATGCAACATTTTGTTGATGGGACAGAGGCTGAAGCTTAGATGACAGTTCAGGACCTAATAGGTTAGTGACTCTTTGTAACCCTGCCCAGAAGTGAGAGATTAGTAGCAGATGCACCAGCCCAAATGTGATAACAATACTCTATACATGGGCGAATTTTTTTTTTTATATTTATATTTTTTTTTTATATTTATATTATTTTTTTTTGTTTATATATTTAAAAATGATGAGACAACTGTGTCTTTTTGTTATACCAATGTGACTTTGATAATTACACATTAAATTAATATTTTTTATTAATCAAACATTTATTGAAATCAAAAGGCAATAGTTTAAAATAAAACAAAATTGGAAACCTCTTTGAAAAAAAATAAAAATAAATAAATAGTACATTGAAACAGAATTGAAAGTAAAAATAATCACACACAACACCTGGAAGATATAGCTAGTTTTTACACGGAAATATTGGAAATATCTTTGCATTTGTATTTTATTGTAATTTTTTAATTAATTTGATAAGTGTATACTTGGTTTTTAAGTTTAGTTGATTTTCTACAATAAAATGTCATTTCATTTGATTTTCTTTTTTTTATATTGTTATTTTAGAAAATTTTTTTAATTGTGATTGAGACAATATTTAAGTCAATATCACTATACAAAGTGTAACTGAAACGTAATAAGACTGATATCGGTATTTACAAGGGTTGTTTCAAAAATAAAGCCTCCAATTTCTATATTTTAACTCCAAAAGTTGAAGAGCTACAAACACGGAAGTGGTATCGTTAAAACACTCGTCCTTTTGTGCTTCAGAATTTATTTTTCTATATAGTCATCACCATTCTCAAGGCACTTTTGCCATCAATGAATGATAGCTGTGTATGGGCATCTGGAGTGTACTTTGTCAACCGAGTGTTGTTCCAAACGTAAAGCCTCAAATTTTTATATTTTATCTCAAAAAAATTGAAGAGCTATGAAGATTTGCCACCATTAAAAAAGAATTTATTTTTCTACATAGTCACCACCATTCTCAATGCAATTTTACCTGGAATTCAATGACGCTTTTCTGCTTCTGATACATGTCCATGACATGGGTTGCTTTCTTAGTCTCACACCATGAATATCTGTAACAGAGATATGAAACTTTCAGGTCATGAATGCTTATGTTCAGCCAACATAACAATGCAATTTACAATCCCACCCTGATCCATTCGGACGTAAAAATAGAAAGCATTACTTTTGGAATGCTTCTCATATTTCAATTCGAAACTACATAGCTTTGTCTTGCTTTGTCGTCTTTGTCTAATAGTCTTTCTCATCATTCTCTATAGGAGTGCAATTTGAAATCTTAACCCAACAGAACACAAAATTCATATTATTTGGATTCTTCGGACTTGGGTTCACATCCTGAGTGTTATTTTCACAACGTTTCAGTCAATGTGACCTCCGATCTTTTTCAGGTGTATCTTGTTAAACTCTGAAATTATTCTGTCGAACCTCAGGACAGAAAGACTCCAAAGTTCAACAAGATACACAAGAACTGACTAGTCTATAAAAGGTATTTTTAGAAGGCTGGAACAATGCCGGAATGTACAGTTGTTGTTATGAATTATTAAAAAAAAAAAAAAAGAAAGGAAAAAAAAAAAAAATTTCCCCTGAACATTTAATGGCATTAAGTAATCTTTGAGTGTTTGGATTTAAATCTAAATAAAACAGCCATTTTGTAATTTATATCCTAGAGAGAGGATTTATTTCTCCACTGACGGGTTATTACCCAAAAGGACCTTTGGAATTAAGTACCACCCACAGTTAAAATTCAGGTAGATAAATGAATAAATATATATAAAAAAAATAAAAATAAATAAATCGCCCATGTATGGAGTATTGTTGTCACATTTGGGCTGGTGCATCTGCTACTAGTCTCTTGCTCCTAAACAAGGTTCAAAAGAGAGTCGCCAATCTGATAGGCCCTGAACTGGCATCTAAGCTTCAGCCTCTGTCCCATCGACGAAAGTTGCATCCCTCTGCCTTTTCTACAAATATTTTAATGGTGAATGCTCTGACAAACTGCAGACACTTGTGCCCCCACGACGTAGACACCCTCGACAAATCCGACAGGCAGCTAAATCTCACACCCACACAGTAGAGATCCCTAAATGTAAAAGATCTTTCTACTCCAGTAGTTTCTTCCCCAGAACCGTTAGACTCTGGAATTCCATTCCAGGTTCCTGCTTCCCTAACTGTACTAACATGCAGAAGTTCAAGTGTAACATGAACCGACATCTTGCTGCCCAAATCCCAACATAGTGCCACAGTAGTTCCTGCCCCTGATAGTAGCCCCCTACACCAAAGTGGCAATGTGCCTTGTTTGGGGTGAAAACGTAATAAAAAAAATAAATAATAAATAAATAAATGAAAAGAAAAACAAAAACTATTGAATTATTTATCATTCATATATTTATTTATTTATCTCCACACAACGACTGTATATTCCTGCATTGTTCCAGCCTTCTAAAAATACCTTTTATTCTCTAACAATGCTTCAAGCAAACTACGCCATTCTTTTGACTAGTCTATAGTTTTTGAACCAACATTAAAAATAATAAGACAAAACAAATTTTATGGGAGAGACGGAGAAAGAGCAAAAGAATATTTTTTAATTTTTATGAATTCTGAACATTAAAAAAAAAAAAAGAGAACAATAGTTCGAATAATACAAATCATCAATCCTCATCTCAAAAATTCAGAAACGTAAGAATACAAAATGACGTCCACACGTATATGATCAATCAGCATGTTAGGTACAGAAGGAAAAAATATTGCAGAACTTTTTCGTGTGCGCATTTATATTAAAAAAAAAGCCAAATCGAACTAACGGCTAAACAGATAATTATCGACAGCCAACAAAACCTGAGGAAATTACTACATGTTGTCATGTTAGTGTGTTGTGAAAAAATTTGCATCTACGGACAAGTGATGAGCCACAATCATCAACATCATCATCATAACATCAACTATGTACAGCAACAACTGTTAACTGCAATTATAAGCATCGTTTACATAAAATCGGCTATGCACAATTATAGCAGACAGCGACCGTCAACATCACCAACATAAAACCAACAAATAGCTAAAAACTATTACTATTGATAATACACACAGAGTACATGATTCTTTACCAAGATACCTTTTATATACCCACTAGCGAGGGTTACCCGGCGTTGCCCGGGTATTTGTAGGTGTGTGTGAAAAAAACCCGAAATGTGAAAAAAAAAACAGGTGCCCATGAAAAAAAAAAAGCCTTGACGACAAGCAGTTGGGAAATAGTAAAGTGTGAAAAAAACAGGTGCGCGTTTTTGATTGACGTGACGGCGATAGCTATTCAGCAGTTAGCATTTTGTACGGGACAGTTTTTAATGAGGTCAATAAATTGGTTTGTTTGTTTTTAAAAACTCGCTCCCTGTTTATTAGGGGGAGCGTCTCGTCTCGAAATGAAAGCTACCGTCTGATATGACGAAGTCGACATTGACCAAACGTTACTTAGCTCTCTAGAGACCACTGGCTTTCGGCCAGTGATTAGAATCGAGTTTCGCTTTTTTTTATACCGAAAACCGAATGTAACGCGTGCCGATGCGGGAAATGTGGAATAATTAACGTTTGAAAGTCAATAAAATTAAATAGACAGGCGAGCTCCGTGGTTAACTCTGAGATATTACAATTTATAGATGATATAAAAAGTTTTAAGAAGTTGTGAACCGAGCGAGCGCTTCTCTGAAAGAAGCCTTTTGTGGATATCGAGGAAAAGCGTACATACATACATACATACATTTTCGCTTTTATATATATAGATGAAGGAACCATATAAGATATATGTACAAACGCACACATTATCTATATTGAACTTACTTGCACACATGCAGCCGAACATTTCTTTCTCTCAATAAAATATTAAGTTTACAACTACTGTTTATCTTATTTGTGTTTATTGTTTGATCAGTTGCATTTTGTTCTATTTTTTATTTGTGTGTATTTTATAATGCCTGCAACACTATACACAGTCCAAAGGATCCTCCTATGATCCACCTCAGTTCTGTCATTATGGCACTAGAGTTATCTCCCTTTAGACATAATTGGTTCTCACGTTGAATTGGTACTCTCATATTTCTTCACATTGTCGTAAATTTAGAAAAGAAGATTCTGTCTCTTTATTTGCACAACATTCAGCCTGGTCAGATGTTGTCGGAACTGCTCTGCTTCTAAGCATGCTTTTCAAACCCCTAATCGGCTTTTTTGTTTGTTAGGGCTATTTTTCTTATTGAATCAACTCACTATTAGATGATGGTAAATGAATCAAATTAAATTAGTTTGTATTTTTTTTTTTTCTCTCTGGTGCATTGTTCCATTGAGATTATATAAATAATTTCCATTTCGGCTCATTCAAATACTTTTATTTTGCCTTCTATGAGATTGATCTCTCTTGAACTGATTTCAGAATTATCTCCCTTGAACCCTTCTGTTGGCATTAGAGCAATGCACACCTGGAACTAAGAAAATCGTCCCATGCATGTGTGGAAATGAGAATAAGATTCATTCTCTTTTCTGGCTGGCCCTTCAAGGCTATTAGCTGCCATTTTGGCATGGCTTTTATAAACCCTGATAGTAGTCATATTAAACCCTCTTTACTGGTGGTGGTTGCTCAAACTCCCAGAACACCACAACCAGCAAATGTAAGTCATGTTTACATATACATTGTTTACTTATATTCTCTATCTGTTACCTTGGCAACACGTTTTTCTTATTGTATTGGAGCATTAATGTATTATTTCTTTAGTCATTAGATATAGTTGTAAAACCTCATTTTCTGTAGTTCCCACTCACACTTTTTTGTAAGCATAGTTTTTTATGAAGTGAAAAGACTGAAACAAAACAGGAAGAGAAGGAAAAGCAATGGCCTTATGTCATACATGCAGCCACCAAGTTACCCTCATTGTTCACAAGGATTATTCATACATTGTTGGCTGAGTGTTCTTCTTGCACATGCTCTTGCTGGTACTCTATCAGATGGAGAGCCTGTCTTGTCATAAAAGTTTCTTATTTGTACCTTTAAAAACCTAACCCAACACAAATTTGATGGAAAAAAGCAAGTCATTTATTCACTGTGATCTTTCAAATTGCTGATCATTTAAGATGCAGACAAGAGATTGAAATCATTAATTAGTTATATCTTGTAAGTCCGTGTCATTATTCATAAAATGCCCATGCCTGTTTCCAAAAGGAATGCCTGCTTGCTATCTCCCTCTCACCTTTAACGATGTAATGTCATATCTGTTTTTAACACAATGCTACAGCCTAGGTAATTCTCACGTTTTGGTTCAAGAAGTTGACCTTTTGGTTATCATGTGTTATTTTCAACTAACTCAATTATGTCCTAAATGGTCTAACCATTCAATATGTAACATTTGTGAACCAATAACTTATTTTGTTTTCTCAAGCCTGCTGCAGCACAACTGAATGCTTGGTTTTAAACGTGCTAATCCTTCATTAGAAGTATTTTTTAAATGATCTAAATTTGTTTAGATTTTCAGAATCCAAGGATTCATATAATTTAACTGCGATTCAACTCTCATTAAAATCGGAGTTAAAAACATTTGAGGTTGTAGAGAAGGTACAACCAGCAAGCCGCACATATTCACTGGAATTAATTAGGACCTCTGTTTACTCCTGCTTCCCACTTTGAATCCCTACCATTTTTGTTCCTTTTAATTTTTAAAATACAGTAAAACATTTATGGTGTTTGCTTTGTGGATGAAGAACTTCGGAGGTGTGTTTGGTGAAGTGGATAACAACCTGGATGTGCCAAGTTCTAATCCAGTTGGTTCTATAGCACCATTTTCGGTTATGGATGTTAACAAGCTTCATTTGGTCCTCCTGTAAGTATCTTATTTGAAAAAGACTTAGAGTGGAGTAGGATGGGGGCGACCAATGCTAACAACCGAATTGAGCCCGTGAACATGTTTTCACTTGTTTATTCATTTTAATTTTTAATTTTTTAATTTTTATTTATCTATTTTCTTTAGAAATTTAAGACTCCAGGCACTACAAAAGCAAAAAGGAAGACTTGCAAATAAATAAACTAGGGCTGTATAACGAATAAATTCAACTGCTGTCGGAGTATATTTTTACTGATTTTAATCACTTGATTGTTTCAAACTTTGACTCCATATCTCTGATGAGAAGGATATAACAAGAAAGAACTCAATGTTTAGAAGGGGGATGGGGAGGGGGGGTGACATGATTTTTGCTTAGCAATTTCCATTGGTTCAGAAGACAAGAACAGTTAACAAAGATGAAAGTGGCAATACAAAATATCCAATAAGAAATCAAAGAAAATACATGGTTAATTCAAGAAGATAAGTTTTCATTTTATTATGTTTAAGTACTTATTGCAAAGTGACCATGGCTTAATGGTTAATCAGACAGACTGACTACCTGAATATGCCAAGTTCGAATCCAGTCTGTTCTGTAGTGCCGCTTTCACTTATATAATGTTGGCAATCTTGATGTGGTCTTTCCTGCAAGTACCTGATCCTCGAAAGAATCAACGTAAACTAATGCCAACAACAGAATCAAGCCGATCAAAAAACATCAGACCATACTTTTATTATGGATGAACGATTTTGATGCAAACCCTACATTATTATTGTAAAACAAACAATATTAAATCAATGCCACTATTGAATTTTACATAAAATATGTTTGATCTTAGTATAGACCTTTGTTTTTAATTGTGTCTCTGAACAATGAACAGAGAGACATACAAAGTTAGCATTATTATAGAACTAGCCTGGATGCCCGGCGTTGCCTGGGTGTTTGGAGGTGTGTGTTGAGAAAAAAAAAAGTGGTAGTAGGTAGGCAGGCAGGCTTGAACCTGTAATGCGAAGGAGGAAAAGAATGTAAAAAAAAACGTCTTTGCTATTGCACCCATTGCAAACCAGAAGTGGTGAATGTTTAAATTAAGGCTAGTTAATCGAAAAGAAGGGGATGACTTTTGAAAATATCGGCAAAAAAAGCGACCCCTCCCTGTAGAAAAGTGTCCAGTTGAGGGTGAAGGAATTAATGTTTTTGGCCAATGTTTTGATATTTGTTGTCTGAAGAGTCCAGCTTCAAAACAATACTGATCTCGTAAAAATCTGTCGCCTCTATCAAAAGTTTTAGGCAGACATACAAACATACGTACATACATACATTTAAACAGACATGGTGAGAATTATATTATAGACTAGCGAGGGGTACCCGGCATTGCCCGGGTGTTTGGAGGTGTGTGTGGAAACTCCGGGGGGGGGGGGGTAAAAAAAGAAAAGTAAGTATGAGGATCGAACCCAAACCGTTGAGGCAAAGTTGTAAATTAAAGTGTGAAAAAAAAAAAAGGTGCAACGTTAACCATTGCCCCACCGCGAGATGTTAATGGAAACACGTTTGAATTTATTTAATTACTTTGATTTGGCAGGTGCCTGTTTTAATGAGGTCAAGTTTGACTGCGGGATTTTTATTTCCCCAAGATGTTATAGGAAAAAGACTAACACATGTGGCGAGCGATAAATGTTGAATATTTATCTTCCCAAAATCGAGTAAATTAAATAGACAGGCGAGCTTCGTTGTTAACTGTGAGATATTACGATTTATATGTGATATAAAAAGTTGTGAACTGACCGATCGCTTCTCTGAAAAAAGCCTTTTGTAGACATACAGAAAAAGCGAACACACATACATACATACATTTTCGCTTTTATATTTATAGATAACAAAAATATGCACCTAGCGCACACATATGTTTGCTAATATAAGATTCTTCTCAATGTTCAGAAAATATGTAAAATCTAAAGTAATATATTTGAAACCTGTGACAGTTTTGGTTACAGACATGCAGACACAAAATCTCTTATTTTCCTCATGCATTTTAATAATTACTTTTTGTAGTTGGAGAATATGTTTTGTAAATATTTAGCAGCTTGCTAAAACGTAAGACAAAATCAAAAAAATCTTACTTCTGTTTCACTTTCTATCTAATTTCTATTTAACTATATCGCTTTGCATAAGGATTTATCCCATGCACAATCTTCGCAACAATTAAGATTTGGATATTTTTGCAAATACCATTTGTTGATTAAATTTCTAATTGTCCATTGACTTATGTTATAACTCAAGTTCTTACATGCAATTTCATTTTTAAAAATTCCTAACCAAACTGTATTTAATTAATTCTTCAACATTTTTATTTTCATGGCTGTCTTTGTAAGTAACTTTGGAAAAATTTCACGTCGTTTGAGTATCATGTTACCATAGTAACCCATATCTCTTTGGATGAAGGAGCGACAAGAGAAGATAACTCTAGATACAACTATTTATGGTTTTGTAGAACAACTCTGAAATTTCATAAACCTTAACATTAACCCCAAATCCAGCCCCTCAATTCGGACGCATCTCATACTTCAGGTGGCAGATGTGAAATTGGTAGTCATTTACAAATTCTTTTCCAAAACATAAGAAAATTAAAATCTATATAAAATAGATGTATGCATGTGTGAAAATATTTAACCAATAAACTCTTAAACTACTGATCACATAACAATAAAATTCACAGGAAATAGTAATCATACCCATATGGTTTATAACGAGTAAAATTTTTGTTTGGGTGGATGAATAATGTGTACAGACATATATTGGCAAGTTGAAATGCAAAATGTTCATTTTTAACTTGTCAACATAGTTCTATTAGTTTTGTGCATGCACAAATTCATTCATAGCTTGAAGTGGTTTAATTTTTATTTTTCTTATCTATCAGTAGCTCAAATGGTAGGAAACACTGCTGGAGCACTAAATGTTTTGGTTTCGATACTAGCTGATGACATTCAAATTATTATTTTTTTAATCTTTTGAAATCAGTACTATATATTAGGTACAATATAATATTCAATAGAGAATTAGCTCCGTAATAATAAATATGAAATCTGCATGAATTAAAATATATTTTCAGAATTTTATTTTTTAACCTTAACAGCCATCTAGCAGTGCCGGGAGGAAGGTGGGGTTCGGCCCTTATTGCCTTTGTGGGGTGAGAAGCCTGCACTTCTTGCACTGTCTGCCCTCTTCCCGTTTGGTGGGGCTAAGCGATCCTTTGACTCATCATCATCATCATCATCATTACTATCGACCTGTCACCTTCCCTGCCCTACAGTAGTCCTTACAGGAATGAAAGAGAAGGGGGATGTGTGAGGAAGGAGATCTTCATCATTTTCTTCAGTTCCTTTTTTTTTTTTTTTTTTTTTTTTTTTTTTTCTCCTTTAGAAAAAGACGTTTTTTGGGGGCTCTGTTGATTATTACTAAACTTTCAATGTAATTTCATTTCCTGTTAATTACTGGGAAATTATTTGTCTCATGGAGACCACTGCAAGAATGAATTGTTTTTTTTTTTTTTTTTTATTTGTCCTGTAAGAGATACAGAATTTAAATTTGCCAACCAGCCAGAGAAGATGAAGATGAGCGGGTTTTTGGCTATCCCTGTGCCGGCTCCAGGAAAAGAAATTCATTCTTTAATCAAGGAACTTCAAAGAATAGACAGTCTTGGAAGATAATTTAACCCAAAGTGGTTTGAGAAGGAATTCCCTTTGATGCAAAAGGATTATTCGTAAAGATTTTATTATCTTATGGGTAAGAAAGCCAACAATTCGTACCTTTTGAAGGTATTATTTTTAAAAAGAAAGAAGAGGACATTGTAAAAACATTTTTATATCTTTGCATGTTTCTTGCATTTCAGGTTTTTATTTCAAGTAAGATTGTGACTTTTATTTGGAATAGGAAAACGAGAATTTTCCCGTTTCTTCCCATAATTTGTTGCTATTGTTTGGATGATAAATTTACGTTTGTTGTTCCAGCTGATAAAGCTCTGAACAGTCTTTCGATTAGAGACTTTGCTTTTACCCTTTGTTTCTCATTTGTTAATATATTTATTACACAATAAAACAATTTTGGTAACGACCCCGAAATTATGTTAATATTTCAGTTTTATGAATGGGTAAGACACCCCACTGATGTTAAAGAAAAAGATGACATACTTCTTTCAAATCAAATACTGTGTGTGTGTGTGTGTGTGTGTGTGTGTGTATGCATATGAAAATGTGTGCTTGAGTGAATTGAAAATTGTTATAAGTAATGGTGGGAGGAAAACAGAGTGTAATATGAATTTGATTTTTTTTGTCTCTCAAATGTTTATTGAAGGGAAAATCTTATGAGATCAAGGTGATTCAAAAGCCAATTTTGAATACATTCACTTAGATCCTCTGATTAGTTCAAAATATTGTTATTTGTTTTTACTAATTCAGGTAGATGCATGCATGAAGCTGAGTGTACAGAAATGATTTTGGGCACCAAAGGGCAAACTTTGCTGCCAAAATGACTATGAAGAAAACACTGAATGAGGATCTCTGCTACTCCTCATATAAGAGTCACCTACACCTCGGGAGAGGCCAAGAGAACTATTTTATGAAAACCAAGAATATAATAAAGTAAAACAAATTTAGGATGCTTGAGTTCTTTTCAGATGAGAACGTGTGTCAGAGCTAGTTGCACCACCTGTAAAATGATAGGTCTATAGTCAATACAAAATTTCACATTTAATGATGACCAAGTATGTTCAAAATTCTACTTTGCGTATGTTTTCAGTGAAGGTCACATCCTGCAACTCCATATCTTAAAAAATAATGTTGGACTCAATTTAGATGGCTATATTTTATAATTCACTGTTGTCAAGTGCTGAGTTGAGACGGTGGCATACGTGTAGTAGCAGGACTCGACTTTATGTCACATATCCCAGAAAAACGCAAAAGGAACTGCAACAGCAGGAGAAACATATAATTATGGCTTAAGATTTTTTAATATGTTTGGTTTATAACATCATTGCTGATTGGTTATATCAGTGAAATTCTTTTCTGGCTTGTCCAATCAAAGACCATCACTCGGGCGAATTGACCATGTAACTGTGTTTATAAAAGGTTAAACCAACAGCAATTCCCTCTCTTTTTCTTCCTGGCTCTCGAAGATATTTCCACGTAGCATGGATCAATTCCCAACTACTCTCTTCGGATGCAACACAACCCACCCAGGTCTTCAGGCCTGGAGTTCGGCTAAGATGAGAAAACAAAGAATCCATTGTGGCTACAGCCAAACAATAACTTCAACCAAGCATACATGAACTCTTCTTCTCCCACAGGACCGTCTCATCTCTTGTCTCTGTCCATACATGGACACATGCTTCTACTAACTTCAATGCACATTCATGAACTTTCTCTTTCAACAGGTCTGTCGTGCATGAGAAAATAAAGCTGTGTACGCATTATAAATGTTTCTTTTCTGTGCCTTATGTTATACATTAGTACATTAGGGATCATTTCGAGTTAAAAGTTTATTTACTGCACCCATCTGAACTAGAGAAAATCATGATTTAAATGTGTATGTCTCGTGTAAATAACTAACGATGAATATCTAATATGGCCGACCAGACGGCCAGACGGGTGATCAAAAAGTCAGATCGAGCGTGCCGGAAACCGAAATGAGACCAAATTTACGACTAGCCTTTTTTTTTTTTTTTTTTTTTTTTTTTTCGCTTGAACTTTGCGCTTTTCGGATTAATTTGTTATGTTTTATTTTCTTGGTAGATATTTTTTTTCCGTACCTTCCCCAATGTTTGAAGTGTTTCTAATGTTTTTACCTATAACTATAATCTCTGCCCCCCCCCAAAAAAAACGGCAAAAAAAAAAAAAATATACACCAGAAAATAAAACATAAATTAATCCGAAAAGCGCAAAGTTCAAGCGAAAAAAAAAAAAAAAAAAAAAAAAAAAGGCCAATTGTAAATTTGGTCTCATTTCGTTTTCCTGTACGCTCGATCTGACTTTTTGATCACCCGTCTGGTCGGCCATATTAGATATTCATCGTTAGTTATTTACACGAGACATACACATTTAAATCATGATTTTCTCTAGTTCAGATGGGTGCAGTAAATAAACTTTTAACTCGAAATGACCCCTAATGTACTAATGTATAACATAAAGCACAGAAAAGAAACATTTATAATGCGTACACAGCTTTATTTTCTCATATACACTCTTTAAGAACGTCGCTAAGGGATATTACCACTACTTGTTTCTTGGAATTTTAAACGTTAATGGTAATTTTAAAGGATTTTCCGAGGGTGGGGAAAAGCCCCCCCCCCCCCGCAACCGCGGCCACAAAATAGGTGCTCATTTTAAGTTACATTATTATAGAAAAGTGATCCCCATTTTTTAAACTAACATTTCTTCATATCTTGAAAACTACTCATTTGCCATAATTTTAAACGTTATTTTCGTTTTCAGCGACTCCCGAAAACCTTCAAGAGTGGTAATTTTAAAGGAATTTTCGAGGGTGGAGTATAGTAATTCTTCATATTGACCTTTTTTTCTGTTTTTTAAATAAGGTTGAATTCTGGATTTGCACCAATTTTACCTCCACACACATACAATCAATTGTTATCGACGAAAAAGGTGTCTTTTTCAGGATTTTTTTGTGGCGTAAAAATTAAACAAGGGCGATAACTAAGGAGGATAAAGCTTCGGACTATTTAATCTAATTGATGCCAAACGGCAAACGCTTAGTTTGTTTGATTCTTTCGTACGCGTCGTTGTTCATTTTCTTCCACGTTAAGCTTAATTGCAAGCATGAACAGTGAGCAGGTGCAAAAGGTAAGTTAAACTGTAATTATATGTTCTGCAATTGAGCTATATATTAGCGGCTGTATATGGGTTAATTGTTATTTCAACCACGAAAAATTATATATATATATATTCCTCTTCGCTCTTCACATACTTCCAAAAAACTTTTTTGGGGGGTTGTTTTAGTTTGTTGTCACAAAACAAATATAGAACAAATAAATGTTATTGAAGGCAAGTAAGTTATTTTTCTACCTAACTGGATATGGTTTTAGTGTTTTTATTTAATGTAACATGTTTATTCAGCTCGAAAAACATAGTGTTTACCGATGTATTGGAAAATTTAAAATGGCGACTGAATCTCTCTTTGACACGGTAAGTTTGGGAAAATGTGTTATAAATAAAAAACCAGACAAAATACTGTTAGAAAGTCGCTCAATATATGTTACCGTGACATAGGCTGACATATATTCGGCGGGGTTTTAACAGTATTGTAACTTTTTTATTATTTATAACTCATTTTCCCAAACTTACCGTGTTAAAGAGAGAGTCGGGCGCCATTTTAAATTTTCCAATACATCGGTAAACACTGTATGTTTTTCGAGCTGAATAAACATGTTACAGTGAATAAAAACACTAAAAACATCCAGATAGGTAGAAAAGTAACTTATCTTGCCTTTGATAACATTTCTTTGTTATATATTTGTTTTTTGACAACTTCTTCGAATCTGTGTAAAACAGGGCCCCCCACTTTTTTTAATACTTCGGAATTACTGCATTAAGTATAACATAAAAAAAAAAAAAATACGGTAAATTTTTTTTCTTTTTTTCATCTAAATAAGATTTAGGATTTGTTATAAGAATATGCCAAACATATTATAATTTAAGTTAAAGTACCTGGGTTTCAAATAATTCCAATGTTTTATATCACTAACGGTTCAATTTTTACGACGTGTCCCATGTTAAGAACGGCTTTCGGAATACCACTCCCAACCTCGAAAGCCGTTCTTAACATGAAGAGGTTGGGGGGGTATTCCGAAAGCCTTTCTTAACATGGGGAAGTTGGGGTGCTTATAATACGCTGGGGCACGATTCACTTAATCGTCAAATCAAACATTAAAAATACGGTAAAATTTTACATTAAGGCCCGTCTCACGTCCGTATATAACAAAATATTTTTTTTGTAAATTTCGATGTGCTAAAAACGAATCTGAAAACCCGTTTCCGCTGCAAAAACAATAGTTTTCATGATATGAAGAAATTACTTTTTCGAGAAGTGGGTGATCACTTTTCCATGTAAATTTAACTTAAAATGAGTACCCACTTTCTGGCCACCTTAGAGAGGGGGCACTTTTAGTGTTTATTGGCTAAAAGGTTTTTTCGATTTCTTTTTCTGTTTTCATCTTTCAATAAACACACGAGGAAATTAAAAAATAAAGAAAAATCGGTATTATTTTACTTAAAGGCTCATTTCACATTCGTATAGAAAAACAATAGTTTTTTGTAGTTTTCGGTGTGCTTTAAAAGAATAGTGTAACCGTTTCCGTCGCAAACTTACCGTTTGTATGATATTAACTAGGCACCGCCAAAACTGGGGGGGGGGGGGCAGGCCAGTACTTTTTGACGGACCGTCTTTTTAAAAATCTACCAAAAATCAGGTAATTATCCGATCAATACGAAATTTTCAGCGATTATTAGGAGAAGAATGAACTTTATAACAGTGTACTTATTTTTCATAAACGATATTTATATATATATATATATATATATATTTTTGCTTACAAAACCCCCCCTTGTTTTGAAGTGGGAACAAATATGCTTAAAATAATCATCTGAAACTGAAATCAACATATTGTGTTGTTGTAAGGGACAGAATTATAGATTAAAAAAAAAAAAAAAAAAAAAATTGTTTACATACCTTATTTTGACGTCTGAATATCAGAACTTCGATTGTGTTTAATTATCCCGCTTTTGAGTTTTGAAGTGTGAAATTCGGTGAATATGTTAAGTAAAATAATTAATTTAAGTTAAGCAAAACAAAAAAAAAAAAAATTTTAATATTTATACGAAAAAAGCTATTTTAAAATTTTTGATAAATAAATTAACAATTTTTTTTTAGCGAGCCGAATAATGCATGACCATTATTAAACAGGGCATGCTTTGAATAATCGATACCAAAAAAAAAAATTCGATAAATATTGTGCCCTTTGTGTTAAAAATAGCATCATTTTTTCGATCCCGTTTGAAAACGTTTGCCGCCTTTCGACTACGGTGGACCAAACGCGCTGAAATAATTTTTTTTTATTCTGCTTTAAATTGCCCCCCCCCCATTTTGGGGAGCCTGGCCCCCACACACATACACATTAAAAATCAAACTCATACAAATGGTCACCCATCTGGTACTGGCCAGCCTCAGCTTAATAATACATTGAAATTTTCGTCACTGAAAAATAAGTTTTTTTGGCCTGTTTGGTCTTCCATAGTTTTCTTATCATCAAAAGAAAACGTAAACAGAGTCGATCTGAACTCTATGTCGACGCGAAATATTTGGTTACCTATATGAATAAGTGGAATTATTTGAAATTCAGGTACTTATATTATAATATTTTTGCATATTCTCTTAGAAAATCATCCTAAATCTTAGTTAGACAATAAATAAATAAATAAATTATTTCAAAAACCTTTTTTTTTAAATATTTAAGTACGTTTTTTGTGCAAGACAAAAAATGTCAATTGTTAACTTTTTGGGAAAATTTAACATTTAAAATTGAATTAAAAATAGTAGAAAAAGTTTTACATTATTCTGTTTTCTATATGATAAAATTCAGGGGTTTATCTTTCTGGAAAAAAAAAGTTACTCAGAAATAATGGATTTTAATAAATGTAATTTAGTTTTAAAAAAAAACAACAACTTGATTTTGCGGCCATTTTTGAACTCTGGGACTATTTTCCATTTAACAGCCCAGCCTTCATTTACGCTACGTGCGAACATAAAAAAGCGCTGTTAAATTTGCACTCGCGTGCCTTGTCACAGTATTGGCGAAAACTTAAAAGTAGACGAAAAACAAGTAGCTTTCCTAATATGAAGCCATGTAATTCTATGTTATCACGGCTAGCTATTTTTGTGTGCGCAATGGTGTTAACCCCTGAACTCTGAGACTATTTTCCATTTGACAGCCTAGCTTTCGTTTACGCTACACGCAAGTATAAACGAAGGCTGTTAAATGTGCACTCGCATACCAAATTGCCTTGTCACAGTGAAGTATTGGCAAAAATTAAAATTAGATGAAAAACAAGTACTTTTCCATATATTAACCATGTAATTCTATACGTTATCACGGGTGGCCATTTTGTATGCGCATCACACGTACAAAATGGCCACCCGTGATAACGTATATAATTTTTAAGTTTTTCATCTAATTTTAATTTTTCGCCAATACTACACTGTGACAAGGCAGTTTTGTATGCAAGTGCAAATTTAACAGCTTTCATTTATGCTTGCGCGTAGTGTAAACGAAGGCTAGGCTGTCAAATGGAAAATAGTCCCAGAGTTCAGGGGTTAATACCATGCAAAAGAAATTTTAACACCCCAAAAATGGAGATCTACTTTTTTTCAGCCTAATACATTTAAACAGCCTTTATAAATATTATGAGAGAAGAAATTTTGAAAAAATAAATAAAATAACATGTTAGAGTGGGGATCACTTTTCTATATAAATTTTACCTAAAGTGAGCATCCACTTTTTGGCCACCAAGCGTTCAACGAGACATGTCACCTCTTGCATTTTTTCAAGTTTGGCGATTGAGGGGGACGGCAAAATCTGACAAATCCAATTTGTTTTTTTCTGGTGGCGGGGGGGGGGGGGGAAATTACATTGGAAACATAAAATAACGATATATTTAATTATTTTTTATGAAACCATTCTCTACTTTCACCTAACAATTTATTAAACAAAACAAAGCCCAAATATGACAAATTCAATTTTTTTTTTTTTTTGGGGGGGGGGGGAGTACATTAGAAACATAAAACGACAAATAAAAAGCAAATCGAACCCCCCCCCCAAAAAAAAGTAGATCTAAAATTTCCTTTGTTTACAAAAAAAAAAGCCAGTAAAAAAAGTGTCCTTACAAAAAATAAAGGTAAATGTGTAGTTTAGCGGCGTAAATTATTTGACAGACAAAAAATTATAAAAACTATTTTTATATAAAACATTAGATCCAAGGGCTGAAATAAAACAAAAAATTTCATATTTGTTTTTTTTATCATTTTTATTAGACTAAATGTGCACGCCTTACATGTTTAAAATTTGGCCTTTTTACGCTCTTTCATTACAAAAAAAATATGGCGGCCAAAAACAGTCCATGAAAGAACTTAAAAAAGCCAATCTGCCAAACCTTAGAAGTGCCAAATTTTAAAAGCAATATAGCGGCCTCGATTAATAAATATAAATAATAATAAAAATAATAAAAATTAAATTTTTTTCTGGTTTTATTTCAGCCTTTGGGTCTAACAATGTGTTTTATATAAAAATTTTATGTTTTTGTCTGGCAATTAATTTACGCCGCTAAACTACGCATTTACCAAATTAAAAAATAAATGCATGCATTAATGTTTATAAACGTTATTTTTTTAGGTTCACAAAATCGTGAGTTTTCTTAGGACAGTGATCCCTTCTGCCGAAATATCTGATGAAGAGGGTATCAGATACTTCTTTTTTGGGGTGATTACATTTACATGTTTTTATGCATTCTTTTATTTTTGAAATTGTTGTGAGGGTATCCATGTTGCCCATGAAGAAAATGATTAGTATAGCAGGTGTGTTCCAAACGGAACTTCATGCCAACCCAGGCAATGCCGGGTACACATGCTAGTATATATATATATATATATATATATATATATATATATATATATATATATATAAATGGCGGGAACATTGGAATTCATGCAGAGAATAAACTATTCAAAGTAACACCAAACATCGGAATAAGAGATACAAAAATGATGTCAAGAAAAGAAGAGGTAGTAATGACTAGACTACAAATAGTTCACACTCCTGTCACTCACTCACATCCACTAAAAGGAGAAGAGATGCCTATTTGCATAATGTGTCAGGGGCCCTACACAGTACATCATACACTGACGTGTTGTGTGGACTTTAAACAGGCCAGAATAAAGCATTATCAGGCGAATAGTCTGAGGTCAATATTCAACAAAATCGATCCAGAAAAAAATATTGAATTCCTGAAAGAGGTTAAAATATGCAACAAAATATAACAAAAAAATTCCACAAGAAAAAACAAAAACAACTAACATCTAACATATTACAATTAATGTTTTGGCATTAAATGACCCAAAAGTGGTTGATATACTGTAAAACAAAACAAAAAAATTCCGTTTTTCTCTTTTTGTTCTTTTTTAACGATCCTCATAATCAATTTTAGTTTGGGTTTCTATTCTAGCTCATTTTTTTTTAAAAACTTTTGAAATCATGACTTTGTATTGGGTAAAATATAATATAAAATAATCGATAGAGAATTGACTCTATAATAATAAATATGAAATCTGCGTAAATTAAAATATATTTAGTCATAATTTATGACTGTGCAATGCTGGGTGCTCCTGCTAGAATGTGTGTGTATGTGTGTGTGTGTGTATATATATATATATATATACACACACACACACAGGATGACCCCCCCCCAAAAAAAAAGAAGGGCCCCAACTATAATTAGGCCCCGTTTCTTAGTGTTTTTTCTGAATGAAATGAAACTTTGGTCATAACTAGTTTATTATATTCAAAACATCACATCAAAACACTAGGGTCTTTGGTCTTTTTTTCTCCGTTCTACAGCATATGTTCTAGATGGCCTCCATTTAGCTTTTGTTTTTTTTTGGTCACCCTGTGTGTATATATATATATATATATATATATATATATATTAGAACCCTGAGATTCAGTGGTCCTAGGATACGTTTTTTTCAGGTTACGATGTGGAATACAATGCTTTTCCGGCCCCTAGTTACAGTATTTGCTCTGCCTTATGGTGTTATTTACTGTAACTGTATTTTGTTCCTAATTTTTAATGCCGTATCCCGGGGTTCTACTGTGTGTGTGTGTTCATCCACTCTGATGAGTCATAGATGACGGAACATGTGTCAGTGGATAATTATATTTACAAAAAGATAATTTGGGGGTACCAAAATTGGTCCAAGGGAAAATTATTCTCAACTCGCATTTAGGTAAAAATGCACTTTCATATAAATAATTGAATTCATTCAAAAAGTGTCACAAAGACAAAAACAAATAACATCTACAAAAAAAAAGCATGATACATTGTTGTGCGAGATAGCCTAGTGGTAAGGGGTTACACTTGTTGTGCGAGATAGCCTAGTGGTAAGGGGTTACACTTCTTACTATAGGATCCCGATTTCGAATCTTGCTAAATTCAGCCACTCTGATGAGTCATAGACGACGAGACACATGTCAATGGATGATTATATTTAAAAAAAAACTATATATAAGATTTATTCTCCTGAATTCACACATTTTTTTCCCCTTCTTACAAGTTAAGATTAGAATTAACAAAACAAAGCATCACTTCTATATAGTCCTCTGCTAATTCAGGAATGTTCTTGTGCAATTTCCATAATATTAAGGTCTACCAAATCAGTTGTTGTGCTGAATCTGGTTCCCTCCATATTGAAATTACAATTAATGTTCTTCTAGTTAATGTCAATTTCTACCAGTTTCATTCCTAGGTATATTAAAAGCCTTAACTAACAAAGGAGATATTTAAGGATCAAACGAATCTATATCAAATATAAATTTGCTGGTGTTAGTAATCATTAGATTCTCAAACAAAAAATGACTTCATCTGTTGAACTCCATAATTTATGGTGAGTAGAAGTAACATTTTAATATATATATATATATATATATATATATATATATATATATATACACTTGTTTATTGTTATATAAACATGTTTACATCCAGCTGCTACAAACAGCCACTTGTTTCAATCAAACAACAGATATCATCAGGCAGCGACTTGACTATTCAAATGTTCAATGAATAATGGATTTTCTTTTTTTTTTTTTTTTTAGGTAGGAACTCTTTAAAGGTTGGAGTTAAAAAACCTTAAAACACAGAACTTTAATTATAAGATGTAAAGAGGGAGGGGCAATCTAAAGAAAACTAAAAAATATACAATGGAGAGAGAATGATGAGGAGGAGAAAAAAAGAAATAGAAAAAGAAAATAGAGAGAAAAAAAATAAATAAATAGAGAAAAAAAATAATATGGAGAAGAAAAAGAAAAAACGATATATAGGGTTATTATAAAGAAAACAAGGGCTAGAAGAGAAAAGAAAGAATGATGAAATATAGTTAAAGAGAAAGTAAGAATTAATAGGACCGGAAGCTTAAAGTGTTGAGAGGATATAGAAAAGGAAAAGATCTGCGTGTCAACTAATATATGGACAATTATACATTTCAATAACGAGACGCAACACGGACAAAAAATACAATCTTAGCGTTAAAGAGTGTAACATGTCAAAAGTGACAGCGAATGTAAGTATCATCTCACATACATCCACGAGTAATATTAAACATACGTCTACAATTAATTAAGCCCTTTATACTAAATGATATAAGTTTAAAGTTTTCACGTTTATATTAAATAAATATATAAAAATAATGATAAAACAATATTAAAATTAGTAATAATAAAAATAATATTAATAGTAATAATAATAAAGCAGAATAAAATTAATAATTATCTTTTTTATATAACATATTTAGCCATAATAGGGGATTGAAGAAAGTAAATAGGACTAATAATTTGAAAGAATAATCTGCTAATATTTATGTATATAAAAAGAATAAAATACATACATACATACACATATATATATATATATATATATATATATATATATATATAAATAAAGGTTTAACTCTATACTATTAAGTTGAAAGTTGAAGCTAGTTAAGTATAAATATAAAGTCATATGAAACGAAATTGGAAATTAAAAGACGTTTCAATTATACCAGTCATCATAGGAGCAACTGGGCTTATGAAAAAGAACTTTAAAAAGTACATAGCAAGCATACCCGGTGAACCAAGTGCAAGTGAAATACAAACGATTGCACTGAAAGGGACGGCTAGAATCCTGAAAAGATCTCTTGGTTGGACTCACTAAAATAGGGTTAGATGTTAGACATCTGGTTGGATGTCCCATCCCCTAGAAGAAAAAGTTTAAGAAAATTGAAAAAAAAAAAAATAAGACAGTATGACTAAAAACATAGATACAAGTACACTTACATATAAATATATAAATATATTTAGGCAAAAGAAGTAATTAAATCGACAAAATACTCAAAAGTAACAACACACAGGTAGATAGTAACAAAATTTAAAATAATAAAACACATATGTATATACTCACAAAGAACCAACACATACAAATATACATATATATATATATATATATAGTTTTATGTATACACATACATACATAAAAATACACAAATATATGCACACAGTCATATACTAATATACAACAACGCACACACATATATATACACACACATAAATATGTATAATTCACATAACACATATATATAAATACATACGAATAAAAATTATTTGACAAGAGTACAGATAGATGCATACACACATAAAAGCATACAAATGGATTGAATAAACATTATTAGGGGAGTACACAACAAAGGAGGGTGTACAAAATAACATATATATATATATATATATATATATAAGTACACACAATCATAAAATAAACACATAGACACATACATATCCACATAGACACACAAGTATATAAGATAGGGGAAGTTATGAATGAAATCAGGCGAGGAGAAAGTATAATAATAGTATTTTAATAAATTATAGAAATCAGTGAGAATTTTAAATTTATTTAAATTTTATATATAAACTAAATTACTTAAAAGATGGCTTTTATAATGTTTGCAATTAATTGAATTTTCGTGCTTCTTATTTAATAATTTATCTTTTTCTCTAAACGTAAGTATAAACAATTTCTCATAAAGACATAGGTAGCAAGGTGAGTTTAAAGATGAACAGGTTTTAGCTTTCTTTAAAATTTTCCAATTTACTATTGGGGAGTAACCTTGCTCTACTAGTTCATTGTAATATTTAGACAAGGAAGTTCTATTTTTGTACTCATTATTTTCAAAAGAGCACTTGTGACCGGTAAATCTTTCTTTAAATTTGTTATTTGTCATTCCTATGTAATATTTTTTTTCGTTAGGATTTTCCTTAGTATAAATAGTTGCTTGGTACACTACAGAAGTAATTTGACAATTTCCTTTAAGAGGGCATTTTGATTTAATTCTACAGTTACACCCTTCGGTAGCAATTGGTGTGCTATTTTTGTTTAATATTTTGTTATTATGTTTTTTAATTATTTTTTCAAGGTTTTCATTACAGCTATAACTAAGTTTTATTGTATTTTTATTGAAAATTTTATGTAGTATGTTACTAATAGGGAAGTGCTTTTTAATTAAGTTTAAGAATTTCATTCCTAGGTTTGTTTTAAGTTTCAGATTAATAGGGGGATTGTACCACAGGATTTTTCTCTTACGGTTTCTATTTGTATTTGTGTTTGGGTGTGTTGGTTCTATGAACTCAATTTGCGTGTTTTTGTATCCACTATCCTTAAGGGCCCTGTTATAGAAATATTTATGTTTATTAAATGTTTCAAGATTGGAAGAATTGTCACTGATTCTTTTACTAATATATTTGGGGATATGCTTAGTGATAGATTTTGGGTGATTTGATAGGGGGTGTACATAAATTGGGTTTGAGTTTTCCTTTCTATATGGTTGGTAGATGCCTTTCCTTAAATCAAAGTTCACATCCAAAAATTTACAGTTTTAACACTGATATAATATCTACTTTTAACTTAATTCTACGGAATTCATTAAATTTCATTCCGCCCCCCCCCACCTAAAATGTACTTGGAAAAATCGATTTTATAGTGAGATTTAAGAATGGTTAGTCGAAAAAAAGGTGGAAAACAACAAATAATCAATAAATAATTGTTACCAAAGGCAATAAATGCTACTTTTTTTTACTTACATGAATGAGTTTATTTTATGTTTTAAAGTATTTTCAAGCGCTTTTCTTTAGTTTTTAATAATCTAATGCGGGTGTGTGGGTGCCAAATATCTCCAGATTTTCTAGAATTTCCCGCTAGATTGCAAACGAAATCTCCAGATCTAGCAGGAAAACCACTAAATTGTAACACTGGTCACGTGACAGGAAGCGGTAATAAATAATTGTCCCTAAATAAAAAAAATGGCCTCTCGGTACAAAGAAAAACACCTATTTATCATAGAAAAATTAAGTATAATGTTATAATTAAAAAGAAATATATAAAAACACACATGGATATAGTAAACATATTATACCAAAACGTGGAAGCCATCCGTCCAGTGGTTTTTTAGACAATTAATTCTGAACGAACCAACAGTTACATTTTTATATATATAGATATATATCATACAAGTTAGAAAAGCATTTCATCCAAGGCATGAAAATTGTTAAACAAAATGTTTTTACTATAGGCTTTAAAAATAAAGGTACAAGATTCAATTTGAAATTTATTTATCTTCAAAGTGCACTTTTATACATTTTACAAAGTAAGGTATTAAATTTTTATATCTTACTTTGTAAAATGTATAAAAGTGCACTTTGAAGATAAATAAATTTCAAATTGAATCTTGTACCTTTATTTTTAAAGCCTATAGTAAAAACATTTTGTTTAACAATTTTCATGCCTTGGATGAAATACTTTTCTAACTTGTATCGTATCTTTTTAAGATTATATTTTATTTAATTCATTAATTTGGATTTAAAAAATCATGGATGTGGTTTTGCATGTATTTATAAAAACTCTCCTACTTTCTATTTCAGTTTGTATTTCTCCTCACACCACAACTCATTTTTGCAACCCCCTCTTTGTATTATTAGAAGTCTGAATATTCTCTCTGTTTCAGTTTGTATTTCTCCTCACACTACAACTCATTTTTGCAACTCCCTCTTCGTCATACATGTCTGAATAATGAGAAAATCTGAATTTTTTTAATAAAAACTTTAAAATAATTTTTTTAGATTAAATTTTTTAAAACTTCTTTCAGAATAGAAAATCTTTTCAATTTAATAAGGAACATTTCATGTAGGTTTCATTAAAAATATTCAATAGATAACAAGAAAAATAGAGATGAACATTTCAAAAGGACTGTATAACTGGTTATGCTCAATAGTAGTTCTCGCCAGTGGAAGTCTGTTATTCTATTATTTAAAACAGTTTGTGTCTTGCTCTTTCGTGCGAGGACTAATATATAAATGAATGAAAAAAATTGTTTAGGATTTTATTTTTCTTGTTGAAGCATTTTTTATTTATTTATCAAGCCATATCAGTTAACAACATTCAACCTTCCTTGGAAAGAAAAAGATAAGAGACTTTCAAAAAAAAGATAACAGCATAAAGTTTTCTCATTTGCAGTGCGTAAAAACCACTGACCTCTTTTTCTTATTTTTACATATTTCAAATACCTAAAAATACCAGAAACAATTTTGTTGTTTTTGTTTGTTCAACAAATTTGATTAGCAGCAGCAATGCTATAAAACAAACGTTTTCCATTTTGTTTTACGTGTTTTGATATAAAAATTGTTTTTAATAACAATTTAATAACATGTCCTAATAATCTTATGCCAGGGGTGGCTAACCTATGGTACATGTGTGTTGCACGTGTTGTGATCAGAATTATCTTCCCTAGAGATAGTTGGTTCTAACGTGAGAGGAGGTTACTGTCATCTGATTAGATACTACCCCCCCCCATCCCAATGTGATTCTAAATTCAGAAATGAGTCTGTTTTTTATCCATGTAACATTCAAATTGGTCAGACATAGTCTGAACCCGCTTTGCTATTGAGAATACGTTTTTTCATTTACTAATACGAATTAGTTGAATAGAAAGTGAACCGTTGGTTTATTTTCGACAGCATTACTCTTTTTTTAGTTGTTACCTTTCATGAGCGATGCTTCTTACAAAGGAGAAAGAATTGCTATTTTCTATTCATTTAACATTTACCATTAGCCAGTTTTTGACTTTGAAATAGTATATATATTTTTTTGGTCCCCCAACAAAGGAGGGATTGAATCTAGTAATTCATTCCCGTTCGTTTGTTTGCACTTTTCTCAATAACCACGCCTTGGGGCTTTTTGAAATTTTGCACAAACATTAGTCATGGTGAAAGTAAAATTTTCACTCATGGAGGGGGACCCCCCCATACTTTTTCTTTTTTTTAAGCCCCTTACATCATGTGGTTTCATTGCCTTGGCTGGAGTGATTTTCATAAAAAAAAAAAAATGATGTATTCTAAATGTCTTTATAGTAAAATCGAGCCATTTGCAATTGGAATAGTACAGGGAAAATTAACAATGAAAATGTTTGCCAATTCTCAGTTAAAATGTTTGTAAAGCATTTGTTTGATTAGCCATTTAAGCGGATTTCTTTTTATTTACTTAGGAATCACCAGTTATAGAGGTTAAAATATACTCGAGGATAAGGATTAATGAGATTTATAGATTTACAAGTGAATGATGAATAATATTATGAATGGAATGAATAAAATATTATTGCAACTATTTATCGAGATTAAATGAGAAGAACAAATGTGCAGATAATACACCCTTGAATTTCGACTGCTGAAAATAAGGGAAAAAGCTAGACTGTGTGGGTGCCATAGAAAGTCCAACAAAATGTATTCTAACATCATAACATTTGATTGGGTGATGGGCCAATTACTCGGTGGAAAACATGTTTACATCAAGGTTTTTTATTATGTTTGTTGTAATTGTTTCAGTTATTTCTTGTTGAAGACAGGTTGAATACTATCCATTTGTTTAGGTGATGTTCATTTGTTGAAACTTGGCAACTACAGTGCCGGCAAAAAGAAAGTCTGCACTTGTAATTTTTTCAAAAACTACAAATTTAGCTAAATTTAATGTAACTGTTTAAATAACCTCTACCTCATTTGATTCGCCTTTTATTCTTCAATAATTTTACCTGTTCATATTTGACTTTTAATTGAAATATTCTAGTGTTCACATGAATTAAAAAAAAATAACTTCAAATTGAGGAAGCAAAAATAAAGTCCGCAGCAACAAATTCGCTTAAAACCAGTTTAAATTATTGTTCCTAAATCAGTTTAAAATATCCACCAACAGGCAACAAAGCATCTCTAATCGTAATTGTTGTTGTTCCAGGTTATACAACATAACATTTAATCCATATACCACAACTTTCTCTTAGTGATCGTCAGGAGCTCATTAATCTCCACCTTTCTGGTTTATCCAATCGAGAAATCGGCCGCAGATTGAAATGTGATGAGAAAACGCTACGAAAGATTGTGCAAAAGCACCAAAACACCGGCAGTGTTCATTATACCTCTAAATCTGGTCGTACTAGTTACTTCTAACAGGAAAGACAATGCTATCAAGATCCCCAGCCTAAGAAACAGATTTGAAACAGATTCCCAAATCCAACAGCAGTGCAATCTTGTTAAAAAGTGCTCTCTTTCTACTGTCAAGAACAGATTAAAGGAATTTAATTTGTGAGGATATGTTGCAAGACACAAGTCAATGATTTCTGTGAAGAACAGAAAGTGCTGTCTGGACTTCATCAGATGCAATGAAGATCATGACTCTTCATATTGGTCAAAAGTACTATCTAGAAACGAAAGCAAGTTCAATAGGTTAGGCAGTGATGGTAGGCAGTACGGCCATCACAGGAAAGATGAAGAATTTAATCTTAAGTGCTCAGTTTCAATGCTGCAAGGTGGTGGAGGCTCAGTTTTGATGGTCCAGAGCCTATAGTTCGCCTGCAAGGTCGAATTAATTCGACCAAGTACATTACTATGTTGACTGAGCATTTTCTACCCTACTTTGGTCGGAATTTGGATGGTAATTCCATCTTCATGCAGGATAATGCTCCCATTCACACAGCTGGCAATTTCAAGAGGTTCCTGGAAGAGCATGATATTCCGTGTTTGGATTGACCCGCACAATCTCCAGACCTTCATCCTATCGAAAACGTATGGCATTACATCAAGCAACAGCTACGCAATGATAAAATTTCAAATTTGGAAGAACTTTGGATGCAAATTAAAGAAAAGTAGGACGCACTTTCCCTGGAGTATTGTTGCAGTCTAATTCAAGGAATTTCCAAAAGATTGCAGGCTGTCAAATTGCAGAAGGGCTATGCTACTAAATATTAACTAGTTCATTGTGTTCCTGTTGTATTAGTGTTGCATTAATATCCTAAACTTACATTTAAATAAAAATTTTCCATTGTGCGAACTTTCTTTTTGCCTCCTCAATTTGAAGTTATTTTTTTTAATTGACTAGAATATTTCAATTAAAAGTCAAATATGAACAGGTAAAATTATAGAAGAATAAAAGGCCAATCAAATGAGGTATAGTTTGTTTAAACAGTTACATTAAATTTACCTTAAATTTGCAGTTTTTGAAAAAATTACAAGTGCGGACTTTCTTTTTGCCTCCTGTCTAGTTGATATTAAATTCACCTTGTGAAAAAATAGTTTTTTTGTGATTCTTGGAAAACCTGTCTAGTTAGTTTATTGCTAATTGCATGAAGCGCCTCTGCCGGGAAATACCCCCCCAACACAGGCATCTTTTGAAGGGTCAAAATGCTCATCCTCTGGAGTGCCAACTTTTCAATCCTATTTATTGACCCTAGTGTTCAGATTTTATGTGGTGGGAAATAAATACCGGCTATAAAAATAGATTTGACGCCACATCTGACCTAAAATTTGATATGTCCTGTTTATTTTACTGTTGAGGAATCTTTAGGAAAAACAAACATGAAATCTGATCTCCGAAGTTACAGCAGACAAAAAAAAAAAAAAAAAAAAAAAAAAATGAAAAAGTAACCTTGACGTATGAAATGAACATTTTCACATGACAACTTTTTTTTTTTTTACTAAGAAAATAATCAGCACTTATCATGGTCAGATATCACCGGAAGATAAGAGTTAGTGAGATGGAATGATTGTCAGGACTAAGTTCAAATACTTGTTGGAACAGTTCTTGATAGAAATAATATATTGGATTTTAAGACAACCGGACTGTAATTTGAAGGGAAGCAGTCTTGTGGCAATGTGTCCCACAGATGGGAAACTGTTGTGAAGAAGCTCTGTTTGTGGAAATTCCACCTGATGCACACTGGGGAAGAAATGAAAGATGAATTTTTGCTGTGAATTCTAACAAGGATTAACCAGGGACTGAAGTTAAATTGAGCACTTAACATGCGAATACTGATAAATTAGAAAAAGACTAGCAATGTCTCTTCTGTGAGAGCGAGGCTGTATGGAAAGGAAGAGATCTACCTCCAGTAGATTTTGGAGCTTTAATAAGATTTGATTTATCAAAAATCACTTTCTCATATTACTAGACTTTTTCTACTATATCACTATTTTCATGAAAAGGGCTCGATTGAGCACCAATTTCTGGTTCCACCATTCACAACAAAAAAATCGTCTTACTGCCACAACTACAAAGAACTTTCCTTTCTTTTGTATCTTGACATCAAACTGAATTTCCATGAACAAAGTCTCTTCCCAAGAACTTCCCATATATGGAACATGTTACCACATGGCTACTTCCTCCAGTTTACAACATGGTCATCTTTAAATCTAATGTAAACAAATACTTGTCATAAACTGCTCTCATAAGTAATCAGATTTTGTCCATTCTCATCATTTTTTTTAATTCTCTCATGACATTCTTTGGCATTCAGCAGACAAACCTTATCCTTGAATTTCTTTTGGCCTTGATAAGTGGTGACGCATTAGTAGATAAAAAACATCTTTACAAGTTATAGGTGTTTAACATATGATCTTTTGTCATACTAATGAGTTGCCATTTATCAAGGTGAAAAGCCACTTGAGGATAGGGTTTAATGAGATTGTCAATTGGGTGATGAAAAATATTACGAGAGGGTTGAAAGTGATGACAGGAATCGACAGAATTTGTATTGTTTAACAGAACCGCTTGATATGCATATTTTGACACTGAACTTGGAGATGACCATATTGTGGTCAACAAGAAGTAGTCAAATGGTATCACGTTCTATAGTGGAAATTGCTCCGTCTATTCTGGCAGAATTTCACACTTTCTCTTGATAATAATATAATTTTTAAAACTCACTATGTTCGTCTCCATATTTTCAAACTATCACTTCCAAAACTAAAAGTCACAGAGTGGCGCTAGAGGCCTCAAATAACTGGTGGATTTTTATGGACCGTTCTTTTATGGGTCTTTAGCCGGTTAAAATAGTTTGTAAGAGGTCAAAATTGAAAAAATCGTTAGACATTTTTTACGTTCATCTTAGTTTATTTTTAATCAGTTCATATTCGTGTCACGTTGGTATAGTGGTAACATCACCAGCTTTGAATGCTAGTTTTGCTTTCAGTTTCGATTCTAGCTGATGGCACCCAGATACTTTTTTTTTAACTCTTGAAATCATGGCTATAATAATATAAAATCTGGACAAATCATATTTAAGTGTATTTTATGATATTTAAGCGTATTTTATGACCAGGTAACCCCCGCTCCGCTAGTGGTTAATAAGTCTGTCTTATTACTACTCATCATTATATTCATTGAAGTATCCTTGCAGTATTATAAAACGAAGTAACAGATAAGTTTTGCATTCATTACAAGCAAACGAAACACCATGAATAAATATTTGAAGATATAAAGAACTCAAAGCATAAAAACTTCTACCAAAATGACTGGATTTGGCATTAAATAACCTGAAAAGGGTTGATATGCCATAAAACAAAATAACAAAACCAAACAGGTCGGTTTAATATCAACTCCAAAATAAGTGGAGGATTAACGGATTTATTCAACAACTTAAGAACAAAATGGTATGGTAGAAACCATTGGATGTGTGATGATTAAAGCCCATCATTGTTCACCTAAAACTGTCATGACTGATCTTTGTTTCAACAAGTTGTTAGAGCACTCACTATCAATAATCCTTGCAACAAGTGCAACCTCATTTAGAGCCAAGCATATAATCTATTCAGATGTGCCCCAAACAACGCACAGCATGACTGAGATGTAGAGGACTACAATAAATTAGGGGCATTGGGATATGCTCTTCTCTTCACTCCTAAAAGCAAGGTAGTTTTCACAGGAAGATGTTCACTCAAAATATTTGCAACTAATTAAAATCATTTTAACCCCAAAATCTAATGAGCTCATGTAAAAGTAACCAACCATATAAAATCAGTGACCTAAGAAAATTAGAGTACTCCAGAGATTAAACTCGGCACACCATGAACAGAACTTTGAATATTCCCTTCTCCTGTTAGAAAAAGGCGTGGTGGGAAGCAAAAAAAAACAAAAAAAAAAAACAAACAAAAAAACTTGGGTACAAGCTTCAGTCATCTTGCACATATCTATAAATGCACTAATAAAAAAACCGGAAATATGTAAACTACACACAGTACCATGTTATCTGATACTCGTACACACACATTTGCACTAACAAATATATAGAAATACACATCCGCAACATTAGTGGCTGATGTTCACTGAACATTTTTCTACCCAATACACAAGTCTTCATAAGCTTTCATAAATGATTCTTATCTTCATGTAAACTCATAGTTATATAAATGTTTTGTTATTGAATCATGTTTTCCTTGATTTTTCATTTATAAAACTCTGTTCATGTTAAGTTAGCACTTGCTAGCTGGTGACGCTAATATTCCTCAATATTTTATGTCCATTTAATATTTTCCACTTTTGTCCTTCACTATAACCTAGCATATTATTATATTAATTGTCGCCGTGCTTTTTTTTTTTTTTGGCAATACTCAAAAATGCTATCGTCATCCAAAATGGCCCGGGACTATGTTACAGTGTCTTAAAACTGTTGCATAGATGATTATTAATATTTTTACTTTAGTTTTAATTGTTGAAAGATAAACTTGCGTTTAGATTCCACAAATGATATATTTTTATGCTTGATTTTTTTTAGTCAAGTGAAGATTTTATTGAAAACCTTTTTTGTCTCTTTCTTTTTTTTTTTTTTGTGTAATTCAAAGTTTTTTTGCTTCTTTTTACTTTTGAAAATAAAATAGGAAATTTGTGTAGAATTTAATGAAAAAAAAAAAGATAGCAAAAGCTGCGAAATGAGTTTATAGGTGAAACTGCTAGAAAATTAAAAAAAATTTTTGCAAAATTTTCTTGAGAGAAAAAGAAATGATCTTTTTATTTTGTTTTGTTTTTATATTTCAGTTCCGAGAAGATGGCTGCTTCATCATTCCAGATTTTTTGTCTGAATCTGAAGTCAATGAACTCAGGCAAGAATGTCTTTGTCTTTTAGACAAAATGGATGTCACTAAACAACACAGTACTTTTGAGTCAGATAAAGAGGTAAGTGAGAACTGGTTCGGGTGATAAGAAAACTATATTGGGAGATATGGATTTGATGTCAAGCTAAAAGAAAGAGTGGCTGATAGAGCAATAATGGTAAATAAAATGATTTAGTAACGGAATGGTTCAGCTCTCACTTTCCAAAGTTGGATAATGCTGAAAAAAAGGGTGGGGGTACAGAAGACACACAAAACAGATAAGGATTATATATTCATTAAATTATTGAATTAAACAATAAAGAAAAGTCCTTGCAAAACTAATTGCATTTACAGCTTTAAAAGTCCAACTATAATAATAAAAAAAAGTTATTTTATGTCCAAGAAAATAGATGACTCTCAGTATGTAGTCGCATTTGGGAGGGGAGGTTTCCTTACTTGTTGACTGGACTGGATTCAAGGTTGCCAGACTATAATAAATATTTGAAGCCAAATTTTTCAGGGAAAAAAGCCAAATTGAAAATTGAGGCCACATTTTCAGAAACAAAAAGAGCAAATGGAAAATTTTCTTTATTAATGCTATATAAAATGGAGAAATGGTTATATTGAAAATGTTAGCTTCCAGATATTTTTATTTTTTTTATTATCAATTTAAAATTGTTTTCTTAGCAATGAAGTAAAGACTTCCCTTATGAAATTGAGATCATCGAATTTATATACATTTTGCAGGAAATTAACTTTAACTGAACGTTGCTATGCCAACTTTTCCATGTGTCCTTTAGTTTGGAGAATGGATCTTCAATATGAGTTTTTTATGCAGAATGCTTCTCCTCTAGCAACTGAGTAATCTCAGCAGTTACCATCAAACCAGTTCTTGTGTTTCCTAGAGATTGGCCCAAGGCAATCCATGAGTGTGTTGTATGTAGTGTTGTGGATTGCCTCCCATGCTACTTCCATATCTATTGCAATAGATTCAATACATCCTGCCACAGTTTCAATTTCTGAACAGTTTTTGTTTTCAGCTTGACATTCAATTGAATTGGTGCTATCTTTCTTTGGGATTTTCTCTTTGGTTTGATATGCAGATTGACCGTAGCCACTCTGAGGCAATGGTCTGTCCAACATTCAGCTCTGCACATGGCTCTAGTGATACATATGTCCTACCTGTTCCTTTTTTGGATGATATAGTCAATTGGATACAAATGCTTTGAGCGAGGATGTATCTATGACCTCCTTTTGTAGATAAGGAGGTAAAACACAGTGTTTGTTATTTGCAGGTCATACTCAGAGCAGGCTTGGAGGAGGAGAAGGCCATTCTTATTGTATTTTCCAACACCATGCTTTCCTATCATGCCTTCCCAGGCAGTACTGTCACAATGTTAAAGTCACTAAGAATAATGAGCGTGTCCAAATTTGGTGTTGAACCTATGATGATATTCAGGTCTTCATAGAAATTGTCTTTGACATCATCAGGGTTTGTCATCGTAAGGGATTTGTATACTAACAAGAGTAGCAAACTTTTTCCCAGTGGAAAGTAGGAAGCTCTCACTGTCATTAGTCGGGCATTCACTCTTTTTGGAGATCCAATCAGTTTACTCACAAGCATATTTTTGACTGCAAAACCAACTCCAGCCTCACACCTCTCCTCAGGTCCTCTGCCGTTCCAAAAGAAGCTAGCCTTGACCTCTTTCACTAATTTCACCTTTTTCTGCTAGTCTTGTTTCGCTTTGAGCAACAATGTCAATATTGCACCTGACAAGTTCCTTGCAATGAGTGCAGTGCATTTTATGGTCTGGCCAAATCATTTCTGTCCGAAAATGTCACAATCTTGATAGGTGCCTTTTTTGTTTTTGTATTTCGACCAAATTATTAGGATTTCTGCTAACTGCAGTAAGCTAGCCAGAATGTAGTGGAGAGAGTAATGTTTGGGGCACCTTTTCTATCCCATTCCTCATGTCAATGCTATATTAAAAAAAGCCGCTTGGATGGCTGTTGAACTCCATTTCTGCTCCAGTTAGTGGAGAGCGATCCTATGACATGAGCCGCCTGCATATAGATTTGTTGCTAGGACTTCTAGTGTGTGCACTCCTATCATTTTGTTGCTTGCCCGATGCCACAGGACTTGAAGGGGATGAAGAATGATGAATGACATGTGCTAGGAGTTTATTTAAAGTGAAGCTGTATGTATGTACTATATCTCTATCTGTATAAAGTTAGGTCTATGTATATGTTTATATATTTGCATGTAAAAGATTCACTCCTAATTAAGAATAAATTAATTAACTGATCATTATGAATTTTGAAGCTGTTATGCATAGGGGGATAATAATAAGGTCTATATTTTGTTTAATTTAGTTTTCTGCAAAACAGGCAGAAAGGGCGGGGAATTTATTCAAGAAAATTTGGATACTTCTGATTTGTGTGAAATTTTAATAAATATTAGACATCAGTTAATATATATTTCCACAAATTTACCATACTTTGAAGTAATTTAAAGGGTTTTTACACAATCTTCCATTTGAAAATTAAAATATTTCAGATTGGTATTAAATTTGATCTATCTTTCTAAGAGACAACAATAATTATGTCCATATGATGTAACATTTCACTAAATCTCAGCAACTCCATTTTCTCATGGTACAGCTTATTTCTTTTGTGAACCTGTTTTATGTGTGTTTATAACTACACTGATCATCAATATCTGCTTATTGTGCTGGTCCAAAGTTATTGCTTGATCTGACACCAGCCGCAGTGTCAGCCGTGTCATCTCAGTGCTGTAACAGCAGAATTCTCTGTACAATAAAAACCACAACTGTATTTTAAAATAAGTAACATAGGTTTATTTTCATTGGGATTCGTTTTTAAACAACAGATTTGCAAATTTGATTTTTGCATGACCAAATCAAAACACAGACTTAACAGACCCCAGAATCGAAACCAACTGTGATGCCTAGAGGGTCAGCTCTCATTGACTTTCCCTGTCCATCTGATGGAAAATATGTATGTTTGACCAGAAATCCTAGATATCCGATCTTTTTTTTTTTTTTTTTTTTACCAATCACTCTAGAGGGTCACTGGAACTGACAATATCAGTCTCTGTTTTCAGCCCCCCCCCCAGCCCATTTGTGGCTCTCGGGCTCCTCCCTAGTCCATTTGTGGCTCTCGGGGCCCCTCCCTAGCCCATTTGCGGCTCTCGGGCCCCTCCCTAGCCCATTTGCGGCTCTCGGGCCCCTCCTTAGCCCATTTGCGGCTCTCGGGCCCCTCCCTAGCTCATTTGCAGCTCTCGGGCCCCACCCTAGTCCATTTGTGACTCTTGGGCCCCACCCTAGTCCATTTGTGACTCTCGGGCCCTTCCCTACAACCTACTTGTGACTCTTCAGCCCACCCGTATAACCTACTTGCGACTTTTTGTCTTGTTTATATTTGGTTTATGACTTTATACTCGATTCATTTGTACAAAACATTTCGTTAATATTTGTACTGTCAATCATATCACCCAATAATTAATCATGGAGCTAAAACAAACAAAAGTTAGACTAAAACCTTAACTTCCTTTAGTGACATTTATATTAACTACTTTCTTTATTACTTCATATAAAGCATACTGTGATAATAAAGTGTGGAATAAGGAAACAGTTTTAAATGTATGTGATGAAATGAATAAATTTTTTTCTTTTCTTTTCAGTTTAGAGATGATTACTTCATGGAAAGTGGAGACAAAATCCGATATTTCTTTGAAGCTGATGTCTTTGATGAGAATGGTAGGTTCTTCATTATTGTGTGCATCATGGATTAGAATAATATGAATGGTTAAGACTTCCTGAAATCTATAAACTATAATGATAATAAAACGAGATGAGTAAAACATAAGATTACATACACACGTTGTTCCTATACAAATAAAAATGCACAACTTATTCATAGAATCGGATTAAGTATAAAATTACATTCTCTTATGGCATCTATTTTTGTTATGGAAATCTCTGAAACCAATGGAAGGGTCAATAAAAAGGAAATAATCTTCTGAAAGTTGACGGAAATATAAAGTATTCTGAAAAACCCCCCCAAAACAATAGGAAACTGAATTCATAGATTAAACATATTTTATGTAAAATTCAATGGTGGCATTGATTTGATATTGTTTGTTTTACAATAATAATGTAGGGTTTGCATCAAAATCGTTCATCCATAATAAAAATATGGTTTGATGTTTTTTGATCGGCTTGATTCTGTTGTTGGCATTAGTTTACGTTGATTCTTTCGCGGATCAGGTACTTGCAGAAAAGACCACGTCAAGATTGCCAACACAAAAGTGGCACTACAGAACAAACTGGATTTGAACTTGGCATATTCAGGTAGTCAGTCCGTCTGATTAACCATTAAGCCATGGTCACTTTGCAATAAGTACTTAAACATAATAAAATGAAAACTTATCTTCTTGAATTAACCATGTATTTTCTTTGATTTCTTATTAGATATTTTGTATCGTCACTTTCATCTTTGTTAACCGTTCTTGTCTTCTTCTGAACCAATGGAAATTGCTAAGCAAAAATCATGTCCCCCCCACCCCCATCCCCCTTCTAAACACCACTTTGTGTTCTTCTTACATCCTTCCCATCAGAGATACAGAGTCAGTTTGAAACAATTAAGGGGTCACTAGAGCCAAAGTCAGTAAAAATATACTCCAACAGCAGTTGAATTCATACCTTTTATAGCCCTAGTTTATTTTTGCTGAGTCCTATTTTTTTTTTGTTCTAGTGTGTGGAGTCTTAAATTTCTATTAAAATAATTTTTTTTTAATTAATTTTTGAGATGAGGATTGATAATTTGGATTATTCGGACTACTGTTCTCATCCTGAGTGTTATTCGCACAATGTTTCGATTAATGTAACCTGACCTTCGTCAGGATCCATGGCATAACGGATAAAGTATTATGTAAAATTCGGTTGTGAAGTGACACTTTTCTGGAGGTTCAGTGTGGGTGATACTAAGAATATAATTGCGAATTACTAAAGCTTTCTATCCGGTCATGGCTGATAGAACGAAAACATGCTACCCCTGTGGATTAAATAAAGGGTTCCATTTAAAATTCTATACAGATACACCTGGATATTACATTAGTTGAAATGTCCGAATAACACTCAAGATGAGAACAATAGCTGAAATAATCGGCCAAAAAATGAATACGCGTATGAGACCATGTTGCCAATTGAATGAAAAGATTTAAACAGAATTAATATTGATAAGTATTTCTTATTCATGTCCATAACATTTTTTTTTTTTTTATCTCTAAAAGAATATTTGCAGCAAGAACTCATCTTGTTACCACATATCACAACGAAAAAGAACTTCCTTTTCTTCCAAGTGCTGAACATCAAACAGAATTTTCAATCATGAAAATTCTGTTTGATATTCAGCACTTTCAAACAGTTTCTTTCCAAGGGCTTCCTGTTAGTGGGTGGAACACATTACCACAAGTCTACTTCCTTGCACACTACAACAGGGTTATCTTAAAATCCAATGTCAACAAATACTTGTCATAAACGCCCTTATAAGTAATCGAATGTTAATTATTCCATCCATCATTTTTAATCCTCTTGTGGTATTCTTCATTCTTGAACTGACAACCTATCAGTCTCAGCCTTATCCTCGAATGACCTTTGGCCTTGATAAGTGAGTCCTTAGTTAAAAAAACAAAAAAATCATGAAAAATGACTAAATAACTTCATTATTTCTTTGGATTACTATTTTCATTTTATTTTCACAACATTTCGCTTGATATCTCTAAGCTTCAGATATCTCTTGTCAAACTTGGGAATCTGCATGGAATTTTGAACAGAACTTTTTATATATAATCCACAGGGGTAAAATGTTCTTGCTCTGTCAGCCATAATCAAGTAGAAGTCTTAAGTAATTTGCAATTGTATTCTGAGGATTGAAGCTTCAACCTCCAGAAGAGTGTCACTTACAACTGAATTTTACATAGTACTTTATTTGTAACACCACAGGTCCAATTATCAATCACAAAAATCCAGAGAAACAATATTTCTTGTTTTTGTTTCCAAGAAAAAAAAATCTGCATTAATTTTTATAAATTTATTTTACTGTTTAAAAATATTTGGATAAATTTATTTCACTTTAAAAAAAATTAATTTATTTCACTTTTTTTCTTTTTCTTTAGGTAAATTGAAATACGAGAAAAATTTATCAGTTAACAAAATTGGCCATGGTAAGTAGAAAAATGTTCTACCAGACATTACTGATATATTTGAGCCTTAAAACAAAACTTAGGAAATTATGTTAAGTGCTCAGGTGCTCTATAATTTATCAAATGTGCATGTACATGTACACCACTTGTGCAGTTGTTAGATGTCGGAACTTTGATGAAACCCAAACTCCGGGAAACAAAGCATTCAGGATATGACAGGTATCTGATTGAGGATATTTGCTTAGTTGCACATATCTGAACGTAATCAATGTTCCAAGCAAAATACAGGTTTCATACTGATTATGCAAATAGCGGTATACAGTTGAGTGAAGAGTGATTAACCAATGTCTTGCTAAGTGATGCCAGGACATTGCCAACCTTCTTGACAATTTTGTCTAACACAAATTGCTGCTGATGATAATGCACAGGCTACATCCATAAGATTTCTTGCATGCTGGATTTTTCCATTTCAAATTGCATGATATACTTGGTCACAGCTAATTTCAGTTGACAGCCTGTGATCCATGGCTGCATTGTGCCCAGCTCTGATTGCAGGAAAGATTACTATTTGCAAAGAACTTTGCAGCTAATTCTACCCTATGCGACGAAGGCCATCAACTCCCCATATTTCCTCCTATAACACAGAACAAGCTAGGTAACATACAAATATCCGTGCATGAGGTCGCCAAGCTAATAAAAAACCTAGATTCCAGTAAAGCAACTGGCCCTGATGGCATCCCAATTATAGTGTTAAAAAAGCTTCAACCAGAACTTGCTCCCATACTTACGAAACTATTTAAGCGCTGCCTTAAGGAGAAGTGCTTTCCGACCCCCTGGAAGACCTCCTCAGTTTGCCCTGTATTTAAGAATTCAGGTGATAAGTCATCTCCCTCTCAATACAGACCAATAAGTCTTCTCTGTGTTATGAGTAAGTTACTGGAATCAATATTAAATAGAGAAATAGGCAACCACCTCAGCAGGAATAACCTTCTTAGTGACACACAATATGGTTTCCGCTCTGCAAGATCTACCGCAGATGTGCTGACGGTTATATCCCACAGGATTAGTGAATCTCTTGACAAAGGCTTCCTTTCTAGGGCAATTGCTCTCGACATATCAAAGGCCTTTGACAAAGTATGGCATAAGGGTCTACTTCACAAGATTTCCAGCTACGGTATAACTGGAAATGTTTTCTCAATCATTAAATCATTTCTCTCTGATAGGCTCATAAGAGTAGTGGTAGATG
The DNA here is from genome assembly GCF_053919585.1 of Euprymna scolopes. Lineage (NCBI taxonomy): Eukaryota > Metazoa > Mollusca > Cephalopoda > Sepiida > Sepiolidae > Euprymna > Euprymna scolopes. The sequence continues at coordinate 16,410,742 of NC_136500.1, forward strand.
GACAAAAATCGGAGGCCTGCAATATAAATGCTGGAGTCCCTCAGGGGTCAATCCTGGGCCCAACTCTCTTCCTGATCTACATCAATGACCTCCCTAAACACATACTTAAATCATTCGTTGACATCTATGCTGATGACACGACCATCTACGGCAACACATCAAAGGCTGTAAATGACGAAGTTCTCTCGGATTCTCTCTCCTCTGATCTCGAGCGCGTGGTTCAGTGGGGGAAGATGTGGCTAGTTACCTTTAATGCATCCAAAACCAAACTCCTATCCTTACATCATCAACGCTCTGATCCCCAGCTGGCATCAATTGTGATGGATGGCTCTCGTCTGGGTGAGGCCCCGTGTTTTGACAAGCTTCTGGGTTTGACCTTTACTCCTGATCTGAAATGGAACAGGTACATCAAGTCTGTTGCCAAGGTCGCAGGAAAGATGGTGGGATCCTTCTACCGCTCCAGAAGATATCTCACTACTGATGCAATTCTCTATCTATATAAAAGCCAAGTACGGCCAAGGATGGAATACTGTTGCCATATCTGGGCAGGAGCTGCCAAAAACAGCCTATCATGCCTTGACAGAGTACAAAATAGACTTTGTGGTTTAGTGGGGGATGCCCTTTTCTCTACCCTGCAACCCCTCTCCCACAGAAGAGACGTTGCGAGCCTATCCTTGTTTTATCGTTATTTTCATGGCAGGTGCTCGTCTGAACTCCGATCTCTGGTCCCCCCTCGCCAATCTTTCACGAAAAACACCCGTCTAGCTGAATCCACTGTGAAAAATTTCCCCCACTCTATATCTGTGCCTAAATCAAAACGCGGATTTCATGAGCAAAGCTTCTTTCTTAGAACCGCACGCCTGTGGAACTCTGTTCCGTCTGCCTGCTTCCCTCCGGACTACAACTTGGATGTCTTCAAGTCTAATGTTAACAAATTCCTAATGAACCGCCCCCCTAATTAAACACTTCATAAAATCTCCTCACTAACGTGATGTACTTACAATAACCCTTATCCCTGAGTGGCTTTCGGGCCTTGATAAGTGGTGATCACTGTGTAAAAAAAAAAAAAAAAAAAAATTTATAGACTGCAGGATCTGTCCTTTGTATCTCAAAGTACAATTTGATGTCATCTGCATAATTGGCATTTTATATCTCTTCAAAATATTTTGCTATCAAAAGCATAATTGTAAACTTTCATATATGAACAAAGAGTGTCTCTGTTGGCACGAAAGTTTAAACATAATCTCTACTTGTTGGCTGGGTAGGTCCATTACGTTTTTGATTATTATGTTTACTGAGATATTAAAATAGATTGCTAACTGTTCCAATTAGCACTTTCATGCAGAATGTGTATAAAGTGTTACGTTTTTGAATTTTTTGAAATGAGGATTGATTATTCGTATTTTGGATTCTTCGGACTACTGTTCTCAGCTTCAGTGTTATCTTTACAATGTTTTGGTCAGTGTGACCTCTGACCTTAAATGTCTTGTTGAACTCTGGAATCTTTCTGTCAAACTCGGGAATCTGCAAGGACTCCCGGCATAGTGGATAAAGTACTTGGTAAAATTCAAAGTTTGATCCTCAGTGTGGACAACACTTAAAATGCAATTGCGAATTATTTGGGATTTTTACCCAGTCATGACTGACATGAGCATATTACCCTGTGTATTAAATAAAGTGTTCGGTTCGAAATTCTACGCAGATTCCAGAGTTCGACATGATACACCCGGAAAAGTCGGAGGTTACATTGACTGAAAAATTGTGAAAATAATGCTCAATATGAAAACAGTAGTTTGAGAAATCCAAATAATGAGTAATTGATAAGTAACCAAATTCTTATTTTTTTTCTTTGTCTGTGTGTGTGTGTGTGTGTGTATATATATATATATATATATATATATATATATATATATATATATATATATATATAAATTGCATTTTCTAATTAAATGCTTATTATTCTATATTTCGGTTTTAGTTTTGATTGCTTGTATTATGTGTGTATTTGTGTGTAACTTCGCAAAGAAACAAGATTTGAAATATGTAAATTGCTAGTTTTTGTGCATGTGTAGTTTTTCATGTTACATGTTTAAGAGACAATAACGGATGAGGAAAACTTGTTTTAAATAATATGCCACTTCTTTTCTCTAATCTCTCATCATTACTTTGATCTTGATAACATCTACTGTTAGTAAAAGTCTGTGAATGAATCTTATGAAAACCAAAAATTATGATCCGTGTTGTATTGGAAAAAGGAAAAATTAACCTTATTTTGTGAGAAAAGTAGTTGAGAGCAACTTCATTGATTTTGTGGGATTTATTAGAATTAGGTACACAAGAAGTGCAGTGGCATTACAGATTGAGACATGATAATCAGTTTGTGTACAATTAGCCTAGGACAATGGAAATGGATGTGAAATTAGATGTGAAAAAAGCATATTTAGATGGCGAAGCTGTTGAAGTTCTGTAGTTATATAGATTGGGACCTGATGCTGGTAGGTAGAGATTCTGTTAACTAGTATGAATTTTGGAAGTGTGACTTGAAGTACATGTTACAGCCTGGTAGCAAACACAGATGAACTCACTGCACCTAGCATGGCTAATTAGTGTTCCACTCCCAAGACAAAACACGCTAGAAGCAAGTATTGATGATTACATAAGAAATAATCACGTTTGAGGATTGGATTGTAGCAATTTGCAGCAAGGAAGCAGCCATATCAGACGTTCCCACACAATGTAGGAATCCAAGAGAAATTTTCTTGGGATCTCTCTGTTCGTCGAGCATTTTTTAAAGCTATAAGAAAATTAAATAATAAGAAATTAATCTTTGTCTTTGATTTATAAAAAATTAACTTAATCTCACCCCTTGTGAATGAACCCAGGGTCTGTACAGACTTGAAAAGTCCTTGAATTTTGACTTTTGCCTTGAAAAGGCTTTTTTTCTATTATTACCTTGAAAAATACTTGAAAATATGGAAAATGTCTTGAAAATCATATTCTTTTATTTTTCAAGTATTAATAAAAAAAACATATAATACCATTAAAATATTTTTTAAATATTGAAAATAAAATTGAAATACATTGTTCTGAAATTGCATCATATTATTATCTGATATTTTCCATAGGGTAGTTGCATGATCAAGGGATGTAACTCTTGTATTCACAATTCCGGAAATTCAAAATTTGAAAGTAAAACGGAACCCGGCATAAACCAATCTACAATGGTGAAAACAAAAACATTTAATCGTACTTAGTTGGCCAAATATAAGTTGGTCATGGAAAGTAAATATGATTATCAACAAGCATTGTTGTGTAGTAAAGAGGCATTTGTTTTAAGCAAAATGATTTGAAATCGCAAATGGTTAACACTGAATACAAAACAAACTAAAGCTGCAAATAGTAGACCAGTTTCGGTGTGCATTAGAGAACTTCATATAAATAACCATGTGATCTTTAAAATTTCTTCATGAAATGAAAGAAAATGACTTTCCTGTTGTCAATTAATTATCATTTATACATCAAATTTTGGGTTTGTTTTACAATCCATAGTGATTCGAAAAAGTGTTCAAATATCAAATACACAACAAATGTTACCATAGCCAATAAGTCTCAAATATTAACTCTCTTTATGGCTTTTAAATTTCCAAGCAAGATGGCTGTTATGTCCTGACCGACCTCTTTTTGAATTATCACTTTTTTTTTAAGAGGAAGTGGGGATTCACCATGAGAGAGTCCTGTCTGTGCAAGGAAAGTTTGTTTTAGAATGGAGGGTCATTTTTGTTTCTCACTTTATTTGGGGCGGATTCAAATCTCCCTTTTTTTGTTCTCATTTATAATTTAATATTTTGGGGAGGGATAGTTATGGCCACCATAAATACAAATGACTTTCCTTACCCGGATGGGACTCTCCCAGGGTTAATCCCCTTTCCAAAGAAAACATAGTGATAATTGAAAATGAGGTCAGCCAGGCTGAAAAAAATAAAATAAACAAGACAGCAGCAATCTTAGTTGGAAATTTAAAAGCTGCAAAGGGAGTTAATATTTGAGATGAAATAAATAGCATTCAAAACTACTTGAAAACACCAAAAAAAAAAAAAAAATGGTGCAGGTGGGTTGCAAAGTAACTTTTACTGGTGATGGTAGCATTTATTTGTTGTATATTTGATTTTTTTACCACTTTTTCAAATCGCTGTGGATTGTAAAACAAATCCTAAATTTTGTTTTTGAAAAAAAAACAAAAAAAAACTTGAATTTTGTCTGGAAAAGGCCTTAAAAACTTCAAGAGCCTTGAAAATGGACAGTCGAAACTATTACAAACCCTAAAACCTCTCTTCCCAAATAAACCTTTATAAACCTTTTAAACCGCTAATAGGTCTCTTTGGGTTTCCGTGTAAGAGTTATTCACTTGGGTTAAACAGTTGCTAGATGATGCAACAATACAGATGAACAGCCCCACATATGGAAAGAATGAAGACAAGACCACAAATGCAAAAAAAAAAAAAAAACAATTACTGATTTGTGTTTCTTGATTGCTTACCAGCGATAACGTACGGGCACATTTGGTGGAAAATTATGTGCTTCACATTTGCTTCTTTTCATTTAACGAACTATTTATGAAATTGTTACAGTCCTTATTGTGGTGATAATAATGGAGCAGAAGGAGAAGCAGGCTCTGGTGTGGTTACAAGACTTAGGAATGGATGAAGTAGGTTCAAGTAATTTCTGCCATTATTAACTCGCAGATAATGACTGCAGTTAAACAAAGCCATGAGTCTGTCAGGCATGCATATGCAGTGTGCTGCTGTATGGAAGTGATGCGAGATATGATATGATGCATGTGTAATGTGAGTCTTAAATACTTAGATCTGATGAATTCAGAGGAAAATTAAATCTGGACAGTATATGGAGATGTGCGCAGAACAGAAGACTTTATTGGTTACAAAAATGAATGAGAATTTTTGAATTTGTAGGTCAAAAAAATTGAGGCAGCAGTTAGTTGGCAGGAGAGTTTAGTGAAAACTTGGGCAAAAATGATAAGGGAAAATTTGAGAGAAAGAGAGGTAAATAAAGATATGGCCAGAAATTAGGGTTAGTTTGGAAGTCAATTTCTAAAAGCTATCCAAACTGTTGTTGCTGATGATTTATCATTAACTTTTCACTTTCAGCCCTCCATGCATTGAATCCCAAGTTTAAAGCCGCCACTTTCAGCAATAAAGTTAAAGTAGGTGCAATGATTATTCCTCCTTTTTTTTTTTTTTTTAAATTTGTTTTTTGTATACTAATGTGTCATCACTAACCAAACTCCTGGTCCTGGATATGACCTTAAACTATATCTGATGGTGAGGCCCCAGCTTGCGGGCTTTGGGGAGCATAGAGCCACCCTTTAATCTCCATTGCTCCCAAGTCGACTTTGACCCGGAGTGTTAAATAGAAACCGACTTGAAAAAAAAAAATATTTTATTGAAAAATTTTTCTTCAAAATAACTGGATTTGGCATTAAATGACCTGAAAAGGGTTGATATGCTGTAAAACAAAAACAACCAACCAACCAACCAACTAACCAAACTCAAAAGCTAGATGAGGATCAATACGATTGTCAGTTGGATGATGAACAATACTATGAGAGGATTGAAATTGATTAATAGAATTACAAAATTTGCTTACATAAGAGGACAGCTTGACAAATATTTACTGACACTGGTTGCAAAAGAGATCCTGATGTTTTTTTTCTTGACCAACTGAGGATAAGTGTCAATGAGATTCTGTCAGACTATGAATTGTAAATGAGTGGAATGGACAAAATTTAGTTACTTAACAAGAAGGCTCAACAAGTATTTGTTAACACAGGGCTTCAAGATGACCATGTTGTAATCAGTAGGAAAGTAATCCTGTAGTATTGTGTTCCACAGATGAAAAACTTTTGGAAATAAACTGTACTCATGGAAGTTCTATGTAATTTTTTGTACACAATAATCAATTAAAATCTTTTATTTTGAGTGCTGCTAGTGACCCAGATTCTAAGGTAACACCAGGCAATGTCTGACGTCTGCTCTCCATACAGTTTGGTCCAAAGGTTTGTCATCAGGTTGTATGTATTCATCTTGTTTCTTATGCACTTAAACTGGGTCTTCTTAGTGATCTGGATATCCAGAGGTGACATGATGTACATGGCAAAATGACTTGGGTCAAATACAAAAATTTCTTATCAACTTTTATTAATTCTGAATATTCATTATTTTCATTTAAAAGAAAGAACAGTATTTAGTGCAACCCAAATAAATAGTAATAAGAATGCAGAAAACCGGAATGGTGAAAGAGATAATGAACAAAAACAATATTCCAGAGTTCAACAGGAAGATTCTCAAATTCGACAAGATACACCTGAAGAGATCAAAGGTTACTTCGACTGAAATGTGAAAGTGACACTCAAGATCGGGACAGTAGTCCCATGCCCATACGTGTGTGGCCCTGCCTAGTTGACATGATTAAAATTCCTCATGATTTTTTTTTTATGAATTCGGCACTTTTAATTTTTTTTTGTTCTTTTCTCTTTTTGTTTTGTTGTTTACCATAAAAAATTCTGTTGTGAAATTGCCCCAAGGTCAGATATCCTGGTCACTGCACTATTTGTGTTCACACGTGTGTGACCCCTGACAGACCACCAACCTCCAACGTTGTGTGCCGTGGTATTTTTAGTTCACTATTCTTCTTATGGCTGGATCGTATTTTCTTGCTGGCGACTTTTTGTTCATCCTCTCTTTCACTGTTCCAGTTCTCCTGCATTGCTATCAGCCTTTATAAATACTCGCATAATTATTTACCAGCAATGCTCCAAGCAAACTACCTTTCCCTTTTATTAATTACTTTGTGATAACACACACACACACACACACACACACACACACACACACACACACACACGTGTATATATCAATATACAAGACGACCCATAATTTGTTAAAGTCAATGTTAGTACAATGTACATATTTTGTGTCTTATTTTTTTATTTATATATTTATTTATTTGATTCCTCTCATTTTGCCATTCTTCATTTCTTTCACCTTTTACAGCCAAACATAAGCTGTGGTTTCTTCTCTCATTTTCTTTTTCATTTATGTCTTTCATTTATTCACATCATCCTCTTAATCATCACTACTATCGCTACTATTCCCCCCACATTTTATCTCCTTCATTCTTCATATGCTGCTACTGCTTCTATTTTCTTTTTCTTCTTTTTCTTTATGCTGCTTATGCTATCACTACTGTTTCTCCTCCCACCACTTCTCATTTGCCCTTTCTCTCCATCTAAAACATTCAATGTGCCAACAACTAACCTTCCAAGTTATATATTTTAGTATAATACCAGTCAGTATATGGTATTAAGTTGTCTCCCTTGTTTTTAGGTATATAAGAGTTGTATTCTTTTGGTTTAAGCTTTTTAGAGTAAACTCCCTTGAAAGAAAGAAGGCAGTTTATGCAAACAGGATTTATGTTTTTAACAACCTAATATTCTGGTTACTATTCATCTAGGTAAAAATCTCTTCTCCGCTCTCTCTCTCATTTTATGACTGATGATGGCATCTTTTTTTTTTTTTTTTTTTTTTTTTTTTTTACATCATTTACTGTGCCCAGTTATCCCCCAATCTCGGTCTCCCATTTGAAAATTCAAATATTTTAGATTTGCATTAAATTTGGTTCATAGCCATTAGACATCAATTAAACAAGATTCCTTGAATTTTGATGAATTTTTAAGACCCTTTAAAATTAAGCCTTAGTTTTGCCTTTCAATTATTATAATAAGAATAAGAATTCTAGACAATTTTTAAGTGCATTTGATTTTAATATCATATCTTGATTTTAATCTTTGTAAGTGGATATAAAAGTGGAGCAAAACTTAAAATTGACTTGGGCTGGAAATTAATCCGAACTAGATATGTGGTGAGACGACAACAACTACGGATGGCAGTGATTGCTGAGAATGCAGTTGGGAAATTTGAAGTTCCTATCCGTCGCGGTTACCATCTGACGAAGGCCAGAGGAATAATTGGCCGAAACGTTGTGAAAAACAACAACCAATAAAGATGAAAACAACAACTAATAAAGATGAGAATAATAGTCCGAAATAAAAAATAAATTAATATAGATATTCTAGTTTATAAATAATAAAAAGCTAAGAGCTAGAGGTGTAGAATCATGAGGCTGGCTGCTGATACAGAAAGGGGGAAAGCTGATATGTGTCAAATGCAAGGCAGTGGAAACAGGCTACATAGTGCCAGCTTTATGTGTGATTTTTTGTCTTTTGATTTCAATATTTCTTGAATAATATATATAAGCCATGTAGTCACAAGAAATTAAATGTTAATGAAGCTCTAACATAAGATTTAAAAAAAATTGTTTTAATTTTTGCTATTGTATGTTTTTATTTCAATTTTGATTAATAGTAAAGAATAAAAATGTAACAGTTCAGTATGTAATTATCATAGTTATGTTAGTGTGAGTAAAATACTTTTATTTTTTATTTTTTTTACTCTTTCTGTTCTCTTTCAAAGTGAAATTTAATTATTTTATGGTTTGGTCATTAAATTATTAATTGAAACAATTTTCTTATATAAAATTATAAATCATAGTTTATGGTAATGCTTCAATCTCTATTTATAAAATTATTTTATGTAAAAAGCTTCCAAAACTTTCAATGTTTAAATTAAATGGAGATTTAAGAATTTTAAAACCCACTTATGTGAGTTTCTTTTAAACACTTTCAAATTCCATTTGAATTTAGAAAGGTTATAAAGTACAACCTTTCTTTCTTTTTTTTTTAAACTATTAACAGAACTATAATGATTGTGTTTAAGAAGAAACTGAAATGCATTCTGGTGGATTTACTTTTGTACATAAATTACTTTTGTAAATTCAATTTTTTAAATTTTGTTTTATTTCTATTTATTAAAATTTTGATTTCAATATTTCTTGAATAATATATATATAATTACTAGTCTGTTAAAAACAGGCAAAAGTTGTAGCCCATTAACTTAGAATTAGTGCTTTATGCCAGATTGATGGTTTATTATGGTGAAATGTGTAATCAATTTTCCATTAAATACTAATGTCTATTAATCCTTTACTGTGCATCAAACAGATGCCATAATAATTAGTTCATTGTAACTTATAACAAAGGTCCATACGAAATTTTTGTCAGATTGGCTCTAGAGTTTCCAAGAACAAAATAGAATAAACATACAAATAGACAGAGTAAAAGAAATAGAATATAGAAAAGGACCACCAATGTGTAAGCCATGTAGCCACAAGACACACAAAAGTTGTCTCATGGTCTTATTAATGTAGATTAAAACCTAGCCCCCCCCCCTCAATGTCCAATATACTACTTCATAAAAAAAATAAATGGAATATCTTGTAAATCACTTTCATATTTTCCGGATAATTAAAATGGTTAATTTTTTTTTCTTCTTTCAGAATGTTTGTAAATCTCTCGAAATGGTCAACCCTGTTGTTGCTCAAAGCATGTACATCTTTAAGGTGAGTAACGACACTTGTGTAATGTATTAAGTGCAGGTACATAAACATTGCTTGACTAGGCCAAAACATAAGACCCATTAACGCGGTCCTTTACTGAGAGCCTTCAGGGATCCAGCGTACCTGGAGAGGCATAATGGCAGAACTGTCTTGTGGCTCTCCTGAAAACTAATTGCCCATTTCAAAGGTTCAACTCCCACTCTCTTCTTCTTTCCCTTCCATCTTCTGAAATCTCTTCACTCTTGACCTTTTGTTAGTGGTCATTGTTCAATACTTGTTGGAAACCTCCACCAAAGATGACATCTAGCTGAGCTCACCCGTAGATGACCCAGAGCATTGTTCTTTTCACAAAGCTGATCCCAGTGGGACTCTTCTCACTCAATGAAAGTCTTATTTTCTTCAAAGAGAATATCTCTTGGGTGGTCTGACTCTGGCCAGAGATATTTTCAGTTCTTTGTGCTCCCCCCCCCCTCTTTTCTTGGTCAAGCATCTAACAACTGCATGCCTACCATTCATATGTGCCTGGAAAACATGCTATGCAGCACTTATTTACTATGATAGTTCTCTCTGAAAACTGAAATTGTTAATTTTGCTATGACGGTTGAGACTCAAAACAAGTCATGATGGGGAGTTACATGACTTTTGTTTTTCCGAAGAATGACTTCCCATCACATGTGCACTCTGTGTCTCTCATAATTTTGATTTTCTTTACCAAGATTGATATTTCATGTATTAAAAATTGGCTACTTATGAGCATAGTATCCGCCAATTTTTTTCTTTTTCAAGTGTTTATTGCATCACTATCTCATCAGCTACACACGTTTATACCATGACTCATAGGTTGGAAAATTCATCTCGATTTCAGCGTTTTTGTCATTTAGTCAATCCTGTGTATGTGTGAATTGAAAAAAAAAAAATCATCTGTTAAAATACTATAAGAAGATAGTTTTATTCATCTCTCTCGACTAAAAATAGTTTTAATTTTAGCTCCTCTAGCAGTCTGTCTTCACTATCACCATTACATGATCAGTGACAATCAAGAAATATAGAAATTCCAGTATGGATGTCCCTAATTGATAAAGACTACACTCCTTATTAGGAGCCAACCAAGGGAAGTAACAACTACTCGAGAAATGTGGAGTTGTCTGGCTCTGCAGTGAGAGACAGCAAATGTCGAAATAAAAACAAATTTGTTTATTCGATCATGTTTTTTCTTTTTTATCTGTTGGTTCCCTTGTTCAATATTTATAAAATAAATTGGATATATTACAAAGGTAACAAAAACAAAGGTAATGCTCACAAATAAATCTAATAAGAACATAAATTTCAAAACCAAAATGGGTCATTCTCTGCATAAATGCCCAAGTTACACTCTTCTGAAGGTTGAGGGTTCAATCCTAAGTGCAGGCGACACTCAAACTACAATTGCAAATTACTTAGGATTTCTACTTGGTCATTACTGATGGAGCAAAAGCATGCTACCCTTGTGGATCGAAATTCCATGCAAATTCTTGAGTTTGATATAAACATTTCTGAATTTGACAAGATATACCTGAAGAAGATCAGAGATTACATTTGTCGAAATGTTGTTAAAATAACACTAAAGATGAGAACAGTAGTCCAAATAATGCAAAATGTGTGAATGTCAAGAGTTAGCTTTGTCGTTTGGTTAATTGATGAACAGCATCATGATTGGCTGGTAAAATTCAAATTCCCAACTTAATTATATTTTACATTTTTTCCCCCTTTGTCTTTCTATTGATAACATTTGGTTGGTTGTTCTTAATTTTGGCTTAGCTTTAGCATAAAATATTATAACCTAAATGATAAATATAAGATATTAGCAATATTATAATTCTTTCTAAAATGATAAAAAAAAATGCTTTTATTTCATTTCAGCAACCACATTTCGGTGGAGCTGGTAAGTTTTAATAACATTTTATTTATTACTTGTCAGCTAACCTTCTCTGGTGTTGACGTGTAGCATTCTTTTTTTTTTTTTTTTTTTTTTTTTAACAAGTAAGTCTTTTTTTTTTCTTCAATAATATTAAGATTTTGTTTTTACATATAATTTTGAATGTTAAATTTAATTAGTACAGAAATATTTAGTTATTACATTATTAATTGAACCAAATTGTTTGAAAGTAATAATTTTTTTCCATAAAAACAAATGAGGATGCTAAGAATGGAACCTTTAGGTCATTGGTGTAAAGCACTCTCATCTGACATATTTTGTTGGCCTATATATATATATATATATATACGCAAGTTAGAAAAGCATTTCATCCAAGGCATGAAAATTGTTAAACAAAATATTTTTACTATAGGCTTCATTTTTAAATGAAGGTACAAGATTCAATTTGAAATTTATTTATCTTCAAAATGGACTTTTATAAATTTTACAAAGTAAGGTATAAAAATTTAATTTAAATTGAATCAAAAAATTACCTTGTATTTATTTTATGTAATGTACATTCTGTTGCACTTTTAAAAAAAAATCATTGAAAATTTTATATCGATATCATTAATTGCTAGATGAAAGATGTTTTTAAATAGTAGTCCTCACCAGCAAAAGTCTTTGTTATTATATTATTATTATTTAAAACATTTTGTGTCCTGCTCTTTTGTGCGAGGACTAATATCGTGTAACTCTAAGCTGTTTTTAAGCAGTTCATTGCTAATAACTAGATCTGTGACAACAGCATATTCTTTTCATTATTTATTGAGTATATATCCGTTAATATCTTATATGTTTTTATATAGACGGATGTGGTTCTTTGTTGATTAAGTGTGTCTAACTGTGTCAGATATATACTCGAGAGTCAAAAGAATGAAAAAAATATTCTTTTGTCGCAGCCCTAATAATGATGTACCCCCCCCATCCACACACACACACACACACACTCTTTTTAAACAGACTTGTAGAAGATGGAAATGTTTTTGTTTGGTTTTTGTTTTTTTTTGAGAAGGGGGCTGTATCTAACAACATCTGCACAAATGAAATTATTTTATTACATATATTAAAAATTTTGTTTGTTAAGAACATAGTGAAGTGATGGTAAAAAAATGCAGTCATCTTGATGAAAAAATAAACAAAACAGTAAAAAGGGATAAACTAACATGCTGCTGAGAGCTATTAATGGAGTTATTTTTTTGTGTCTTAAATTATTAAAGGGTAAAGTTAAGACGAGAAAGACAGAGTTCTGCTGCTATATAACTCATCGAGTTGACTACTTATATGTCGATGAAACACTAGGTGTTTTCATTCGATGAGAACAGGCAATCAGTTGAGGGTCAAAAGAATTCCTCATTTAAGATTATAAATGACTTATGCATGTTACATTTTTTTTTACATAGGCATAACCACTTATCAAGGCCCAGAGACCAACTGAGGATAAGGGTTAAGAGTGTACAGTAGTCTGTTGGACAATATAGTAATTATTAACAATGGAAATTCAGTAAATTTGTTAACAAGTGGAATGGCTCATCAAGAACTTGTTTACATTGGACTTGAAGACATATTGTAGTCAGCTGGAAAGCAGGAAAACGGAAGACAATTCCACAGGCATGCAGTTCTAAGAAAGAAGCTTTGTTCATGAAATCTATGTTTAGATTTAGGCACAGATAAAGAGTGGGGGGAATTATTGACAGTGTTTTCAGCTAGACGAGTGTTTCTTGTGAAAGTTTGGCGAGTGGGGGACCATAGATTGAAGCTCAGTCGAACACTTTCTATGAAAATAACGATAAAGCAAACTCGCGACATCTCTTCTGTGAGATAGAGATTGCAGCGAAGAGAAAAGGACATCTCCTACAAGGCTACAAAGTCTATTTTGAACTCTATCAAAGCAGGACAAGTTCTTTCTAGCAGCTCCTGCCCAGATGTGGCAACAGTATTCCATCCTTGGATGTACCTGGCTCTTATATAGATAGGGAATTGCATCAGCAGTGAGATATCTACTGGATCGATAGGATCCAACCATTTTTCCAGCGGCCTTGGCAACAGATTTGATGCCACTTTGATGTAGGGGCTACTATCAGGGACATAATCTACAGGGGTACTATGTGGAAAGTTGGGCAACAAGATGTCGGTTCACGTTACATTTGAACTTCTGCATGTCAGTACAGTTGGGGAAGCAGGAACCCGTAAAGGAATTCCAAAGTCTAGCGGTTCTGGGGAAGAAACTACTGGAGTAGAAGGCTCTCTTACATCTAGGAATCTCTACTGTGAAGGGATGTGATTTAGCTGTTTGTTGGGTTTGTCGGGGATATTTACGTTGCGGGGGCACAAGTGCTTGCAGTTCGTCGGAGCATTCACCGTTAAAGTATTTGTAGAACAGGCAGAGGGATGCTACATTTTGTCGATGGGACAGAGGCTGAAGCTTAGATGACAGTTCAGGACCTATCAGGTTAACGAACCTCTTTTGAACCTTGTCTAGGAGCGAGAAACTAGTAGCAGCTTCACCAGCCCAAATATGACAACAATACTCCATACATGGGCGAATGGTGGCCTTTTAGGGGTAAGGATACTTTCGGGCGTTAGTAGCTTTCTAGCACAGTAGAGAGAACCTACCTTCTTTGCAGCAGTCCTGGCAATGCTCTCAATGTAATTGTTCCAACTCATGTTTCCTGTGAACGTTAGGCCGAGGAGTTTAAAAGATGTACTTTCAGATAAAGAGTCTTTGGCCATTGCTATTAGTGGTAGAGAAGGTTTCTTGTAATTATTGAAGGAAACAAGTTTAGTCTTGGCAGCATTGAATGTGACCATCCATTTTTGTCCCCATTCCACTACAGATTGGAGGTCATCCTCTAGTGTTTCTGCCATTTCCTTAGATATGTGTTCATTTGTTTTCCTGTCGTGCCTATTATAGAGCATAGTGTCATCAGCATATATACCCATCTCCCAGACAATTTTGTTAGGGAGGTCATTTATGAATATTAGGAATAATAGAGGTACAAGGATAGACCTTTGAGGCACTCCCACATTTATATCATATTGTTTAGATGTACGACCGTCGAGGACAACCTGGATTTTTCTCTTATCTAAGAAGGATTTAATTATGTTAAGTATTCTTCCAGTGATACCGTATGATCTGATTTTCCTAAGAAGACCTTCATGCCATACTCTGTCAAAAGCCTTAGATATATCTAGAGCTACCGCTCTACCCTCCCCTGCTTTGTCCAGTGAATGGTATATACATTCAGAGATTACAGTTAGGATGTCTGCTGTGGAACAGTGTAAAATGTTTTTGACTCCTAATGGGGGTATGAGACGAATGGATTCACCAATCATTTTTATAAACACCGGCTGTGCTAAACAACCAATGAAAACGTTTTAAAATTATAAAAATTGTCGAATTTTGAATTCAATCAGTTCGCCGTTATCTACGCCACGGACCGCATTTGATTCTTGGCCGCCATCTTGGTTACTGGTCTGAACTACACCACCATCTTTGTTCAACACAATGTTTCAGAACTTAACAAATGGGCTTGCCTAAATCCGTATTGTTGGTCGGTCAGAAGGTAAGCATCTGTAAGGTAATGGACTAGAGCTTGGTTAATTATGAACTCAAATATTTTGGCGAAAAGTGGGAGGAGGCTAATGGGTTGATAATTTACTGGGTTAGTTCTTTCGCCAGAATTCTTGAAAACTGGTACCACAGAAACAGTTTTCCAGCAGGCAGGAAAGCAAGATTCATTAAGGCATTTGTTGTAAAGTTTGGAGAGAACTGGAGCTACTTCGGCGGAGCACTTTTTTAATAGCACAGCCGGGATGAGATCAGGTCCACATGCTTTTGAAATGTCAAGATTTTTTATGATAGCATGCATCTTAGAAGGGGTGATTTTCAGATAGTCTAGTGTGGTGTCTATCCGCAAAGGAAAGTCTGGGAGGGGGTGGTTAGCAGGGTCCAGTGTGGAGTTGAAGGCAAACCGACTGGCAAGCATGTTAGCCTTCTCGGTTGCAGAGCAAACAACCTCATGATTGTTGGATAGTGTAGGAATTGTTGATTGCCCATTATTTACTACACTGTTGTAGATTTTCCAGAAGTCACGGGTTTCTAATTTCTGTGCTTTGATGTGTTTTTTGGTTGTTTCAGTAAATTCTCTCTTGTAACAGGATCCCGGGCGATGCCAGGTATTCCGTTCAGCTAGATGAAGATGGGAGAGGATGAGGTATAGTTAGGGGGGGGGGCCATGCTGACACTTGGTTAAGGAAAAACAGATGTTTATGAGATTTCTGTCCACCAGAGAAGAAATAGTATCGTTTTCAATGAAAGGAAAATATAAAATCTGATAATAGGATTCGTTGGAACAAGCGGTTGTTTTTCTAGTTGTGTTTGGTAAAAATGAATTTTAACTAGCTAATTGAGTGAGACAGGTACAATGACTTGGGTTCAAAATGTTTGCTTTGGTGTCTGAGAGATGTTGTCATTTGGGTCCACCTGTTGTATTTAGCTACCAAGCCAGTGATAAGTTAGTTGGACAGATAAATAAAATTGAACCTAGGGAGATATGGTCACGAAAGAGAAAGAAGAGGTTCAAAAGAAGAGAGAAAATGAAAACAATATAAAATAAGGGGATAGAGAAAGGAGTTCACGAGAGAAGAAAAGGAATATAAGATAATGGGGAAAAAGGGAAAAGTAATCTTCAAATGACAGAGGTAGGAAGAGGACAGTTTTATAAAAACGATTGTCTTTTTAGAATTAGGGCCCTTTTTACTGGCTGGCATCGAGGCATCCATATCGCTCTCGCCCCGCCTGCTGGGGGGGGGGGACCCTCATAAGAGCTAAGTTGAAAAGCTCTTGTTCTTAGCTGGGAAATTAACTAGATGAACTTAAGTTATACAACCTGCATCACGAAGCTCGGATCAAAGAACTCGACTTTAAACAAGTGTAAAATGATTTATAAATAATTATTTTGTTTGGTTTTTATGAAAATGAATCAGTTTTTCTTTGTTTCTCGATTGCCGGCCTGAATGAAGATGTAGTTTATTTCAGGTATGCCCTGATGCCAGATGATGAAAGAGAGAGATTGGATCCAGCACGAAGCCAGAGTGACGGCTGAAATCGACAATGTTGCCACACGGACTTAGGGTTATGCACATTCTGCATGCCCTGAGCAGCAGAGAGATATTTTCCAGTGACCAGTGAGAGTCTGGTCACCCTTGAGGGGTTCACCACTAGACAAGTAAGAATGTAGCCCTGCTTGGTTGCATCTACGGTCCTGTGAGCCGGGAGCAATGAACACAGTCAAGAGTACATCACAAGTATGCTCCCGCGAACCAGGATAGCGACGGATGCGGCCTCAGCCCCAGACAAAGAGAGGGCATTTGGGTTATACTCTTAGCTGTCTATTTCTTTCTTGCAGTTACTTCTGGCTTCTATATACTTGTCTGTTTGAACTGGACTTATATCGGTTAAATCTGCGGTACGCATGCTGAGTTTGTGCAATGGCAGCTGCAACAGTAGAAGTAAACTATTAGAGAGAGTGGGGCTTGCTATAAAATTTTCGTGTGGGAATATGTGCTCCAATTGCCGTTTTGAACCATTCAGTGGTCTCATTTGCGCACTGTTCAGCAGGAAGTGAAAAGATATTTTGCCATGGGGCTTCTCTGATGAGATCCCTGATGACTTTCCAGTCAACCTTTTTATAATATCTCGTTGTTTTGAGTAATGGCTCTTCAGTTTTGGTCCTAGAGTTTAGGGTGATTTCAACCATTATCACTGCATGATCAGCGTTCCCAAGTGGGCTGTGGGCATTCACGACACAATCATCGGGAACTGTGGTGGACATTGAAGTCACCAAATACATGCACTTCTGCGCTAGTGTCGAGGAAAAGTGCTGTATCTATGCTGTCAGAGAATTTGTTTATTAGGGTACAGTCTTGGGTCGAGGGAGAACGGTAGAGAAAATAAAAGTAATAATGTTGCGTGTTAAGTCTAAAGCACATAAAGTCTTGATCGTCAGATTCTAGTTTTGTTTCTCTAGTCAAGGGGAGGGTATTTCGAATATAGACTCCAAGCCCGTGCATATGTCTGGCAGAGTCCTTACGGCAGAGTCGGAGATATCCAGGCGTGTTAAAGTAGTTAGAGGAGATGGAGGAGTGTAAGTTAGTCTCACTTAGTGCTAAGATATCCGGGGTGTTTGTTAGGAGAAATGCTTCAACATCATTTAAATTAGTTCTAAGCCCACAGATGTTTGTAAATGCAAGCCACAAGGGAGGAGGCAAGTTAATTTTGTATGAGTTTTGTCCTGATTTAAGCGTAATTTTAGATTGTACTGTCATTGTTTCAGTTTAGGTAAGGGGTGCTGAACAAGTGGTTATGCAGAATACCAGACATGCAACACAAGTAGACCATCTGTTGACCTTCCATCTACTTGTTATCTCCTCATCCAAATTTGGTGCTTCATTTAAAGACTGGCCATAGTGTCATCAGGTGGTCTTGGCCACATTTTCTTTTCTTTTTTTTTTTTTTTTCTTTTACTTCATCTCAAACAAAGCACATTACCGTTGCAATACTGTGAATTAAAGGCCATATTTATAAGGGCCTCCTAAATAGGAGTTGTACAGCAAAATGTTTGTTTACATTTAAATTTCTGCATATCAGTACAGTTAGAGAAGCAGTTAGCAGGAAGGAAATTCCAAAGTTTAGCTGTTTGAGGGAAGAAATGATTAGAGTAAAAAATTTTCTGGCATTTAGGGACCTCAACAGAGTGAATTTTTTGATAAGCAGATTTGTCAGTGATATGTATGTTGAGGGGGCACAAGTGCAGCGAGTTCATTAAAGATTTTATTGAGATATAGAATACTGGCAGGTGAGAGAAGGTTTCTAGCCCAATAGAGGGCGCCCACCTGATTTGCAACAGATTTGTCAGAATTTTCTATGTATTTGTTCCAATTCATGTTGCCTGTGAGTGTTAAGCCAAAGAGTTTGAATGTTGAAATCTTAGTAAACATAAATATCACTGACAAATCCACTTAGCAACAAAATCACACCCCTTCACGATTGAGCTCCCTAAATGTCAGAAAGCTTTCTACTCTAATAGTTTCTTCACTTGAACAACTAGGCTTTGGAATTCCTTTCCTGCTACTTGCTTCCCTGACTATAATGATATGCAAAAGTTTAGGCCAACAACTTGTTAATCTTTCCTAGGCATGGTCCCAAATAGTAGTCCCTTACGTCTAAGTGGTGATATGCCTCGTTAGGAGTGAACTTTAGTAAAAAGAGAGAAAAAACCATGATTCGTTCATACATGGAGCATTGTCACATCTGAGCTGGTGCACCAACCACTACTCCCTAGTCTAATAGAAGCCACACTGTCCAACCCAGCCCTTGTCATATCATCGTAATGTTGCATCCCTGTGCTCTTTTTACAAGTACTTCAATGGCTTTTCTTTTTTTTTTTTTGTTACACGGTGGTCACCACTTATCAAGGCCCGGAAGCCACTAAAGGATAAAGGTTATTGCAAGTACAGTACGTTAGTGTGGAGATTTAATGAAGTGTTCACTTAAGGGGGTGGTTCATCAGGAATTTGTTTACGTTGGACTTGAAGACATCCAGGTTGTAGTCAGGTGGGAAGCAGGCAGACGGAATAGAGTTCCACAGGCGTGCAGTTCTAAGAAAGAAGCTTTATTCATGGAATCTACGGCACTATTAGCCATGGCATTTGATTGTTGGTAAAGTTTCTTATAATTGTTAAAGGAAATGAACTTTATCTTAGTAGGATTAAATGTTATCATCCATCTTTCACCCCATTCCACTACAGAGTGGAAGTTATTTTTGCATGTTAAAAGGATTTTCCTTCCAAACAAGGTCACAACTTTAAAATGAAGTTTAAAACAAGCAACACCATTTTATCTTTGAGAGATTGCAAAATACTTGGTTTCTTTCCCTTATGACAGAATTACAATCAGTAGAAACATATCTTCCTGCCAAACAAAAAAGGCCGTTTGCTTGTATTTTTAGTATAAAAAAAAATCATCCATATTTATGTTCTGTTATTGATTGCTTAAAAGTCGCAAACCCTTAAGTCAAGGGAGATAAGTCATTAAATTGGCCTTCCACATCAAAACATAATAAAACTTGATATTTCGATAAATTCTATTTTTACTTGTAATTATTTTTCTACTCATCATTTTATGTAATTTTTGGAATTTCTACTAATTTGGACATGTAATGTAATGTTTTCATCTGAAATGTGTTGGTTTAAAAGGTCATCAATCTACATAAACACCCAACTTTTTTACCTTTGTGTAACCCTTAAAATACATGTCTCGAGAAACCCCTACACAAAAACATTGCTCATCTGAACACCATAAGCAGATTGTTGAACATATGCCATTAACAAGAAATCTATATATTAATATGATAGTGTGTGTTTGTGTGTCACATGTACAGCTTTTCTTCTGAGTGACTGTTGTTTAATTGTTATGACTTTCCATTTCTTGCAATAAATAATTTTACCGAGAATTCTTCATAAATTTTTGTTTCAGTTTCGATTTAAGCTGATGCGCTCAAGTCATATGGAAATATATTTTTTATTTTTGAAATCGCAACTTTATAAGAATCAATAGAAAATTGACTCTAGAATAATTTATGCAGATTAAATATCATATTTAAGCGTATTTTATGATCGGGCTACGCCAGGCATCCCTGCTAGCTTAGATAAATATTTTTGCAGTTTTGACAAAAGAGTTACAATAATATCAGGATGTCTCCAGATAATACCAACATCAATATATTACATGTGAAATAGTTTGCTGTGGAATTTCCACAGTTTCCACTAATACATATTTATGAAAATAAGCCTTAATTTACATTGTAATTCTGTTTGTATATCAATTAATCATTAAAATGCTATTTTAAGCCCGAGTAAGACTGGTGGATGCACAAATGACTCTAAAAACGTTTTTTGTTTGTTTTCAGTTAGTCCTCATCAAGATAGCACATTTTTGTATACAGAACCAATGAAACTTATCGGATTATGGATTCCATTAGAAGATGTGACAGAAGAAAATGGATGCCTATCTTTCATACCAGGATCACACAAAAGTAAGATGACGACTCATTTATTTTTTCCTTTACAAATAGAGAATTAGAATTTGATAAAATATCTGAATCTGTCAAAGTTGTTCAGAATGTACAGAAATGCTTGTTAGAATCGACAACACATTTAGTGACAGTTTTAATGTTAAAGTAGGAATGTATTAGATTCTGTACAGAGTTCATTGCTTTTTATTTGTGTTTTAGAAGTGTGGCATGATTCCTGGCTTTGATAAAGGCCATTTTGGACTCCCTGGCAGCCAAAGGCATGGTGTTGTGTAGTCATTCTTGCTGTCTTGAGAATTTTGGAGAAAACCGATTTTGTTGATCAGGTTTTGTAGGAGTTTCTAAGTTCGCACTGGCTTATTACTTTCACATAGATGTGTTACTTTTGGGGGGTTGTAACGATTTTCGTTGGTTGAAAATACTTCTTCATGTATTCCTATGAAAACTTACTTGCTTTAGTGAGGAAAAGAATGAATAGATTAAGTAAAACAATTAAGAACACGGTCAATAAATTTGAATAATGGTAAAATTAACAAAATAGTGAATAATAATAGGATTGAATCAGGTGAATTATATAATGAGAAAAAATGTAATTGTAGAAAACCTAACGACTGTCCATTGGAAGGCTATTGTTTAGTTTCTGAAATTGTATACAAATGTGAAGTTAAGGTGAATAATAGTTAAAAGATATATACCTAGTTGTAATTTTAAGGACAGATACCGAAATCATATTGCATCATTTAACATTGGACCAGGAATTGGAATGATAAGAAAGATAGAAATAAGGATGGGGTAAGAATAAATATTAAAAATGAGAAGAGAAACACAACTGCATTAGAGGATTGAGTTAGGGAACTATGTAAGAATAAAATAGAATTTGAATTAAAATGGTCAATAGTAGATAAAGCTAGAAAGTATAAAACAAAAATATGTAATTCATGCTTACTTGAAGCATACCACATAGTGAATTCTAAAAAAAGGAAATTTAAACAAAAAGTTCTGTTATACAAAACTGTCTACATAGAAATAAATTCCTATTATCACACCTAAAACCTGATTAAAATAACATGTATATAAGAAAATTAAGGAATATGTTGTTAGTGAAATGTAAGTGTTGTAAGAGAATTTTAAATTTGGTATGAGGAATTTAGGATGGTGCAATAAAGAAAATAGTAGGTTAACTTAATAAACTAAATATAACCTAAATAAGGGAAAATAGAATTAAATTTAAATTTAATAATTGTCAATGGTAATGAAATAACACTTGAGACATTTTAATAGCACAAAAATAAAAATAAATCAAATATTAAGTAATTGCAAAATATTGATGTTTATGATGGATTAAAATAGACTAAATTATAAATTTAAAATAAACTAAATGAGAAATATAATCTAGATTGCTATAAAGAGAATAATGTAAGAACTACAAGTTTAAAACTAAGCGTAGGAGATTAATAAAGACAAAAATCAAAATATTGAAATAAAAAATACAAAGGAATTTCAATAAAATTATGAATCGATAAATGTGGACAAAATCGAGTTATGTCCCTTACACTGTCTCAATCTACTGAATGATACAGGAATAGTAAAAATTAAAAACAAAGATAACATATGTAGATTAAGATGAGACTAGAAATAATAGATTTAACATTCAAATTAATTACATAATCAAAATAATGAAGATAAATATTAATTAAAATTATTTAAATAAACCTTTGAATTATAGTTTTTCTTAAAAACATAGCATGTAAAAGGGAAAGGGTAAACAAATATATTGTAACATGTAAATAAAAATTTATACGAAACTAAGGCAAATTGAGAAATGAATAGTGTGACATAATTAGAAAAACATTAAAAAAAAATTAAATGAATATAAAAATAGGGATTATGAATATATTCATATATATATATATATATATATATATATATATATATATATGACGAATATATTTTTGGAATATTTTTAAATGATGTAATGTTTAAATCTGTCCAAATAGTTATGAAACAATTGTAACACATAAGGAAATACACCATGTTCTTATTTTAGATTTTCTTGTCTTGATGTTTGCAAAAATATTATACCTATTTACAATGCCTCCCCACAGGACAGACATCAGAGTCGTTTTTCAACGTGGAGAAAAGGTACAAAAATAAAAATTGTCTCAGTCGTGAAGGACTGCTCCTCCACCGAAAGAGAACAAGAAATGGAAGTGCAGCATCTGAAGAACAGATACTACACTTTGATCTTGGCCGAAAAGCTTTGCAAAAATATTATATATATAACTAGATATACTTGACCTGTATATGTTATATTCAGTTATGTAGTTTCTACACAAAAAGCTAACATCTCCATCAGATTATCTACTGAAATGAAAGTGCGTTTTTCCAGTGAAATATCTGAAGTCAATTTATCCCATACCAGTGAGTGGATACTTTCATGAACAGACTGTCTAGACTCGTCATCTGCTTGAAATAAATGAGACTATTATTGATTTTTTTTTCTCCATGAAGCAAGCTGAATTTTTGATTTGCTAGTGAGCGGAGTGGTTATATCTACTAGGAATTAACTTTGTGGATAGCATGCTGAACCTTGGTCATTGACAATGGAACTTAATCGAATACCATCTTTGTTAATCTTAGGAAGGTTGCATGTGTTTGATAGCTTGTTGCAATACTGAACGAACTGTTTGTATTTTTAAGGTAGTGTTGGTGTACCCTTTTACCCTGTTTCTGTCGATGTCCCCCGACTTTGGTCCCTCCTGGTTTCTGGGGCGTCACTTGGTATATGCTTGCGAAAAAGTTGCCGCTCTGATGAAGACCGCAGATATCGAAGGGTCCTGTTTCATCAGTTTAACATGTTTAACCCCATGTTAAGATCATAAGAGCAATCGTTCAGTGTTGGTCATCAGTTGTACCACTGGAAAGTAAAGGTCATTTTTAAGCAAGAAAAATAAATAATTTGATGGCTATTATTTTTTATATAAAAATAATTATTTTGAGTAAAAGTTACAACCTTGCATTTGTGTAGGGGAAAAAAACGACTTCTAAATACACTTTATAATTAAAGTAATTTTGGACTGGCTCAGCAACAAAGTTCTGGAAAATTTTGGTTTAGCAATATTCACCTTAGTGACATAGATTCCAGTGGCAGGCAGAATGGAGTCTGATTATATTGCATTGAGTATTCAGCAAAGCAACCTGGCATTGTCCAGTCCTTTTCAACTCACACTCTCTCAAACAGAGGAAGTTCTCCCCTCTTACTGTATCAAATTATTACATATTTCCTAACTATTACTTTGTCTGAGGTGCTCCCCCCTCACAGGTTGATTGTGACATAAACAACACACCCTTCAAATATAGAATTTATTTTATTTAGTTCCCAAAACCTGGTATGTTTTCAGTCATCATGTGACCTATGCCGATTACAAGGTTAGACAACTTAATTTATTGATTTACACAATGAGAAAAAAAATCATATTCACACGAGAAAAAACTTTTCACTTTGTTTAATTAACTAAATTGCAATCCACTTTTTTTACCTTTCAGAAACCCAGTTTCATATTGGCTCCTTTTTGATTTTGCATTTTATTAATTAATACTGTCATATTAGGTATTTGTCCTTGTTGAAGATTTGTGAGGACTTTCTGTCTTCTAAGTCAAATTCCTTTTTACTTTTCTAGATCTTATCAGATTTCCTCAAATAATCTGCTCTATCCATTAACATTAGCATTTCTTTCGTTTGCTGGCAGTATTATTATATCATCACTGTATAGTGCTTTCATAGCCAATACTTCTTCTTTTGAGGTTTTGTAGGCTTTAAATTCTACAGTTTTTCTAATAATCCAAGTTATCGATTCTCATCTAAAAAAAAAAAGAAATCCAAAACATTATAAAACAATGCAGTCCATTTTCTTATTTTGTAGCCTGAACTTATGCTTGAATGACACCTATTTTTTTCTAACCAGGTGGTCTTCACAATGAACGCAGAATGATAATTGATGACAGTGTTGCCACTGGAACAAAATTCACCAATGATGTTGCAACTTATGACTTCAGCAAATTCCAACCCATAATAATTAAAAAAGGTGATTTTTTTTTTTTTTTTTCCATACTTTTTGTTATTTTGCATCAAAATTTTGGTTTGCAAAAAAAAAAAATTGTTTTTAAATCCTATTTTCAAATAAATTTTCTGCTAATTTTAATTTGATTATTTTATTCAGTGTTTGTTAATCCTTTATTGGGAATAACTTCATAAATGAAAAATGGCAGGTGTCAAATCATAACGGACAAGCACCAACCCCAATCAGATTAATTAAAATTCCCATTTCTGGTGTGTTTGTGCTTAAACTCATGATATGAAATCAGATTATCAACTCTGCTGACAGGGAAGGAGAGAAGGTTTCTTATTATTAATTTAATCAATCATTTTAAATTTCACAATGATTTCTAGGTGTACTTTGTGTAGGGATGTTAGTCTTTCCACACTAGGCTAGACTTCACTAAGAAATTTTTAATCTCTAGAATAAGAACACTAATATGGGCATTACATATAACTAATTTGTGAGATATGGGTGTGTGTGAGCCATAAGGATCTTGTTAGTGTTTTCATGTCCATATTACCTCTCCCCTATCTCACCTTCTAAATATCTGCTAAGATTCACCTCATTATTTATTAGCCTCTTCTCCAATTCAACTAACTCCCTTTTTTTTCTTTATTTCATTTTTCCAAGTCCCTATCTAACAACCTCTTCTGCTTCCTTTTTTGGTTTCTACCTTTCCTTTTCTTCACATGTCTGTTATCTACTCTCACTCCACCCCCGAACTGATCGCTCATATTTATTATTTATCTGTTAAATTCAAAGAATCTGCCATTTTTGTCATTCTGAGCTAATCTCTCCATATAGAATGAGTATCATCTCATAGTGTCACATTCTTACACTAAGCTAAATTTGACGAGATCAAGAAAAGGCATTATTTGGGTCATCCATACTTATAGACTTTTCTTGTCGGGAATAGTTATGGTTTTAGACATGTTCTCTTGAATGTTTGCTTTCTGGTTTGTCTAGCAATTCTTTGATTACCATTTCTTTTCTCATTGGTTTTGTTTCATAATTGTAGGTAGCCTCGTACTTATCGATGGTTTAGTCGTGCATAAGAGTGAAAAGAATGTGTCATCAAACTCTCGTCATGTTTATACATTCCATCTCTATGATCAACACGAGTGCAATTACAGTCAACAGAATTGGTAAGACCTTTTCCAACTGTCTTAATTTAAAAAAAAAAATAAATTGAAAGATAAATAAATGAATTATTGTTTGGTTACATAATGAAATAATTTTCACAATCCATACAAATTCCATAGTTAACAAAAAACTTTTTCGTCCCTCGACAAAAGGAGGGTGGACCTGTAAATTCACCCTTGTCCATTTGCACTTTTCTCAATAACTATACCTTGGAATTTTTTGAAAAATTTGCACGCTCATTAAACATGATATGAGTCAAATTAACAGAACAGATTTTCCGGGAAAACTCCAGTTGCCTCCGTAGAGGTGCTTTTTGGGTTAAAATGGCTAAAATTGACTGCTTATTAAAAAAAAAATTGATGCCTTGGCTTTATAAAACTTTCTGAAAAGTTGTAACTAACTGATTTCTATATGATTTTGTGTGTCTATACTTTGCGATAACTCTTGGGTGTGCCCTAGGGGCTCTTTTAGGGCTAATAAAAACACTCCATTTTTGGGACTATTTTGCTATATTTGTCCAAATTTTCTGTGTATGTCTATTTAGTAGTTTTGCATGGTGCTGAACTCAAATTTAAATATGTTATGGCCTTGGGAACTTTTGGGCCTAAATGGAGGGTGGGGCAAATGATGAACTTAGTCATTTCTTTTTTTTTTTGCATGGTGCAGAGCTCAAATTTACATATGTTAAGGCCTAAAACTGCACCGTTTGTTCATTTTCACCAGGATTTGACACTTCCTGGAGATTTTTGGGCCTAAATGGGTAGGGGAGGGGGGGGGCAAATGCTATCCTTAGTCATTTTTTTTTTATGCCTCGTTCACTGAGCACTCACGGGAGACTATACATACTTCACTTGTTAATCTTCCTATTTGTAAGTACTTGCTGCATAATATATTTCCTTTTATTCAAATACCTTAAAAATAACTTGTATGCAAATTTAAATACTTAAAATAATTTTTAAAGTTCAGTTTACATATTTAAATTAGGCAATTAGTTTAAAAATGCAAACTTTTAAAATTTAATTTTTATTTACTTAGCTCATCTTTTGATGAAAAGCAAATTAACATTTAGTTTTTATAGAATTACTATGTACTCAAACATAAAAATGTTGGTGGCTTTTGTTCGACTTCAAATCAATCATGATGTTATGTGCCGACAGAAATACTAATGGGGTTTTAATAAATAAAAAAAAATTTTATCTTAGAAACGATTGTATGGCTAAAATATTGCTGAAGCTGAATTCCTAGATTTGATTTAAATGATGTCATAATTTTGTTTTGTTTATTAAATGTACTTATATTTATTATATGCATATATATATTAAGTAAAAAAGATGAACGATAAGTTACATAGAAGTTTGTTGTATCATCAGATCAATAAGGACAAAAATGAGAAAAATTATAGGAAAGAAAATCTTTAGAGTAAAGCATTTTGAGGCTAAATGCTCAATTTAATATATGAATTGCTCCTCTTAACCATGTAGAGCTTCTATCTTGATAGGTTTGTTAAAGATAATATCCTTTTCAGGTTTATTTATTATTTACTATTCACATGTGTGTGTGTGTTAATGGTTTAAATACATTAACATTAAATTTGTAAAAGTTTACTATAAAAAAAAGAAATCCTCATTCTACAAGGAAAAATGTTTTCAGTGTTTTATTAATTGGAAGGCATTTGCTGGTATAAGAAATCTTGTGACTGGGACGTGAATGATATTCTTCAAGAAGAGAGAGAGAGGGATGAAGGAGGATCAATAAATTTAATTTTTCTCTTGAAAAAATAAAAAAATTACAGAACTTTTTATTTATTTATTTATTTTTTTTTTCAGGCTTCAACCAACCAAAGATTTGCCGTTTCCATCGGTTTATGATGCCCACATTTAATCCAGAGACTACAAACACATTTGTGGCAAAGATTTTAATTAAAACATTTTGCAGTTTAGATAGAACCATTTTTTTTTTTTTAAATTTACTTTACCCATTATACTTCCTATATTGTTCACCAATTGAAATCAAAGATTTTATATATTTTTATCAGAAAAGTTGTTTTCAGTCATCCAGTTTTATGAAATAATGAGCTTGGGTCTCTCTCTTCCTCAGTTCGTTTGATACTCTTCCCTTGTCCAGGGCTCGGATATTTTTAATATTTCATAAGCTCCATGCAGTTTAGCGTATTAATTGTATTCAAATACCACTTGGCCAGCTAACCTTCCTGCAATTAAAGGCCTCTATACTTTTGCAACTAAAATGCTCTACATAATTATACGCACATAATCAATTCATCGTTAGAATATCTTCTTTGCTTGTTAAATGTAGTGCCTCTAACAAGTGCTCTGGTCTAATGTGGCGAATTTGGTACAATTTCACATGGCAGGTCCTTCTAATTAGAGATCTGTTATTATGCTGTTGTTATTCATTCATTTTCTATTGATTATTATTGGCATTCATTTCTCGGTCTTTCTGGAAAGATATCAGGTGCTTATGGAAGGTTTCCAACATCTCTAAATGAAAGTGTTTTTGTGGAATGATCCTGATTCGAACTTGGCACACCAATATTGTCAGTCAAGTGTTGTTGATCACTTAGCCATTGCCACCTCCCTTATGCTAGTTGGAAAAGAAAAAGAACTGAATGAGGTTCTAATCCTAAGTCTTTACACGGCTGCTTTACAACTTGATGTTGAGAGAAAAAGCTCACAAAATTTTGCTGGCAATGCCTTAACATTTGTAGTTGTACGGAGTGCACATCCTCCACTTGTATTCAGCATATGTGCTAGATAGCACAAAGAGCCGACTCACATTATTTTAGCCTGTGAATTTTCTGATCTTCCTCTTCTCTTGATATCTAACAAAGTGCCAATCATAAAAATATCAGCACTTGAGAAAATATATAATTATCTCAGGCAAATCAACCTTTTTTGGGGGGAGGAGGGGGAGGTTACCGAACATCCAAATTTACCTAATAGTAAGTATTTATTATATCTATTACTAATGGAGATTTGGTATTTGTCTGTCTGAAACAGAAGCTATACTATTCTATTAATTGTCCAATTTAGTACACTAGTTGTAAATAGTAAATTCTCTCAATGCTTAATTCAAGGATAGAAGTGGTATAATATCAGTTCTGCGATCATAATACCATCCTTCAGAGACAGAGAGAGGAGGGGGGGTTAGTGTAGTATATTTTTTTATCATTATACAATCCTTCCAGATGTTAGAGGTGGAGGGTAGTGTAGCATGTGTTCTGTTGTCAGGAAACCATCCTCCTAGGCGTTATCTGTTTTTGGAGAGAGATGGGGCGAAGTTTTTTAACAAGAAATTTAACAATCAACTTTTCATTAATAAACTCAACGTGTGTGTGCGTGTATATATATATATATATATATATATATATATATATATATACACACACACACACACCAAGTTATTGATAGTTCAGAGAAAACTTGTGAATTTAACAAGGTAATTAAGAGTGCTCAATAAAAAAGAACGATATTTTTTTATTGATAGAGACAAATTTACATGGTCACGCCACTGGAAGAAGCTTGGACTTTTTCAGTGGAAGACAGACTTTATTAAGTCGCCTGAGGAGTAGTTATGGTCTTTTCTGACCATCTGTCTGAAACATTATCATGTCCAATGTCGCGATCATGTAAATTTGTCTATATCAAAAAAAAAAAAAAAAAAATATATATATATATGTGTGTGTGTGTGTATATGATGTATCCTCCTGTCGATTTGGATGTATAAAGTCTACCACAACTAAATTGTCTGGAAGCTTTTTTTTTTTTTTTTATATAGTGGTGAAGGCTTTGTGTAAAACCATCCACACTTTTTGATACAACTGCTAATCTCGGTCAGTGCAATGGCTGCCACAAGAGCAGAGTAGACTTCCGGTTTTACATCAGTTTTTCATTCTCTTAGATACACGTCTTAACAAAGACTGAAGGTGCATCTCTCCCAGTGGATTAAATCTGCCCCAGCCTGGAAATTTCTACATCCTGGCATGGTACATACAAAGCCTAACATTCCCAAATGGTTACCCATCTGGTACTGGCCATGCTTATCGTTGCTTTGGTGATCTGGTGAGAACGGGTGTGTCAACATGATCATGCCGTGTGTGTGTGTGTGTGTGTGTGTGTGTATATATATATTATATATTTTCAAACTCTAAAGCTTTCTGGTGCAAAAATAAAAATATCAAAACTAGTGTTTCTAAAGGTATTTTAAAAATACTTGTACGTCATCTTATTAAAGAATGCTATTTTCAAATAGGAAATAAAACATTACTCCAAACGATAGGTATCCCAATGGGATTGGATCCTGCACCATTTTGGGCAAATTTGTATTTACATAAATTCGAGTGTATATATATATATATGTCATCACTATTAAAAACAGATATATCTAAAACATAACTTTCATGGATGTAGATTTATAGATGACCTTATATGGATAAACGATAATGATGAATTCGAAAAAAAATAAACATCTTATATATCCAAACGAATTAAAATTGAATTGTGAACATAGAGGACAACAGGCTACATTTCTGGATTTAGATATAAAAATTGAGGATGGGATTTTTCTTTATAAAATATTTGATAAAAGAAACGCTTTCCCCTTTAAAATAGTATGTATGCCCCATAAAGATAGCACCTGCCCTGTTTTTATGTTTTATGGAACCATTATGTCAGAGTTTTTGAGAATAGCTCGCGTTACTTTAAAACTAACAGACTTTATACCACCAGTTTCTAGTTTAGTAATAAGGATGATAAAACAAGGTGGGGATAAAAATAAAATATTTAAACAGTTAAATAAAGCATTTGTTCGTTATCCTGATGCTTTTGAATCATTTAAGATAAACCAGACTATATTAATAAAGGAAATCCAAAACTATATAAGCAATGTATAAAATGTATTTATAATTACATATAATAAATTTATAATAATAAAAAAATTAAAAAAAAAATGTATATATGTAAAAATATTTTTAACCTTTATATATCTAATTTTAAATAAGAATGTAAATATACTAAATACTAATCATAATGGGGGTGATAAGTAGTTAAATGGATTAATCCTAATCTTATAAATACAAGACTGATAAATTAAAAAATTAAAAAATGTATCCATTTTAAATGTGGAAATTGATGAATCGCACAGGTAAGAAATTCATTTTTATAGTAGTAAAAGGTTAGTAATTGCAATTAAGAATAGGAAATTGGATCAAATGTTTGTAACATGTCTTCTTCCTAAGATTAAGGGTGGTGGTGTTTGATCGACACTGCTGGGGAGCCATGATGTAATATACTGTTTTGTTTTTAAATCCCCAAAACAGTGTTTCATGGTAAACAACTGATGATCCCTTGAAAAATAAATTATTGGTATTATAATAAATTCGAGAGCGAGTTGATGCAGTGATTGCAGGTGATTAAATGACTTACTGACTAGATGGTTTTCTAACGAATGATGAAACATATTTTTTGTATAGTTTTAAAGGTTAAAAACTTCAAAGACTATATATATATATATATATATACACTAGCAAAAATATGCGACTAAAGTATGATTAATTGTTACTATTTTATGCATGTGACAGGGGGGGGTTGTGTAGTAGTGTATGAAATTGCATTACATAACTTCTCATCTGTAACATTGTTGTTCTCTCTGACAACCACATTGGCCAGATCTCAATACACTGCATCAAACACCAGCTTGCTCTCGGTGCGTAGTACTAGGCAAACTTATGCCGTAAATCTCTAGCACAACGACAATTTTCCCAAAGTTCAACTTTCGAAAGGAGTAGGAGGAGAAAGAAGACATTGCATACTCGCCAATTGCCATGTATTTTTTGTTTCTCCTTTTCCTTCCGATCTCTATGCCTATACATGCATTTCATGTTGTGACACCATGCCCTAAAATGCTGACTCTACTAGGTCAGCACAACAGCAAATGGGAAATTGTTCTTTACTTTCATAGTACTCGTTTAAATATGTCCTGGTGTAGTAGTAGTAAAGCAAAGGAAGTAACATTCACTGAAACGTAAATCTGTATGAACTAACGCGATATGACTTTTGACAGACTTGATTCTGCTGCTGTTGGTATCCTCACTTCTTTCAAGAATTGCATATTTCAAATAAATAAATACAAATTTTAATTGCAAGGAACGCGACTCTCTTTTTTTTTTATAATCTTCAATTAGAATATAAGTTATTCTCCTTGTTGATTTTTTTTTTTTTTTTTTTTTTCAGTCATTAAAAAAAAAAAAAAAAAAAAAATTTTTCATATAAGTTCTCCAAGCAGGAGTTCTCCAAGCAGGACTAGATAATTTTCTAAATAAACTAATGAGATAGTTTATTATAGTCCAAATGATGTGCCATAACTCTAACAAATGAAAATCTACAAGTCAGAATCAGTTTGACATGTCAGCTTAAATGCTATTTAGGCCCAATTTTGAAGATAACTTTGTTAGAAAGAATAGTTAAAAGTGCAAAAATTGGAAACACTTTCTTTAAATATTTTTTTACTGTTTATTTTTATCACAAAACTTTAAAAAAATAAACAATCGCCCAGATTGAATATTAATTGAATTATTGGATTTCTTGTTTAATCTTGTTATAAGTTTTTTTTTTTTGCTGTTTAGAATTCTCTTATAAAAAAATATTCATTTTTATAAAAAAGAAAACCATTTTTAATGAGGCAGGGACATTGGAAAAACTCCAATTTGCTTAAAAATGATTTTTTATATAAAAATAAAACAACTTTATCAATCTAAATATTAATTTATTTACATGATTTTTGGTGTACGATATTTTCTTTCCATCATGGGTATGTACATAATATAGATTTTTATTTTTTTAATTTTT
The DNA here is from genome assembly GCF_053919585.1 of Euprymna scolopes. Classification (NCBI taxonomy): domain Eukaryota; kingdom Metazoa; phylum Mollusca; class Cephalopoda; order Sepiida; family Sepiolidae; genus Euprymna; species Euprymna scolopes. The sequence goes on from NC_136500.1 coordinate 16,443,428, forward strand.
TTTTTCATGTGGGGGAATTTTAGACAAGCACCAGGCTTTTGTATAAAATATTGTCTGGCCTAAACACTGATCGCCATAATATAAAACTCTAATACAAAATTAATACCACCATTAGATTAATTGTAAAATGTTACTCTAGAAGTTTTTTGTTTTGATTTTGGTATAGGGCTTTGTTTCCAATTACAACTTCTGGACAAACATTTTATTATGGTTGTGCTTTCAAATTAAAATTTTTTTTTCTTTGCAAAAAAGATCATTAATTTTATTTTTGCAAGATAAAACAATGGTGCTTGCTTAGAATTCCCCGCATATGGGGGGAGGCGGATCTGTCTGATGTATATATCCATGATGGAAATGAATATCATGCATCAAACATCACAGAAATGGATCAAGTATTTATATTTTTTATAAAGGAATTCATTCTAAGTTTTTTTTTTTTTTTTTTTTCTTTTAATCTCGCAGGTTGTAATTGTCTGGCATCATCTGCCATGTTCATTCAGCAGGTTTTCCAGATAGTGTTGTGAGATTGCCGCTTGTAATTTACCCAGAAAATAATTCAAACTTGTAAGATTTGAGAAAACCATTCTTAACATGAGGTGCTGGGGCATTGGAAAAACTCCAATTCGCTTAAAAATTATTTTCTTTATAAAAATAAAACTACTTTATCAATTTACATGATTTTTGGTGTATGATATTTTCTTTCCATCACAAGTACGTACATCATACAGTTTTCTTTGTTTTTTGTAATGGAGAAATTTTGAACAAGTTCCAAAACAACTTTGACTGTGATAAGGTTGCATGCTTTAAATTGTGAACATATATATTTTGTTTAAAAATTTTTTTTTTATGTTACAAAAAGAAAAAAAATGTAGTTTGTTGGTAAAATATTTTCATAATGTAACACACTGAAAGAAGTTGTTTATTTTTAATGAATATTTTAATATTTAAACTTTTCTCAAACCCTATAATATTTGTCATTTTTAAGGAAATTCGTAATTCTAAATACTTCTTTGGAAAAATATAGATCGATAAATTAGCGATCCACTCCACACAATTCATCTTTATTGCAGAAAGAAAACAAAGGGGAGGTAATTGTACATTTTACGACTGGAAATGAGGTTCTGATGTTTGTTTTATTTTTATTTATTTGACAAGCTATTAAATTTTGAACTCATTTCCCACTAAGAAGATCTTGCTGCTTCTTTTTCATCATCTCATCGGCAGTAACCATGTTTTCATGCATCAGTGACAATAGCTGAAATTAAAAAAGAAAAAAAAAATGCAATTAATTTAAAAGATTTTAGAAACTGTGTTTATGCTGACATTTTTGGACATTTAGATCTGATTCTGTTCTAACCTTGACCAAGCCCTAAGAACATGTTATCAGTAAATAGAGTTGAAATCAGTCTTTTTAGCTGGGTCACATTTTGCGTTAAACTCCTTTTTAAAATAAATGAACACAAAGGGGAATATCTTAAAATAAATTCTTGAGTTGAAAAAAAAAAAAAATTGAAATTTTACCATATAAAACACTTATTACTGCAGTAGACATAAGTTATGAAACATGTATTTAATTTTGTTAATTTAATCATTAAAACTACAATTTAATGTGATCCAAATAGTATGGATAGGTCAAATACAGTATCATGCATTCAAAAACATTAAATTATATACTACTAGCGGGAGTGCCCGGGTGTTTGTCGGTGTAAAAGGAAAAAAAAAAAAGTTTTGGTAGGTAGGTAGGCTCAAACCCAAATCCTTGAGGCGAAAGCGTGATAACTTATATCGATGTTACGAAAGCAGTGGAATGAGATTGGATGAAATTAAATAATTAAAAAGTTATGTGACAGGTGCTATGGCTGTGAGGCAGTATTTTGTTTCCTCAATATGTTGGGGGAAAACCAGCTTCCCATAAAAAAGGGGAGTATCCAAATGAATAGCAATTGTCTGATATGACGGTTTTCATCGCACTGATCAAACCTGATATTGCTTTCTGGACGTCCCCGGCAGGGAAGCTGAGCAATTGACTTCACTCCGTTGGTTTCACTTTATTTATACTAAAAAGCTGAACAAACACAAGACAAAACGGAATAGCGCGAATTTTATAAAAGTCGATCAAAATAAATCTAGACACTATGTCCCTTTGCAAATCGTAGATATTACGATCTAGAGGGTATATAAACAGTTGTAAGAAATAGTACCCTCCCCCCCCAAGTCTTTGCTGGACATACAAAAATGCGCGCGCCACTTTTGCCTTATATATATATATATATATATATATATATATATATATATATATATAGACTAGCAAGGATGCCCGGTGTTGCCCATGTGTTTGTCAGTGTAAAAGAAAAAAAAAAAACTTGGTAGGGAGGTAGGCTCGAACCCAAAGCCTTGACATGAAGGTGGAAAAGAAAGGGGGGAAAAAACTGGTATCTTACCGCCAGGACGGGAGAGGAACTGAAAAGTGTTTTAATTTAACAATTATAAAGTTAGATGACAGGTGCGTGAATTTAATGAGGTCAAACATCACGCAACTTAACTTTGGTGCTGCAAGCCAGTTTCTGTGTATTTGTTTGTTTCCTCCACCAAGATGTTGGGGAAAACAGCTCCCCTAAAAGGGGGAGTGTCTAAATGAATAGCAATTGCTTGATATGACAGGGGTTTTTTTCCCCGCATTGATCAAAGCTGTTGCTTTCTGGATGTCTTGGCAAGAAAGGACGAGAACTCGCCTTCGCTTTCACAGTTTTGCTTTTTTTATATGGAAAAGCGAAACCAACACGCTGCGAGTGAAAAAAATCTCAAAAATAGCTTGTAAAAGTCGTCCAAATTAAAGATACATGTGACCTCATTTCGTAAATCTTAAATATTATAATCTAGGTAGCATATAAAAGGTTCTAAGAAACAGTAACTGGCCAGAGGCCCCCCCCCCCTCCAAAAACATTTGGTGAACATACACAAAAACACACACACATTTTCACTTTTATATTATAGATTATTAGCAGGCAGCCCGGCGTTGCCCAGTCATGAAAATATTATTTTAATTTATGCAGATTTTGTATTTATCATTATTGAGCCAATTCTCTATTGATTATTGTATTATACTCAATATATAGAAGTGATTTCAAAAGTTAAAAAAAAAATCACTTGGGTCCCATCAGCTAGAATTGAAACCAAAACATTTAGCTCTCCAGCGGTATTCACTATCATATGACCTAAAGGCAGATGAATATCAAAACTTTGAAATTAATGCAATTAAATGTATAAATGTATATTTGTGCATGCCTAAAGGAACACTTGTCTGTCAAATTCCAATTTTGGTCCCTTAGATACTATTTTTATTGTCTAAAAACCAAAGCAAATTTGTTCTACAGGTCTGAATTCCCTATATATCAGGTTTCAAGTCTGTAGACCAAAACTTGACAGAGTAGTTTGATAGAGACTGTTATTTACACACACACAAGATCACATATAAATTTATGAGAGATACTATACCAAAATCACCAGAAAATGCATTGAAGCACAGAAATTAGGAATTCGTGATTTCTGAAAAATCTACAACAGTATGGTAAATAATAGGCAATCAACAATTCTCCTATCATCCAACAATCATGTGGTTGTTTGCACGGCAACAGACTTTGCCTCAAACTCTACATTGGACCCAGCAAACCACTCCCTGCCTGATTTTCCTTTGCAAACAGCAACCACACTAGACAATCTTAAAATCACCCCTTCTCAAGTACACAATATCATAAAAAAAACTAGACCCCACAAAAGCATGTGGACCTGATCTCATCCCAGCTGTACTATTAAAAAAAAACGCTCCAATTCTCTCCAAACTCTTTGACAAGTGCCTTAACGAATCATGCTTTCCTGACTGCTGGAAAACTGTTTCTGTGGTACCAGTTAATAAGAATTCTGGCAAAAGAACTGACCCATTAAATTATCGCCCCATTAGCCTCCTCCCTCTTTTTACCAAAATATTTCCATAACTAGTCCATCACCTTCCAAATGCTAAACTTCTATCTGACCATCAATATGGATTTAGGCAAGCCCGTTCTAGTGCTGATATCCTAACTGAAATCTCTGAATGTATATATCATGCACTGGATAAAGCAGAGGAGGGGAGGGCAGTAGCCCTAAATATATTTAAGACTTTTGACAGGATATGGCACGATGGTCTTCTCATGAAAATCATATCCTATGGATTTACTGGATAAATACTTAAAATAATTAAATCTTTCTTTAATAAGAAAAGAATCCAGATTGTCCACAATGGTCATACGTCTAAACAATGATATAAATGTGGATGTATGTCAGGGGTCTATCTTGGACCTTTATTATTCCTGGTATTCATAAATGACCTCCCTGATAAAATAGCCTCCGAGGTGGATATATTTGCTGACAACATCATGCTCTATAACAGGACATAAGAGGAAAACAAACGAACACATATCCAAGGCAATAGTGAAAACCCTAGAGGAAGACCTCCAGTGAAATGGGGTCAAAAATTGATGGTTAAGTTCAATGCTGCCAAGACTAAGCTCGTTTCCTTTAATAATTACAAGAAATCTTCCAAACCACCAATAGCTATGCCTAAAGAAAGTACTTTGTTCAAGCTCCTTGGCTTAACGTTTACAGGGAATATGAGCTGAAACAGATACATCTAAAGCATTGCTGCTAGGAAGGTGGGCTCTCTCTACCGTGCTAGAAAGTTACTTACGCTTGAAAGTATCCTGTACCTACAAGGCTATCATACGCCCATATATGAAGTATTGTCACATTTGGGCTGATGCATCTGCTACTAGTCTCTCTCCTGGATAAGATTCAAAAGCTTCAGCCTCTGCCCATCAACAAAATGTAGCATCTCTGTGCCTGTTTTACAAGTATTTTTATGGTGGATGCTCTGACGAACTACAAGCCTTTGTAACCCCCCCCCCTCGATGTAAATACCCCCCAACAAAGCCGACACACAGCAAAGTCCCACCCCTATACAGAGATCCCTAAATGTAAGAAAGCCTTTTACTCTAATAGTTTCTTCCCTGCTAGAACTGCTAGACTTTGGAATTCCCTTCCAGGTTCCTGCTTCCCCAACTGTACTAACATGCAGAAGTGCAAGTGTAATATGAACAGGCATCTTGTTGCTCAATCCCCTTCATAGTATCCCTGCAACTTATGTCCCTGGTAGTAGCCCCCTACATCAAAGGGACAGTGCCTTGTTTGGAGTGAAAATGTAATAAAAATATACAAAATGGACTCTCCTGTCGATTTCGACGTATGAGGTTCCGCCACAACAACTAAGTTGTTCAGAAATCCACACAAATAATTTGATTATCGTGATGAAGTCTTTGTATAGAACCAACCATATCTTTTGGTATTACTGCTAATCTTTGTCGGTGCACAAGACAGAGCGTACAGTAGACCGCATGGTTTTTACATCAGAGTTCCTTCTCCAAGATGCATGTCTTAACAAAAACTGGAGGTGCATCTCATCCCAGTGAATTAATGCGCCCCCAAATACCAACTAAATATTTAACTAATAAACTATTGATCACTAGGGCTAGGACAAACAGCATCTTCTTTTCATTGTTTTGACTCGAGTGTGCATCCGTTGATATCTTATATGCTTTTATATAGTGATGTGGTTCTTGGTTGATTGATTGTGTCTAACATATACTTGAGAGTCGAAACAATGAGAAGAATATGCTGTTGTTATAACCCTACTGATCACATAACACGGAAATTAACAGGAAATACTAATCATACACTAAGGATGGTTCATTACGAGTAAAATATTTGCTTGGGTGGATGAATAACATGTACAGACATTGTGACCAGACGTGCGCGGCCCCAACAGATCGCCGACTCCCAACATTGTGTATCGTGAATTTTTTGTTTGACTATTCCTCTTATGGCTGGATCGTCATTTTCTCGCTGGTGACTGTCGATTGGAACATACATGGTTTCACAAAAATAGAAATATAATAAATCATGGAACAAAGAAAGGAAAAACACAAACGCAAATGTTCACATATAATTGACTGTTGAACTTGCGTGTGTGTGTGTCTTCTCCCCGTTCTATCGATGTTACGTTCGTCTATTTTTGTTTCACACTCAACTCTAAAATTGTCCAACTTCCATCCGCCGCGACAGGTATCTAGTTGTCAACTAACTATCTCCTCTACGTTGGTATCTAAGGTCGCCCCCTCCACCCCGGCTACCGGAAGCTGCCCTTCCCTGTTCTATCTGTAGGTTTCTATTGTCCTGTCAACTCTAAAAAGCTCGATCTAAAAATACCTAGAGATTCATTGTTTGTAACTTCCTATCTATTGTTTCCTATTTCTTTGTCTATTCTCCCCCACCCCCTCAGCACTTAGTGACTCAAGTCCACTTCATAGTATCACAACATATTGTCAAGTTGAAATGCAAAATATTCATTTCAACTTGCAGACATTTGTATTTCTTTGCATGCCCAAATTCAATTCATTTCTTCAAGTCATTTAATATTAAATCTTTCTTGCCTATCTCTTGATAGTAACATCAGTACGGAAAATGTCTGGAGTGCTAAATATTTTGGTTTCAATTCTAGTTGATGGCATCCAAGTCAGTTTAAAACTTTTGAAATCACTACTATATATTAAGTACAACATAATATTCAATAGAGAATTAGCTCTAATAATAAATACAAAATCTGTATGAATTAAAATATATTCATATTTTATGAACTCTGAAATGGCTGGGCTGATTTCTTTTTTTCCTTTATTAAATTTCATACAAATGTACTTTGTGTTTGGCAGTGTTCTTATATAGGCTTTGTATTGAAATGTGTTTGCTAAGTATAGAAAATCAATAATAAAAAAAAAAATCCGATTAAAGAAAGAACAATCCAATTTTGAGCAAAATTAATACCCTAACATCACAAGTGCATTTAAGAAGTTTTATCATCACCCAAGCAGAAGAGATAGGCTTATAAAATCAACGGTAGGTTCTTTGATAAGACGGGTGTGTTCAAAATGAACATTTCTGTTAAGCGCACAATTGAACTTTGATACTAAACTTTTGCATTTTAAACTAATTCAAGCCATTTTATAAAAATAGATTTTCTTCAGTGAATGTAGATTACAATATATTTTGGATTAAGTCACTACAGAGAGTCATGTGAGGCTTCCCCCCCAGTGGACAGTGATATGTCCCTGACTTTGAGCAGGCAATCAATCATTTTGATTGAAAAATAGGCCCTTTCACTGATTTTGAAATGTGGAACATTTGTTGATCCTCATTCAATCTTTGGCAAGATCGGGTTCCCCTGCATTTTTCCTCCCCATTTTTGTAAGCCATATATGAGGGAAATAACTTGTGACAAAAAGCAGTTAGGTAGAGTTAGTATTGTACTTATTTTGTTTTCATTCTGAAGGTTTAACCCAAAATTTCAGTAAACACCACAATACCATCCTGATTTGACACGTTACGTTGCTAAATAAATAATTTATAATCGAAAATGATTAAAATCTTTAAATATTACCATTTATTGTTTAGTTTATCTTGTATCAAACAGTGTTTTTCTTTAAAACTGCATTTTCATAGCTTTCAAACACAACTCCTTGTGCACAATGCTTCAAGCAAACTACATTCTCCTCAACCTATTTTTAGTTATGTAAGAAGAATTTCTTAACAGATATGTCACAGTTTATGAATTCTCAAATGATCAAAGATTAAGTAGTAGTTGTGACGAATGAGTCGCGTAAACATCTAGTATATATATATGTATATATATATATATATATATATATATATACATACACACTAGTAGAACCGTGGAAATTCCACAGAATGAGGAAAAAATTTACTAAAAATTTTGATAAAGCCGATATTTTCTGGATAGTGCAAAAAATTGGGGTTTTGTGGACAGAAAAACCAATAACATGCAGTAAATATGAGTTTAACATTTCTATGAAAATAGTGTCCATTGTATTTTAAATGTAGATCTGACCCAAATAGATAAATTAATACTGAGAAAGTAATATAGTGCTACATAGTTTAGAACAAATAATAAAATCACATTATAAGAGACGATCTTTAATTTACTCCTTCAGCCCAGCACCTCTTCACAGACAATGTACGTTTTTGCCTTGTTTCCTTCAAATGTTCCGTTTTTTTTTTTGTTTTTACGTCATGTGTTGCTGACTATTTTCTTCGCTGAAGAACCACCACATGTCGAAATTACAAGTTCCTTTCTTACGCAATTACAACTGTGATCATCTATTATTATAATGATATTCGAAAACAAATGCATTTTCACCCCAAACAAGCCATAGTGCCACTTTGATGTAGGGGGCTACTATCTGGGACATAAATTGCAGATACTATGTAGGGAGTTGAGCAGCAAGAGGTCTGTTTACATTACACTTGAACTTCTACATGTCAGGGAAGCAGGAACCCAGAAGGGAATTCCAAAGTCTGGCAGTTCTAGGGAAAAAAACTATTAGAGTAGAAGGCTTTCTAGCATCTGGGGGGTAGCTGTACAGGGTTGGGGTTTTGCCGCTAGTTAGATTTGTTGGGGGTATTTAGGTTGAGGAGGGGTACAATTGCTTGTAGTTCGTCAGAGCACCTACCATTAAAACACTTGTAAAACAGGCAGAGGGATGTAACATTTTGGCGATGGGACAGAAGTTGAAGCCTAACTAATAGTTTGGGACCTATTAAGTTGTGAGAGACTAGTAGCAGATGCACTAGCCCAAATGTGACAACGATACTCCTACATGGACGAATGATGACCTTTCTAGAATGCTGGAGAGAGCACACCTTCCTGGCAATGCTGTTGATGTATCTGTTCCCTGTTAACATTAAGCTAAGGAGTTTGAACAAAGTACTAATTATTAAAGGAAAGAACCTTAGTCTTGGAAGCATTGAATGTTACCATCCATTTTTGAGCCCATTCCACTACAGATTGATCTTTCTCTAGGGTTTCCACCATTGTCTTGGATACGTGTTCATTCGTTTTACCCTTGTGCTTGTTATAGAGTGTGGTGTCGTTAACAAATATCTCAGAAACAATTTTAGCAGGAAAGTTATTCATGAATATCCAAAATGCTTGCAAGGTCATGGATGCAAAGCACTTAAACACATTTAAATATTCTCAATCGATAATAAGAAAAATTGAAAAAGAATGGTAAGAATTAATTTTATCATTAAAATGATAATGCAACACTTTGGACAGTTCTTTGAATTTCAGTGTTAATGAAGGAGAAATGAACCAAATTTGTTGGACACTGCTGGAGGGTGAACGATGTTCTTTAGTGAATGCCAAAGCAGGGACGTGATTCAGTGGAGAAACTGCACAGAACTTTCATCAAGTAACTAGCAGAAAACTTACAATACACCTCTGAAGACTTGCCTGGCGTGAGAAAATCAAGAGGATCCATGACTACAACTAGATGTCAATGATCGACAACACTGATTCAGTTGAAAATCAATTAAGGATAACAAAAACAGAGATTGAATCCCTTGAACTTGGCTGAATCTTTTGTCAAGGAAGAATGGAACAAAATATAGGTTAATGATCTTGTAAAGAATTACAAAAATCATTAAAGACAGTAAGCGTTAATTGAGGGGAGAGCGTAAATATTTTTGTTGTTTTATTTGTATTATTTTTTGGCATTAAAATAAGATGTGTTAGTAGGAATTCTTCCATCATTTGGGACAAAAAAAAATTTTCCATTAAAAAAAGTGCATATTACATTTCTATGAAATTTATTTTTAATCATTGGAGGAGGGTATGGGGCAAATAATTCTGACAAGTGTGTGTCTGTGTGTGTGTGTATATATATATATATATATGTATTGCTAAAAAATCAATACAAAAAATATATAAATCTTTATATTTTTTCTGTGTTTATTTCCTATTTGTTGAAGCGGAGGAATACAAAAAGTCCTTTGGAAAAAATGAAAACGTTTTTTTTAAGAGCACAAAATTTTCAACCGATCCTTCGGTCTTCTTCAATGTGAATGATAAAAACAGAGCAGAGGGAGTATGCATGGTCGAAGAACAGCTTAGTGCTCCTCACTAGAAGTGTTTCTCCTGTTTTTGCAATGCTCCTGCTCTTGTTAGCTTCCACACATTTCAACTTTCACCACATATCTAATTCCATCTCCCAAGCACATGCACAAATGTGCATGCATATATATATATATATATATATATATATATACATCCTGATACTGCTCTCCTTGAACAATCCACCTGTTGCAGCATAGGATACCGAAACAACTGTTTTATGGTGAGCTTTCCATAGGAAAGAGACCACAGCATGAACCTATGAAAACGTTTAAGAATGTATTGAGGGCTAACCTCAAGTTCCTAGAAATTGTTATAAACGACTGGGAAATTCAAGCTGCAGATCGAAATAAATGAAGGAAAATAATCACAAAAGACTGCAGAAAATTTGAGGAAAAGTGTTTTAAGCATGCAGTATTAAAGTGTGCCCTTAAAAAGCAGAATGAATCTGCAATATTTGTTGAACTGCAACAAGAACTAAAATGCACAATTTATGGAAGATTTCTTGTTTTAAAGCCGGTTTAGTAAACCATGTGAGATCACACAATGTCAAGCATGGCTAACAATTGTATGAAGCTGTGCTGCTTTCAAAACCACACAAATATTGCTGCAGTATCACTGGTTTCGTGTCTAATTCAGCAAACGTTTTGACAAGATTCACAAAGGTGCATAATGATGTCCCATCACAAACAACACCAAATACTGGCAAGTTCCCCTGTCAACTGAACGATTTTGCAAGAGTGTAGCTGGTTTGAAGAGCCATCTGCATGCGCATGGATGCTCTACAATATGAAAACATGGCAAGCTTCTCTCAAAAAGTAACAATCATCATTATATATATATTTCTGTAGAAATATATTTTCTTATTATATATCAATCCTTATGTAAGAAGCTCAATGTGATTACAGAACAATATATAGAATAAATGACAAAAATATATTCCAAAATTCATGATGTTGACCATCTTAAAATTTATCCCTTTAAATCAGTTGATTTATACAATTCTTGACAGTATCTGTTTTGTAGCGCAAAATCAATCACTTAATTATTATCTCAATCAGTGAATCTATTATGCCCTTAACTCATCAGAAGAAATAGCAACAATCAATCTGTCAAAAGGAATTGAAATGTATATATATATATATATATATATATATATATACACACACACACAGGAGGAAAAAGGAAAAAAAAAATGACAGCATAAAGATATATAAATTATTATTATAATGCATATAAATTTGATCATTCATTCAATAGGGAAATTACATCAATTAGGGGTACGAGATATATATATGCTCTTTATACCTAGGTATTTTGAAGCCGAATGCTTCTCGTCAGAAGAGGAGAGGAGATGTTAGTAACAGATTAGAAATAAATATCGCAACATGTAACATTTTTATTAAAGGGTTGCTTTCTTAGAGTCTCACACTGTCAATATTTGCAACAGTGAGATGAAACTATCAGATCATGAATGCATAAGTTCAGTCATCATAACAATGTAGTTTGCATATCCCTAATATCCATTTTGGCGGAATAAAAAATACATTACTTTTGGAATGTTCCTTGTCTACTAGGGAAGGGACAAGTTCAATATTTTTCTCCGATTCTGATTCTTTTAAATCTAATAAATATTTAGCTATAGAGTTGTTATTTTTTTAATTTTCAGATCACGTTTGATCCCATGCAATATATGCATATATTTGCCGAGGATGAGGATGATTTATAGATTAGAGCTTTATTGGTAATTTAAAATTAATGTACATTTATCATTACTACCAGCAATGGAAAATTAAGTTTTAAAAAAATTTAAAAATTAAAAGGATCACTTTTTAGAATTGGGAAATAGACACAAATTTTTCTGGTTCTGATATTCCAAACATATCCGATTTTTAAGATTCCTAATTCCAATTAGTTGTCCCAACATTATATTTTATATATATATATATATATATATATATATATATATATATATATATACACACACACACATACACACAATAACCGTGAACCATTGGATCATCAATTAAAAACAAATAAGATAGGTCTCTTGATGGATTAAGTGCACATTACAGCTAATTAAAACAATAAAAATTGGATTTTTTAATAAGCATTACTCAATCCCAAAATTAAAGTGTAGCTTAATATGTATTTTATGTTACTAAAGTATATAAAAAAAAGTTTGGAAAAATAAATCCTGATTCACTGAGCTTATACATCAATTTCATATAATAATAATTATACATTAATTTCATATAATAATAATTATACATTAATTTTATATCAGTCAAAAACAAAGTTATGTCCCTTTGAATTCTAAATGGCCAAATTATTCCTATGGCAACAAGTTGTGAAAATTGCACTGAAATCAAACAAAGAGAAAAAGCTGAAAGATTTTGAAAGATGAGAATTTACCAATTCGTGAATAGAGTGGATCAAATCTTCGGAGTGGTCTTGTTTGGCAGATTTCAATTTTTTAGAGTATTTGTTGTTGACGTCTCGCATTTTTTGTTTGCTTTTGTCACACAAAATTTTGGCTGACTTGGATAATTTTTCTCGTTGTTCCTTTGTCACTCTGCAGAAGAGATAGAAAGGAAACAAGAAATCATTCAGAGATTTTATATATATATATATATATATATATATGAATTTTATATTCATTATTGCAATTTCTGAATCAAACTGTTTTCTATCAGCTTTAAAATTTGCATTCAAGCAAAAAAAAAAAAAAAAAAAATTAAGAATTAAAAAAAAAAAATTTTTTTTCAAATTACGAAAAAAATATGGATGCTATATTCATTATTATTTTTTTTTAGTCTAGTTTTTATTTTTTCATATTAACTTTTCGATTTGTACTGATCTAAAAAATCAAAGAAAGTAAAATAAAAAAAACAAAATATCCTTACTTTGGAATTGGTAAAAAAATTGAAGTGCTGTCAATTTGAGGATTTATTCCAATACCAGAATTGCTTAATGCATCTTTAACAGCTGTTAAATACTGGAAAGAAAAAAAAAATGCTAATTTTTTTTTCTTTTACATTGGAAAATGTAAGGACATATCTTAAAAGGATCTGTGAAAACTTTGAACATGATTTTACATTTTTCATGTGAAAAAAAAAAAAAAAAAAAAAAAAAAAAAACCCAAATTAAAACATGTAATATTGATCTGTGACAAAAAATTATGTTTGTCAAAAACTGTTTCAAATTGATTTGGCACAATTTTTACTAACAAGCCATATAACAATATTTAGATGCAGGTATGTAAAAATAAAATCAAGATAAAAAATTTCCACTTTGGGTTAAAATTAAGAATAAGAGAGCATAAGTTTCCATTGGAAGCTGAGTTAGATCTGCATGTTCAGTCAGTTATGTCACAGAGAGAGAGAAAAAATAACTTACCTGCGGTGACATAGCGAGATTTATAATAATTAAAGAAGGGTTTTTTTGAATCACTTGTCCCAATTGATTCAATGGAAATTTCCCATCAGCTGTTTCTACTGGAATAGTCTGAAATGTGTCTGCAAAAAACAATAATAATAAAAAGTCATCTTTGATCATCAGTTTTCTTTTTAAAAGTTGGTACTTATACAGAGAATGTGTCTTTTTTAGTATATATTGCGTTGGCACATTCTGACATCTTACATTAATCACTGAAATATGGTGAAACGATCAGCCAATGCAGCAGACAACAATTAATAAATTGGAAGAAAATATTAGTTTTAATCGTCCAAAAATTTAACTCATTAAAATAAATCATTTTAGTGTACAATGAATTTAGCAGGTTTGCAGATTATGCTACAGTCGTTGGAACAAAAGTTCTGTAATTTTGTCAGGAGTAGAAATGAACTGAAATCTGTATGAGATGTCACACATGTGGAAGAAAAGGTGTAAAATGTTTTTGACTCCTAATGGGGTATAACACCAATGATTTCGCCAATCGTTTTCATAACCACCGGCTGTGCTAACCAACCAATGAAAATCTTCCAAAGTTACTATAAAAATTGTTGAATTTTAGATTCAATCAGTTCGGTGTTAACTTCGTCATGAACCGCATTTGATTCTTGGCCGCCATCTTTGTTACTGGAAAATACTTCACATTCAGTATCGAGACTGCATTCTGTTCAACATGTCTCAACACTTAACAGGTTATGGGCCCAGCCATCGTCTTTTCTTTGATGGATCGGAATCTAAATTCGAATTGTGGCAGGTAAAATTTCTGGGGTATCTAAGGATTGGAAAACTACATAAAGTGATACAATCTCCAACATAGAATCCTAACGACCCCGAATTTCTCGAAAAGAACGCAACTGTTTTTGCAGAACTGATTCAATGCTTAGACGATAGAAGTCTGTCTCTGATTATAAGAGACGCCTTGGACGACGGATGGAAAGCATTAAACATTATAAGAGAACATTATTTATCAAAAGGGAAACCGAAAATTATATCACTATATACAGAACTAACGTCTTTGAAACCTAACGAGGATGAAACTATTACCGACTATGTTATAAGGGCAGAAACATCCGCCAATGCCTTAAAACTCAGGTGAAATAATAAGCGATAGCTTGTTGATATCAATGATCCTCAAGGGACTTCCAGCCGATTTTAAACCATTTACAACTGTTATAACTCAGAAAGATAAATCCATAAATTTCAGTGAATTTAAATTGTTATTGCGCATGAAGTTCAAAAATGCTTCTCAAAAACAGACACCACCAAATTACGCACCTCACCGCAACGTGTTCCCCAAAAGTAATTTTCCCAAGAAAAAGAATAAAATTATCTGTTATAATTGTGGACGACCCAACCACAAATGTTTCCAATGTTGATATAAACGCTCTAAAATGGACTCCGTAAAAAACGTTGAGAACTTTGAGGAAGAACATACATTTCTATTCACATGTAACTTTGACAATACCACAAACGGTAAAAATCTCCTTGTAGACTGTGGTGCTACAGCACACGTTATCACCAAGGAATCTGATTTTATTAATTTTGATTCAAACTTTAATCCTAAAGTCATTTTGTCGAACTTGCTGCGGTAGTCAAATAAATGATATAGTCTTGAAAAGAGGCGATGCTAAAATATCTCCAAAAATTAATAAAGGCGAAATCTGTAACTGCATTCTAAAAAATGCTCTGTTCATACCTATATTTAAACAAGACATATTTTCTGTGCAGGCTGCCATTAAACAATGCGCGAATATAAAGTTTGGCCAAAACAAGTCAAAATTGATATACCCCAATGGAACTGTATTTGACATTAAAGAAAATGGCCGACTACATTATTTAAAAGTATGGTTCCCTCAAAAATTGCCTATCACGACTTGGAAACTTGGCATAAAATTCTAGGACACTGCAATACAGCTGATATTAAAAAATTACCAAATGTTGTCGAAGGCATGAAAATAATACCTTCAGATGATCTCCCAAATTGTGATGTGTGTGCACAGGGGAAAATGACAAAATATATAAGCAGAACGCCAGACAAAAAGGCTACGAAAATTATCTCACTTGTGCACTGTGACTTACCAGGTCTGATCAGCCCGATGGGGAGAAATAATCTAAGGTACGTTTTGAACTTTACTGATGATATTTCCAGTTTAATTATAGTTTATTTTATAAAAAACAAATCGACACTATCCTCGCCACTAAGAAATATTTAGCTGACATTGCCCCGTACAGCTCGGTAAAATGCATTCATTCAGACAATGAGACTGAATTTACTAGTAAAGACTTTGAACTTCTATTAATCAGCCACCGTATTAAATATGAGAAGTATGCGCCGTATTCCCCCTTCCAAAATGGCACCGCTGAAAGAGCATGGCAAACCCTTTTTGAGATGACAAGATGTCTACTCATCAAATCGAAATTGGCACATAGTTTATGGACTTACGCTTTAATGGCAGCAGCATATATCAGAAATAGATCGTTCAATAAAAGATTAGGCAAAACACCGTATGAAGCGTTTTGCGGTGTAAAACCTAAAATGAACAGAATGCATATATTTGGTTCAGATTGTTTTGCATTTATAGAAAATACCAGTAAACTAAATTCTAAAAGCGAAAAAGGTATTTTTGTAGGTTACGATAAAAACGATTGATGAAGTCATTGATGCTATACCCCATTAGGAGTCAAAAACATTTTACCCCCCCCCACTTCTTTTTGTTTTGGGGGAATTTGTCTTTATACTCATTGGTCAAAAATAATTAAATATATTGGTATAATGTGTGCAAAAAGAAGCCATTATATGTATTTGAATAAGATTCTATTTGTATGTTTATATATATATTTGAAAAGTGTTTATTTTTATGTGGCTTCTTTTTGCACACATTGTACCAATATATTTAATTATTTTTGACCAATGAGAATAAAGACAAATTCCCCCCCCCCAAAAAAAAATCAATTATTTTATTGGTTAATTTTTATTTGTTCATTTATTTGTTTATTTTTATTTATTTATTTATTTTTCTTTACTTTTCTTAAGTCGAACCAAAATTGAATCCAAAAGGATTTTTCCATTATATCTAAAAAGGGTGTGTGTAAAATGTTTTTGACTTCTAATGGAGTATGACACCAATGATTTCACCAATCGTTTTTATAACCACCGGCTATGCTAACCAACCAATGAAAATCTTCCAAAGTTACTATAAAAATTGTTGAATTTTAGATTCAATCAGTTCGCTGTTAACTACGTTACAGACCGCATTTGATTCTTGGCCGCCATTTTTGTTACTAGCAATTACTGCCGCCATCTTTGTTACTGGAAAATACTTCACACTCAGTATAGAGACTGCACTCCATTCAACATGTCTCAACACTTAACAAAAGGCCAAAAAAAAAGTATTTGTTTGGGATGCACGTATGACCAATATTGGCAGGGGACCTCCTTGTGTCATGGAACTTTTTTTTTTTCCAACTCGTGTCTTGAAATTTGAAAAATAATAAAGATTATATACATGTGGTTCCACAACATTGTTCCTGTTTGAAATTTACAGTGAGAGTATGTCATCAGCTTAGAACATACCGTGACCAATTGTAAAAATTTCCTATGAGACATTTGCAAACAGTATAATTGAATATCTTGAAAAAAAAAACCCAAAAAACAATAGCCTATCCCCTAACCTTAACAGAAAAAAATGGAGCAGATAAAAAAAAAATTGTCATAAGGAATCATTTTTATCCATCAAAAGAAAACCTAAAAACAGTAACATTTATGAAAAAAAAAAAAACTTTTCATTACTTTAAAAAAAATAAATGTATAAAACTTACTGTAGGTTGATTTAAAAAAATTTTTTTATTGTATTTCCATTTTTCTTCATTCCAATTATTCTATGATAAATATTTTCTGTCATAATGCATTCTTCGTTTCTAGGGCTTTAAAATTTGATCAGTGCTCAGCATATTCCATCAGTTTATGGAAGCTGGCAAAATATGCTGACGCAACATCCATAAAGAAGTAGGTTATTCCCTGCATAAGTACTTAAAAGTCTTGAACAATCTGAAAACAAAACTAAAACAATTACAAAAGAAACAAATGTGAAACCTTATCATCTATCTCAACGACACCAGCACAACACTGTATTTTTCTATCCATCTTCATCTTTTCTCCTTCTGAATGTGTCTTCTTCTTTTTGGCAGTGACACTGGTTTACATGCATGAAAAAATAAACAAAACAATGCAGACTCACAAGAGTAAAACACAAATTCCGTATCATTGGGCATTGATCTCTGCATGTGATAAAGAACCCTCCAAACGTTAATGTTCACATCTTAGTAAAGTTTCAATATATCAACTAAGATCCCATTTAGATAATTTGTTGGTTGAGGCCACCACTGTTGTTCAGCTCATCTCAGGTGTGCTAAAGCTTTGCTTGATCTGCTCTGGGTCATAAACTGTCCCAAACTGAAAAACTTCTAAAACTAACTCTGACTCCTAAATTTATTGATTCAAAACCAGAAATCTTATGCCCTGTCTTTTGTTTTAGTCAACACTACACCTGATTAAAAGAAACTGACCCCTGACTGTTAATCATCTTTCTATATTGAGAGATCGAACCTACATCATCTTTAATAACTTTATCTTGCTTTCTATATTTCTGCCATGCTAATGAATCATTTTCTCCTATTGTCAGGGATTTGTATTCTGGGTAACAGAGGGAGGGGGGAGGGTCCATAATATTATACAAATATTAAAATTGAAAGAGTGAAAATGAATCCGTGATGGATGAATGACAGCAAATCTGATATTACGATTCTAATTTTTGTTGTTGCTGTTATTTGCTTTTAAGATGAAAAGCAAAAAAAAAAAATGTTTGCTAAATATAGATATACATTTACTCGTATAAATCTTATATATCTAGAAAAGTGAATGTGTCTGTGTGTCTGTCTGTGTACATTTCCCTACGCAATAACTGTGTCAATTTTAAGTCTACAGACTCGAAATTTGATATACAGGATACTGAGATTTGGGAAAATCTTTGTGATCAGTTTTCAACCAGAAATTTGGCTGTTAAGGGGTCAAAGTTCAATGATTTGACTTTTGAGAACTCTACCAAACTCCTCCGACAATTTTGGGTATAAACACTTCAAATTTTAGATATAGGTTCCTTAGACAATGGATCTAACTTAATAAGTTGATTTGAGCCCCAAACAATAAATGTTAAGGGGTCATAATAGGCATCAAAGTTTAAAACATTTTACCTCTGCGGTCTCTACCAAATTACTCAAACAATTTCTGGTCGAAAATTTTTAGTTACCAATATATAAATGTATGTATGTATGTATGTATGTTTGCATGTCTGCCTAAAACTTTTGACAGAGGCGACGGATTTTCACAAGATCAGTATTGTTTTGAAGTTCGACTTTTCAGATGACAAATATCGAAAAATTGGCTAAAAACATATCTTCACCTTCAACTAGGCACTTTTCTCAAGGGGGAAGGGCCCTTTTTTCGCTGATATATTTGAAAGTCACCCTCTGCTTTCGACTGTCTAGCCTTAATTTAAACTTATGTCACTTCCAGTTTGGCGGTGGTCGTAACAGCAAAGATGTCATGTTTTTTTCCTCATTCTTTTCCTCCTTCGTGGTACGGGTTCGAGGCTGCCTTCCTACTACCACTTTTTTTTTTTTTACTCAATATACACCTCCAAACACCAAGGCAACGCCGGGCTGAAATGCTAGTTTAAAAAAAAATAATAATATTTTACTTTCATTGCTGAAGCGTTTCTGCTTGTAATGCTTGCCATCTTATCTTGCAAATTCTGGCAAAAACCTTCAAGTGATAAAAAAAAAAAAAAAAAATCATCATTTTGTTTCAGTGTAAGTCTTTATAAAGGGGCACAAGCTTACACATAAAAAGATAAATGTGTCTCGAGTATAACAAACGTTGCCACAAAAAGAAAAGACTTACTTGTTGATATCCGTAGAGATAACTGGTGGATATAATCAGACTTTAGTTGTTCCAAAATATTGGCCATTTCTTTTTTCATTTCAGGCAAATTAACCACTTCCTCAACTTCCTCTAGATTTACATCAATTTTAGGTTTACCTGAAAACAAGAAAAAAAAAAAACAGATTTGAAAACGTTAAAACTTGGAACTCATTTCAGTTTTTAATTTTTTTGTTTCTGAATTTTGTGGAGACGATGATAATTCATGTTATTTGGACGTTCTTCTTTGCTATTCTAGCGAAATTCGAAACATTGAAATATTGAATTTCAAGCGAAACCAATGGTATCTACTGAATTCTCAATTGTTACAGTAATAAACATATACCAATATTACAAAAACAATAAGATTGAAAATTAATTATTAATGAAAATACTTCAAAAACTTAATTTCCGCTGTCGTCTTTGAAGAGAGCGAAAATTGAGTTTTGCAAAAACAGAAACCAGAGAGTTCGAATTACAATTCAAATTCTCTGGTTTCTTTTATTTGCAAAACTCAATAGGGAGGTAAATATTTTCTGAAAACTAAAAATCTTTGACCAATTTAGCACAACTTAATTTTTGCTAATTGTCTTTGAAAACTGTTTTTGTTAATAGTTAATTTTCTATCTTATCATTTTTCGTAATTTTTAGATATTTTCATTACTGCAAAATGACAATTTAGTAGATGGCATTAGTTTCATTTGAAATTCAATATTTCATTTTATGAATTCTATTACAATAGCAAGGAAGAACCAATGTTGTCATCTTGAGTGTTATTATTACATTGTTTCCATCAATGTAACCTTTGACCTTCTTTACGTGCATGTAGTGAAAATTGTAGTGTGGAATGCAGTCACGGAGGTGGGCTGCATGTGCGCACTCGAAACCCGAGCGATGGGACACGAGAAAGCGACAAATCATCAGGTTCGATCGTGCATTAATTTGCATAAATGAGATAATATAAGGCCGGGAGTTAAGATATTTGAGAGAGTCAAGCCGTTGAGTTCCCAACAATCGGACTGAACGTGGTCAGAGCGGAGAATGTCACTGAGAATCCAGTCCAGGTTTTTTTTTTTAGATTAGAAGCTATTTCGGCTTTAAATATGGAGCCAATGCAGCCAAGAAATTTTAAATTATTTGCATCGAACCTGAAAAATTAAAAGTCGCGTTGAAAATTGAAAAGCGTTGTCAAAGAGAGAATTGAATGAGTCGTGTCAAACTGCGAAGGTTGAAGATATGAATGGAGTTGGACTTTTTTTTGTCTTTTTGTTTGTTAATCCCAGTGGGAATAGTTGGATTTCTTTAACGATCGTCATCAAAGGAATGTGTTAGAATACAGTTCGATCTACTTGTTTGTATTAAAGTCGTCGTTTTCAAATGTGGAATTTGGAATGAAATTCGCTTATATTTGTTGAAAAGAAAAAAAAAAAAAAAAAGTCGTCGCTGTTAACAGAACTTAAAATGTGATTTGGACGACTTGTGCATTAAATTCGTTTTTCACAGAGGAATTTAGACATGAGATCCTGTTGTGTTAAAAAGAAAAAAGTTGTCTTTTTTTTTTTTTTTAACGAAAATTATTTTATAAAAGTACAATTCGAGTCGGATTTTATTGTTTGAAAAAAGTCATCGCTGTTAAAAGAACTTAAAATGCGATTCGATTGACTTGTATGCATTAAATTCGCTTTTCAACGAGGAATTTAAAATGAAGTCCTGTTGTGTTAAAAGGAAAAGGTGTCGTTTTTAAACGACTTTCATTTTTAATGAAAATACAATTCGAATCGGATTTTACTGCGTTTGAAAAAAAGTTGTTGCTGTTAAAAGAACTTAAAATGTTATTCGGACGACTTGTATGTAGTTAAGTTATTTTTAAATATGAAATTTAACATGAAATTGTGTCGTGCTGAAAAGGAGAAAAAGGTGTCGTTTTTGAATGATAGTTATTTTGGTGAGAGTCGATTTTGTTTTTGAAGAAAAAGTAGTCGCTGTTAAAAAGAATTACAATGCGATTTAGTTGACTTGTATGTAAAGTCGTTTTTAAATGAGAAATTTAAAAATTAATTTTTGTGTCTAGCCGTGTAGCCCCACTTTTGCTAAGTACTATCTGTCTTTGCCGGAGAGTAGTGAGGGCTAGCTGAGTCTAGCGGAGTAGTTAGGGCTAGCTGAGTCTAGTGGAGTAGTGAGGGCCAGCTGAGTCTAGTGGAGTAGTGAGGGCCAGCTGTGTCTATCGGATACAACTTCCCTACCCAGTTTATGATCATGAGATCAGGGAGGCGTGTAGTGAAAATTGTAGTGTGAATGCAGTCACGGAGGTGGGCTGCATGTGCGAACTCAAACCCGAGCGATGGGACACGAGAAGGCGACAAATCATCAGGTTCGATCGCGCATTAATTTGCATAAATGAGATAATATAAGGCTGGGAGTTAAGATATTTGAGAGAGTCAAGCCGTTGAGTTCTCGATAACCGGACTGAACGTGGTTAAAGCGGAGAATATCGCTGAGAATCCAGTCCAGGTTTTTTTTCTATTAGAGTGTATCTTGTTGAACTTGGGAATTTTTCAGAAATCTGCAAGGATCAGTGGTATAGTGGATAAAATACTTGGTAAAATTCAATTATAAGTTATGCTTCTGAGGGTTGAAGGTTTAATCCTCAGTGCGAGCGACACTCAAAAATACAATTGAGAATTACTTAGAACGTCTACCCAGTCATGGCTGACGGTATGAGAGCATGCTGCTCCCATCAATTAAATAAAGGGTTCCATTTAAAATTCTATGCAGATTCTCAATTTTAACAAGATACACCTGAAGAATGTTGGAGGTTACATTGACCAAAATTTTGTGAAAATAACACTCAAGATGAGATCAGCATCCTGAATAATCTAAATAATACGACTTTAATTAATTTATTTTATTGCGGACTATTATTCTCATCTTTATTGTTTGTTGTTTCACAACGTTTTGGCCAACTATTTCTCTGGCTATCCGTTGCGGTTACCACTTGATGAAGGCCAGAGGAATAGTTGGCCGAAATGCTGTGAAGCAACAATCAATAAAGATGAGGATAATAGTCCGCAATAAAATAAATATAAATAATACTCACCTCAATAATGAATTCCAATTAAAATAATATATTTAATTTTTATGTTTTCATATTTTTTTCTATTTATACAAAAAAAAAAAAAAATTTTTGTTGCAAATGAGACAACATATTTTTTACTTTAAAATAAGAATTATTCCCCTTGCTGATTTTAATTTAAGTCACATCCTTTAGGTACGGACAATAATGGCTGAAAAATGATAGCGGGACATAGTTTTGAAAGACGGTTTATCAATTTTTTTGTAGGTTTCCAATTACTTTTTGATTGTATGTGAAAGATTAAAGCCTAAAGTTAATTTCCAAAAGGAAAAAAAATATTTGTACATGTGAAGAAAAAGTTATAATGAAAAATGTTTTCATGGCAACATTCGGATGCTGACAAATTCAGCTAAATTCCAAAGTTAAATAAATTCATTGTAAAAATCCTTTGAAAGATAAATATTAGTTTTCTGTTTTTTTTTTATTTTTAACATGGAGGTCACCACTTATCAAGGCCCAGAAGCCACTCGGAGATAAGGGTTATTGCGTGTACAGTAATCAATGGGATAGCGTTGTAGTATTCGTTAGTATTGGAGATTTGATAAAGTGTCATTACTTAAGGTGGCGGTTCATAAGGAATTTGTTTATGTTGGACTTTAAGACAGCCAAGTTGAAGTCAGGTGGGAAACAGGCAAACAGTAGAGAGTTCCACAGGTGTGCAGTTCTAAGAAAGAAGCTTTGTTCATGGAATCTATGTTTTGATTTAGGCACAGATAAAGACTGGGGAAAATTATTGACAGTGGTTTACTTCACGAACAAGATTTTTTTTATCAAATTCGGGGAAATATTTAAAAAAATATGAATCAAACTTTAAAAAAAAAAGTTCCAGTGCACTAGGAAGAGTGAACTATAGCCTACAAAAATGCTTGGGCAGCCCTGTTGGCATTTTCCTCAGGTGATTAACACCAAACTAATCCCTTTTAAAGTTTTCTAAAACTTGTTTTGTGATTTAGCTTTCAAAGTTACACAAAATTAAGAGTTTAATTTTGGCAAAACCTCAAAAGATATTTGTAAAAAATAAACTCTTGATTTTTTTTAAGCTGTGAATTAGGGACATTCTAAGTAGAGTTGAGCCGCAAAATGTCTGTTGACATTACACTTAAATTTCTGTATGTTAGTACAGTAGAGGAAACAGGATACAGAGAGAGAATTTCAAAGTTCATCAGTTTGAGGGAAAAAACTTTTAGAGTAGAAAATTTTCCTCTACAATGAAGATGTGGGATTTTTCTGCCTGTTGGATTAGTTGAGAGTATTTATGTTGAGGGGGCACCAGTGCTACAAGTTTGTCAAAGCACATTCCATTAAAATACTGGTAGTGCCATCCCAGGATGAAACAGCCCTTCCAAAAAAGTCCCCACAGCAATGACATAGCAAGTTACACTCCCTGGCAAATGATAGGGTTACACATAAGATTTAGTCAACCAGATTTTAGAATTTAGACTTAAATCGCATTGCATCTGACACATCGATATTTGATTCTACCTAGCCATTTCACCTTTTGTACATTCCAGCATGTTCTTTACAATAGCAACATTTTTTTTGTTTCCATTTATTTGAGAACAAAAAAATATTTCATTTATGAAGATTGTTAGGACAATTTCAAATATTTACTCAAATAATGCAAGGGGATAACACATATTCTAACCTGGAAAGATGGATTTCCTCTTTATATTAATAATGTTTTGTGATCACTTGCAAATTTCCATGTACGTGTTTCACCTGTATCTGACTTACACATTAGTTTTTTTTAATTATATATTTCTAATTAATTAAGTAATAAAACTATAAAAACTAAATTTTTTTTACTGTATGATTAAATTTTTTTCTTTTTTTTAACAAATGAGTCACCATTTATCAAGGCTTGAAGGCCACTCAAGGATAAAGGTTGATGAGTGTCAGGTGGGCGGCGAGACAACAGTGTATTGATTGGTAATGGTAGAAATTGGATAGAATTTGAATTAAAAAAAAAAAGGTTCAACAAGAACTTGTTTACATGAACTTTGAAAATGACCGCATTGTAGTCAGCTGGAAAGCTGACCTGCAGTAAAAATAATTTTAAACTAAAATCACAATGAGTCTCAGGCAATGTCGGGCATTAATGGCAAGAAATGGTAAGCTACAGTTGGAACAAAGAATTTTCCTTTCCCCTCTTTCCATGAACAAAGTTTGTTTCTTAGAACTTTCCATCTGTTGAACAAAATACCACCAGACTGCTTCCCAACTGACTACAACATGGTTGTCTTTAAGTTCAATGCTAACAAATACTTGTTCAGTCATTTTCTTAAATAATCAAATTTCAACCCATCATTTCCAATCCTCTTATAATATTGTTTATCATTCAACAGATAACGTTTTTTCTTAATTGGCATTACAGCATTCATAAGTGATTTTATTGGTAAAAAAAAAATATAAGTTGTTGAAACAATTCATTTGATATCATTCCTTAGTCTCAGTTCTTCCTGATCTTTTCCTTTTCAGAAATGTCTTTATTTGCTCACCTTTAAAAGATTTATAGCGCCAAATGCCTTATGATATTTGTGTGCATGTTCTTTGCAACGTTCTTTGTCGTCATTTATTTCATCTTCAATTAACAATCTCTTTAACCCATATGCTCGAGATCCTTTGGATCTTGATAAGCATTAAATCATGTTTGCTCACAAAAATAAAAAAAAGTAAAAAGAAAAAAAATAAGGCAAAATGATCCCCTCCTCTAAAAACTTACCTTTATCTTTCTTTGATTTGTTTTTCACTTTTTTCGCATAACACCGGTACACAGACCAGGTGATGGATGATGGATTTATTATGCCAACCAGACTGGACAACCGTGTCAGGTGTCCTTTACTGACTGGCAGTAACTGCCCTTTCATTTCTCTAACAAGTGGATGTGTGCATCGGGTCAATTGACGACATGACACGTGTCGTATGTTGTGAACAACAGCTGAACGGAATTGAGATGCTAAACAGAGAAAAGACATTGGATCTGCAGAAGAGAAAAGAATTTCATTGAAATTTATTCTCTTGGAAAACAAACTTTTGTAGAAAAGATAAATATTAAAATTTCTTTAAGCAAAAGATATTAAAAAAATTTTTTGTTTTATATATGGTAGTCACCACTTATCAAGGCCCGGAAGCCGCTCGGGGATAAGGGTTATTGCGAGTACAGCAATCAATTGTAGTAATCGTTAGTATTGGAGATTTGATAAAGTGCTTTACTTAAGGGGGCGGTTCATCAGGAATTTGTTTATGTTGGACTTGAAGACATCCAAGTTGTAGTCAGGTCGGAAACAGGCAAACGGAAGAGAGTTCCACAGGCGTGCACTTTTAAGAAAGAAGCTTTGTTCATGGAATCTACGTTTTGGTTTTGACACAGATAAAGAGTGGTTTACATTTTGGACAGTGGTTTCAGCTAGACAGGTGTTTATCATGAAAGATTGGCGAGGGGGTACCAGAGATTGGAGCTCAGACAAGCACTTGCCATGAAAGTAGTGATAAAACAAAGACAGAATTATTGAAAAATAAAACTTAGAAGCCATACAATTACAGAGTGGAACGATAAAATTGTCGCCCTAGAAAAGACATGATTCCATTTCCGTTTGATGAAAATTGGTTTTCCTTTTTTTGTTACAGACCATCTACTAGTTGGTCAGTTGTGTACAAATCCCAAGAGTGATAGGAGCCTTCTATCATGTCTGAAAGTGACACAATGTTCAACGAGCTAGATCAGAGATGCGCAGCTGTACAACTCATGCTCTCTACCAATCCAAGTTATGACAACAGGACCATTGCCAGCACTCTCAAAATTCAAATCCAGATGGTTCAACGCTCAAGGACACAGCTCAACAAAATTTCTGGCCACAGTTATGGCCTTTATTGTAGTTTCAAGTGAAGGCCATATGGTACCACCTCAGATCTCTGAAGTCGGCTTGAAAGTTAACACCAAAGTGTATCTGGATGTGCTAAATAATGTGGTGATCCCCTGGTGCAATCAGGTGGCTGCTGGCAAATGTAGGGTGTGGCAGCTGGACTACGCGCCACCCCACAAATCAAAAGAGAACTATGCTTCACTTTAAAAGGAGTGCTACAACGACCTGAACCCACTGGACTACTTTGTTTGATCATACATCGAAAACATCACCAACATAACCTTCCACAACACCAAAGCCAGCCTGATTGCCGTCATACGCATCCCAATTTGGGACCTGTATCGAGGCAGTGATTGAGGCTGAAGTCACCTACATTGATTCGATATCAGCTCTACTACATAATCAAGTTACCTAAATTGATTTTTTTCAATAAAAGTTTTAAAATAAAGGTGTAGTCCTGCATAACCTTTGAAAACTGTTATGGAGTTCCAAAAGGTCACATCCTGGTCAAACGGCCACAAACGTAACCTGACAAAAACTCCAAGGAGTGTTCACCAGTACATAAGTGTAGTTCTAGATGGTTCCAATTTTGGAACACCTACGGAAGTTCAGTAGCGTGGCTCTGATCACCTTATAGCAATTCCAGTTTTTAAACTTCAAAAATTACTTAAAGCATATTTTTACAATTTGCCCATCTATGGAATATTATTGTCACATCTCGGTTGGTGCATCTATTCTTAGGCATGGTCCAATAAAAAAAATCAAGGTTTCGCACTGTCAACTAAACTCCAACTTCTATCCCATCGCCACAATGTCACACCTATTTACCTATTTTATAAATAATTTAATGGAATGTGCTCTGATGAACTCATAGCACTTGTGCTCCCCTGACATACATGTTCCTGACTAACCCAACGAGCAGCAACATCCCACTACTTCGCTGTTAATGCCCCTAGATGCCATAAAGCCTTCTACTCTAATAGTTTCTTCCCTCGGA
Organism: Euprymna scolopes; assembly: GCF_053919585.1. Taxonomy (NCBI): domain Eukaryota; kingdom Metazoa; phylum Mollusca; class Cephalopoda; order Sepiida; family Sepiolidae; genus Euprymna; species Euprymna scolopes. The sequence goes on from NC_136500.1 coordinate 16,470,905, forward strand.
TTGCTAGACTGTTTCCTGCTTCTTTGACTAAACTGCAGAAGTTTAAATGTACTGTGAACAGATATCTTGTTGGTCAACTCTCCACAGTTCCCTGTTAAACATGATCCAAAATAGTAACTCCTTACATTTCAAGTGGCAAGGTTCCTTGCTTGAGGTATAAAAAAAAAAAAAAAATTAATTCAAGTTCTATACATCAGCAATGTTTTATAAACAAAAATAATCTCAGATTCCAAAATAAATAATATAGATATTGGCACCATGCACTTATTGATCCGTGCTAAAATAATGTTATTATTTAAAACGCCATTCTTAACATGGGGAGGGGAGGGTGTTTTGTACCTATTCTGTACTTTAACCTTACAATTAAATAAAAAAAACATGAAACTTTAATTAAGCTTGGAAATACGATTTAAAAAATAGCGCGGCGCCGCGGCGGATCAGTAAGTGCATTAGCACCTAAATATTAGGGCAGGATTGCAGTTTACAGGGAAATCAAGGGACGCAACTCCTGCCAAACTAAAAAGGACGCAAACAGAATCACCGGGGGGCACCTGTTTCAATTTTTAAATTACGAATTTTAACCGAACCTACTACACGTGGAATAATATAACAAGTTTTAAGATTTCTTTTGAATAGTTCATTTCTTTCTAATTCCTTTGTTTTTTATTCGTTTTACTTCTAAATTATTTTCTTGTTTAATTTTTTGTTTTTACAATCTTTTATTATACTTTTATTCTTTACGTTTTTATTTTTTTTACCAAAATGAGAACTACTATCGTTGACCACGTTATGTCTACGACTGAAGTGGAAGAGCAGAAGTGGACCTATGAGCATTTGTATAATTTGCTGCCACCAAATAACGAGGTACAGTTACAAACAGCGGCTTACCAAGGACTTGATCGACTCGCTCAAGGAATTTATGAGCACGACACTGTCGTCCACGAAGACAACTTCGTTGATCCGTTGGAGTGGACCCTTCCTTCAGTGCACACACAGACTATTGAAGGACTATGGTCACACGCCAAAAAAACATATACGAAAGTTCGGGAATCGACAAAATATGTTCGGCTTGCATCTGATGGAATTTTTATGGCGAAAAAGAGAGAAGGGTGAATGTTTTCCACGAATCATCAGATGCATCCGCGAACAGTATTCGTTTTAAAAATTAACTGTTTAATAAAGTTCTATGTTCTTCAAATAATTCTTTCTTAAAATAATTCATAACTGTTTTTCGTTTTAAAAATTAACTGTTTAATAAAATTCTATGTTCTTCAAATAATTCTATGTTATTAAAATAATTCTTTCTTAAAATAATTTATAACTGTTTTATAAAGGTCTATGTTCTTCCTTTGTTAAAACAATAACTTATTCAAACAGTTCATTTAAATTAACAAGAAAAAGAAAAATTGAAACAGGTGCCCCCCGGTGATTCTGTTTGCGTCCTTTTTAGTTTAGCAGGAGTTGCGTCCCTTGATTTCCCTGTAAACTGCAATCCTGCCGATATTAGTGTTGGAACGATTATTCAGATTTGGAAAAGAATAGGAACATTTGAGGGTATTGGAATCGGTATCAGAAAAATTTGTGCTTTTTTCTGATGCCAAAACGATTCTTTAAATTGTTTTTTTTTTTTTTTTTTTTTTTAATTTGATTTTGTTTAAAGAAAAAACTCCCATTGCGGTTAGTAATAATAATAATAATAATAATAATAATAATAATAATAATAAAAAATGTTGTCTATTAGTAATAAATGCTCGAAAATTCTTTGAACTGCTTTTTGTTTTTCTTTTAACTTATTTTGCCTTTCATAACATTTAATTGCGGTATATTACACTTTTTCAGTTTTTTGCCGTTCGAAGTTAACAACTCAGCTCTTTATTCAAAGGGGTTAGGTTCTGCCTCGACACCGGTGACAGAGTACAAGACTAGCTTTTCGGACTGTATCTGTGTAGCTTAACCAATTAAAATATCGTATTTTACGACCTGGTAACGCCGGACGGTGTACATACATATATATATATATATATATATATATATATATATATATATATATATATATATATGTAACTACTTCATTTACTCACATAAAATTAATATACGAAAGTATAAATTTATGCGTAAACTTTAAGTATTTACTTCAACAGTACTGCTCAATACATATATATATATATATATATATATATATATATATATATATATATATATATATGCCGTTTTAGATGAGGATTGATCCTTTCTCAAATTCGATAAGACGCACCTGAATAAAATCGGAGATTACATCAGCCGAGACGTGGTGAGAATAATACCCTAGATACAAGAGTAGCAGTCAGAATAAATAAATAAACACTTTCAAGGTTAAACAATCAGCGATAGAAAAAAAAAAAAAAAAAAACTAAAAGAAATATTTATATTAAAAACTTTTTAAACAATTAAAAGGTAAATTAATTGTAATTTTTTTCTTTTTAGATCAAATAGAAAGAAAATTTATCTTAACTGTAGAAAACATAATTGAAAACAAAAAGTAAAGTAAAATAAAAAGAAAACTTCAGCAGCCGACAAACAAACAGAAGCGTGAAACTCACTTCAAATTAAAAAGTACTTCTTGACTGGAAAAAAAAATGGCTTCTCTTAAATTCCCAATCGACACATAAAAAGATTATTTCGATTTTGTTAATAATTGATAATTCTTAAGCGTTGTCAAGTTTTTCTATCGGAAAATTGTTGACTTTCGAAATTTTAAAAGGCCGAAGACATGTGCTTAGGATAACTTTAATTTCCGGTCGCCAGATGCCGTTTCTGAATTTCCGGTTACGTGACTTCCGGAAAAGTAAATCAGTATTTTTTTTTTTTTTTTTTTCCACTCAGATTTACCTTTAAATCACCGACTTCATTGACCCTGATCAGTTCCAGATACGACAATTCGCGGAGACAAAACAACAACAAAAATAAAAAATAAAACAAAAACTGATTGATTACTGGCTAATGGGCCAAAATGGTGATCTATCCAACGCATTTCAGGTGAAAACATTATTACAAACTTACGTATCATGTCGAAATTAGTATAAATTCCAAAACTTACTAAAAATGACACAGTAGAAAAATAATTAGTAGAAAAAGAATTCATAAACCTCGGTTTATCATATTTTAATGTGGAAAATTGTGCTACCAATTCAGTAGGACAAATTGACTTATCTGCCTTGATTTAAATTAATATTCCGCCATTTTTAAACAAAATCTCATAACGTAATTGTGGATAATTTTTTTGTTAAAAATATATCTATTTAATATTTTTTGGAAAATTTCGACATGACACGTAAGCATGCAAAAAATGTTTTCATCTGAAATACGTTGGTTGAAAACATCACTAATTTAACACAAACATCAAACCCTATTATGTCTAGCTGAAGTTGAGTTTTAAAGATTCCTAAAGTTGAACGATCCCGAACAAAATTGCCGACCCACAACACATAAAAACAAAACATGAGGCCTGCAGAAGAAAAGATAAATTGGGTGGTACGTTTTGTGTCGACTTCTGGCCGCCAGTGTCCATCAACCATAATAAATTATAAGCACGTGCAAAATGAATAGCTAATGCTTAAAATGTACAAACATTTTGACCCTTCCCTTTACTTAAAAGAAAAATCACCCAAAATCAGGAAATTAACCAATTTTAATGGAATTTTCAGTATTTAGCAAATAATAATCACCGAATATAATGGAACCCATTATTTTCATTTGAACCTTAGTGGAATATTTGTTTAAACAAAAAACACCTTTACTAAAGTTATGGTTTTCATTAGTGAAAAAAAAAATGATTAAATTTATTTTTGCTTTTTTATGAGAATAAAAAATCATACATTGTAACAATAAAAAAGGACAGTTAATTTTTTCAAGAACATTAGAAAAAAAACCCTAATATTAACAAAATAACGCAAAGAAAAATTAATTTCTCGAACTACTGATATTATCATTGAATTAAGCATTGTTTATTTAATATTTTAAAATGAAAAAAATTGTAGTTGCAAAAAATATTTCCTGTTTATTTTTAAGATTGCATTATAAGTCTAATTTTTATATGCAAGATTCTAATATTGTCCTTGCCTGAATTAATGTATAATCTTCAGCGTAACATAATTTATATATAATCTTGAAAAATAATAAAAATAAGAAAATGAAAAAATTTAAAAGCAGGAACATAGAAAAATAATTAAATTAAAAAATAGTAAAAATTATACAAATGTTCACGATAGGAATGTACAGGTGCACGACTGGGGATAAAAAAAGAAAACCAGTTGGTTTTGCACTCCCTACCTCCCTCCATCTACCTGACATCATTCTCAGACAGCCTTTTGACTTTCTGACATTTTGGGCTTCCGTAGAATCCATACTTAGACGACTTCATTTTGTTTTGTTTGCATGAAACCAGAATCTCTCACTTTTGAGGGCTAATTAAGCTATTTTGTTTCTTTTGTACAAACGAGGTGTTTTTATTTATTTATTTATTTAATTCAATATATTTAGACTTTACTAATTATCTTTGAAGTAGACCCACCAAACTAATATTTATCGTTCAAGGGATTTTTACAATGAATGTATTTAACTCCAGAATTTAGCTGAATTTGTCAACGTCCAAATGTCGCCATGAAAACATTTTTCATTATAACTTTTTCGTTACATGTACAAATATTTTTTTTCTTTTTGGAAATTAACTTTAGGCTGTAATCTTTCACATACAATCAAAAAGTAATTGGAAACCTACAAAACAAATTATAATAAATCGGCTTTCAAAACTATGTTCCCCTATCTTTTTCAGCCATTATTGCCCGTACCTAAAGGATTTGTCTCACGTGACTTAAATTCAACAATCTATCACAACCATTCTTAGTGGGGTGAAACTATCTTTCATTTCTGGAAACAAGCACCAAAATTGGCACACATACTCCTTAGATATTGCTATTTTGATAAAACCCACTAGTCATCTTAAAAAATTCCAAAATTCAAAATGGCGGCCATGTCAATGAATAACCAGGGCACACTGGTGGCTCCACTGCTGTGAAACTCAGCATGGGGTTCAGTATCAGCTGAATAATCATTTAGTCTAGCTAAGAGATTATTTCAGTGTCCCAAATGCTTTCTAATAAGCCCTGCATCAGTTAGCTACATATACATGTAGATTACATGTAACTTAAAACAAATGTTTAGTTAGACAACTGCATCCGAATCAACAAGATGTTCTAGCGTGGTAGAGCTGAACCAAGGGTAATGGAGGTTTAGATTGCTTTGGTGTACAGATCGCATGAGAATTAAATGATATTGGATGAACGATCGGGTTAGGTGAAAGGAATATATTTCTATTCCTGAACCCATTTGTATCCCAAACCTCATTGTGCATACATCAAGGTAGTAAAAGGATAACCTTCAGCCTTAATTCAGTAAATTCAGTAAATATATTTGTAGTGATATACAAATTAAGTATAATTTACATATGAGCAGATAGCTCATATTTATAAACCGACACCAACTAGAACAGTTTGGTTGTTGAATGCTTGCTTAGCATTATACACATCATATCAGTGGCATCGCCGACAGGATGTTCTCTGGTCTTTGAAGACCCGGAATACGTAGTTACTTGGATTCATTGCTTTGCTGCTAATGCGAGAAGCAAAAAGTTTTTCAACTTTTTGCTTCTCGCATTAGCAGCAAAGCAATGAATCCAAGTAACTACGTATTCCGGGTCTTCAAAGACCAGAGAACATCCTGTCGGCAACAAAAAACAAGAAGGGGAGAATGAAATCACCGACTTGTTCATGGCTAACGCTGATTAAGTTGGTGAAGCAATTATGAAGGTTGCTACAATGGTTTACCCTCGAGAGCTAAAAGAAATGACTTTCGAAAAAATAAGTCAGGTTATCAAGGGAAACATGAGGCCAAAGAAAAGACTAGTGATTGCAGAAAGGACCAAGTTTATGGCAATTAAGCAGGAAGTGGATGAACCGATAGTAAAATATTTACACTGGTTAAGAAGTGCGAGTAAATACTGTGACTTTGAAAAACTAAGGACAGAAGAACAGACAACAGAAGAAGAGTTAATCCAACTAAGATTGATTGAAGGTATGCATAATTCGGCACATAGATATAAGCTAATGGAACAGTTACAACTTACAATCAGAAACGAGAATTGCTTCATAAATATTAAACCTTTTCTGGAGCAATTTCACATGTTCTTTTCCATCTCGACATGGTAAGAATATTGGGAAACTAAAAATGGCTTACACTTCTAGACATGCCCTTGAATATGTGTCTAGAATTTATACAACAGCAGGACTTAATACATAACTACAACCAAAATAAAAAAAATTCCTACAAAGAAATAATCGCTTACACGTATATGGTAGAAACGAAAAGAAAAACATGTACTTACTGAGGTAAAATTCATGAAATGAAAAAAGAAAAATGCCCAGCATTTGGAAAAACATGTTCAAAGTGTTTAAAAAAGAATCACTTCCAAGAAGTATGTAAAACGAAAAATGTGGAAAGAATAGACGATTAAAATAGACAAATTTTTAATGTTATAACTTTTGCAGCCTACTAATCTAAAAACACTAACATGTTTAGTTTTTTATTTTTTATTTTTTCTTTCTCCTTATCTCAAGTTTGACTTTAATCCTGAATATTTGTCTTGTTTTCTTATCTTTCTCCTAAATCTTTTTTTGTCAAAAATACTATTATTGACCAATACTTTTTCTTATATTTAAAACGAAAAAAAAAAAAGTCTCTCATAAAATTGAACATTTTCCAAATTATATTTGCATATTATCTGAACTCAAAAACATGCAGCTTTTTTTTTTTTTCTTCTAAAGTATGCATTACTTCTAGCTAAAGTTAATACGTAACCCTAAAGGTATTACTTCTTACCAGATTTTTAAACGAGTTAAAAATAACCAGACTTTTTCAATTTGATAACAGTTCCATTATAGCATATTTATTATGGGGTGGAGCTGGAACGGTTTAACATCCCAGCTCGACCTAGATAAAGGCAAAAAGTATCCATGCATTAACATGGGAGGGGAGACTATCTTCAAGTAATATCCTAATCCGGGAATGGGGCAACGGACTTTAAGTAGATATTAATAAGTCCTTCTCACCTTTTTATTTTATTTTATTTTATTTTATTTATTTATTTTCCCAATGGAGAGTAGATAATGCATGCGGATGTGCTATCGGCAGCTCCAGTAACTCTCGCTTCTCCTTTTTTGTCCTTCAGTCTTCATTTCCAATGAATGATTTTTCTGACAAAGGGTGAAGAAAAAGCTGCTTTCTAGGTCGGTAGTACTTTGTAAAGAGTAGCCTGAGATGTCGGAAAATTTCTGTTTCTATGTCTATCCTTGTGATCATGTCACTAGTAAGAGTGCTGGAGGTAAACGTTTCATCTGGGCTGACGTTACCCGCCTGATAGTCATGGACCCAAACCTTGGATTAACTACTAAGGAGTCTGTTCTATCAGCAGGTGCAAAGTACCGGGGCTGCTGTATTGCCATTTGGTTAATGGATTCTGGACCATACCGTAGTTTCTGGTAGGGCCTCTCGATGCCATACTAGTGGGTAATTGTTACGGCTTTACCTTATCATGTGCTACAAAAAAAAACAAAAAAAAAACTTCTTGTCTTTTTCTCTCTTACTTTCCCTCTCTGTCCTGCTCCAACCAAGTCTACCGACCTGCTCCACAAACCTCAAAACCTTAACAATCATGACAAATCTCCAAAAAAGAAGCATGAATAAACCTAGAACCCCATCCTCCAACGTAGACCCCTACTACCAGGTCTCCTTCTCCAACATAAGGGGTCTACATTCCAACCTTCCAGAGATTGAAACACAATTACAGGAGATGAAACCGGACATATTTTTTCGAAGTGAAACTGGCATAGGGCCAACCACTTCTCTAGACGAATTTATAATTAAAGGATACATCAACAACATCTAAATCTGACCCCCCCCCCAAGATAGCCATGGGCATGGAATATGTGCCTACATCAAAGATGGCTTTCCATGTGGTAGGGATATCTCCAGAGAAGACCCTAATTTACCTTATATGTGCTTCCGGGTTGCACTAGCTTACACCACTGCATTTATATTTGCCCTCTATCGCCCCCACAACAGTGGGGTTACTATCTTTAAGAACATATCTGAGAAATTGACCACATCCTGTCTGCTCATCCTTTGGCTAACATTCACATTTGCGGTGACTTCAATGTCCATAATGTGGAATGGCTGACCCACTTAAATAAAACCGATGATGAGGGGAGGTTTTGTCATGATTTTGCCATTGCTTATGACCTCACTCAGATTGTTCACGAACCCACCCATGTGCCCGATACACCCGGTCAATATGCAAGTCTTCTAGACCTTTTCCTCACGAATTCCCCTGAGCTGTGTTCATGTTCCGTTCTATCTCCTCTGGGATCCTCTGACCACTCCGTTGTATCAGTTAAGATAAAAATGAAATGTAATAAGTCTTCAGACGTACCTCTCCACTGTACTGTATATCGATACTCTATGGCTGACTGGGATAGCTTCCGTACATTCATATTTGACCTACCTCTGCATTCCATGTTTAAAAAGGATGTGTCCTCTATAATATCAGACCTGACCGAGTGGTTAATTGTAGGCACAGACAGATTCATACGATCCAAAAAATTCTAACAAAAACCTAACAGCCAGCCATGGTTCTCCCCTAAATGTGCTACTGCCATCGCGCACAGAAATCACTTTTTCCATAACTACCAACGTAATAGATGTACTGAGACTAAAGCTGCTTTCAGGACTGTCAGCAACCACTGTAAAAGAGTAATAAAACATACAAGAGAGCTATATGCTCAGTCTGTTAAATCCAAAGTAGCTGAGCAGCGGCTTGGTTCCCACCAGTTCTGGCAAATAGCAAACAGGATCTTGAACAGAAGTGTGCGTTCTATCCCAACTATCATCAATGGACCTGAGGTCATCTCGTTAGCATCAGACAAGGCCAGACTATTTGCCAAGAACTTTGCAGCTAATTCTACCCTATGTGACAATGACCATCAACTCCCTATATTTCCTCCTATAACAGACAACACACTATGCAACATATAAATATCTGTATGTAAGGTCGCCAAGCTAATCAAGAACCTTGATTCTAGTAAAGCAACTGCCCCTTACGGCATTCCAGTTATAGTGCTGAAAAAGCTCCAACCTGAACTTGCCCCCATACTTACAAAACTGTTTAAGCGTTGCCTTAAGGAGAAGTGCTTTCCAACACCCTGAAAAAACTCATCAGTATGCCCTGTATTTAAGAATTCAGGTGAAAAGTCATCTCCCTCTCAGTACAGGCCAATAAGTCTCCTGTGTGTCATGAGTAAGTTGTTGGAATCCATATTAAATAAAGAAGTAGTCAACCACCTCAACAGAAACAACCTTCTTAGTGACATGCAATATGGTTTCCGCTCCTCAAGATCTACAGCAGATGTGCTAACGGTTATATCACATAGGATTAGTGAATCTCTTGACAAAGGTTTCCTTTCCAGGGCAGTTGCTCTTGACATATCGAAGGCCTTCGATAAGGTATGGCATAAGGGCCTACTTCAGAAAATTTCCAGCTACGGTATTACTGGAAATGTTTTCTCAATCATTAAATCATTTCTCTCTGATAGGTTCATAAGAGTAGTGGTTAATGGGCAGAAATCAGAGGCCCACAGTATTAATGCTAGAGTCCCTCAGGGGTCCATCCTGGGCCCAACTCTCTTCCTGATCTACATCAATGATCTCCCAAAACACTTAAATCATCCGTTGACATCTATGCTGATGACACGACCATCTATGGCAACACATCAAAGGCCGTAAATGACAAAGTTCTCTCTAATTCTCTCCCCTCTGATCTTGAGCACTTGGTACAATGGGGGAAGAGGTGGCTGGTCACTTTTAATGCATCCAAAACCAAGCTTCTATCCTTACATCATCAATGCTCTGTTCCCCATCTGGCATCAATTGAAATGGATGGCTCTCTTGGGGAAGCTCCATGTTTTGACAAGCTTCTGGGTTTGACCTTTACTTCTGATCTGAAATGGAACACATACATCAAGTCTGTTGCCAGGAACGCTGGGAAAATGGTGGGATCCTTCTTCCGCTCCAGAAGATATCTCACTACTGATGCAATTCTCTATCTGTATAAAAGCCAAGTACGTCCAAGGATGGAGTACTGCTGCCACATCTAGGCAAGAGCTGCTAAAAACAGCCTATCCTGCCTTGACAGAGTGCAAAATAGACTTAGTGGTTTAGTGGGGGATGCCCTTTTCTCTTCCCTGCAACCTCTCTTCCACAGAAGAGATGTTGCGAGCCTGTCTTTTTTTTATTGTTATTTCCATGGCAGGTGCTCGTCTGAGCTCCAATCCCCCGTCCCCCCTCGCCAATCTTTCACGAGAAACACCCGTCTGGCTGAAACTACTGTCAATAATTTTCCCCACTCTTTATCTGTGCCTAAATCCTAACGTAGATTCCATGAGCAAAGCTTCTTTCTTAGAACTGCACGCCAGTGGAACTCTCTGCCGCTTGCCTGTTTCCCACCTGACTACAATTTGGACGTCTTCAAGTCCAACATAAACAAACTCCTGACAAACCACCCCCTTAAGTAAGACACTCTATCAAAACCCCCAATACTAATGATTACTACAATACTATCTCATTGATTACTGTACACGCAATAACCCTTTTCCCTGAGTGGCCTTCGGGCCTTGATAAGTGGTGACCCCCATGTAAAAAAAAAAGAATATAAAGAAGGATAATATACAAAATACTGGATCAAGGAATGGAGATACAAAAATAAAAATGAAAATCAACAATTGTGTTGTTGAAATGCAGATAGATACTTGCAGTGAAGTAACCATAATTCCTAGAAATTTGTGGAAAAAAATGGAAAAACTGCGTTTAAAAAAAAGCAATGCACAATTACGTCAGTTTGATGCCTTGGTTATAGCAATTATGGCTTACTTTGAAGCTTCAATAGAACTAAAAGAAAAATATGAAGTAGTAACCATTACAGTTACAAATTGCCAAAAAACGCATGGACTATTGGGGAATGATGAATTAAAAATAAATTCAACGAAGTTGATTAATGTGATAGAAATGGAAAAAACAGAAAGATTAAAAAATTATGAAGCTAGCTTGAAATTAAAAGAAAATGCCCCCCCACTCCTACTATGAAGCAAGAAAAGTACCAGTGCATTTATTACTGTTAGTAATAGCTAAGTTGCGAAAGTTAATAAAGGAAGATTTATTAGAACCTGCCCCTTCAGGAGGAAGTATTGTGGTATTAAAAAAAAAAAAATACAGTGACTTGAGAATTTGTGGAGATTATAAAATAGGGGTGAACCATAAAGTTTGTGCCAACTCGTACCCTATTTGAATATGGAAGTAGCTTTACATAAACTTGCCGGAATGAAAGTATTTTCAAAGATAGACCTAAAATCAGCTTACCACCAAATTCCCATAGATGAAAATTTTAAAGCAGTGATGATGATAAACACACTTATAGGTATGTTAAGGTGGAAAAGGATGCCGTATGGCATAAAAACGGCAAGTGCAATTTTTTAAAAAGCTATTGAAAAAGTAATAGGAAATGTTGAAAATGCCATCTGTTATCAAGACGATATTTGTGTTTGAGATTTAAATGAAGATGATTTAAAGAAAAAACTAAAAATATACTGAACCGACTAAGAGATGCTGGCATGACAGTAAATACAAAAACGTGTGTAACCAACAGTAATGAAATATCATTTTTGGGTTACTCAATATCAAAGGAAGGGATCTATCCAGATGAAGCGCTAATAGAGAAAATTCTAAAAGTGGCTACACAAAAAAATAAAAAAGAGTTGGAGTCTTTCTTGGGTTTGGTAAATTTTTATAGAAAATATGTACCAAAATATAATGAGCTGACAGAACCATTTGCGAAGTGAAGAAAAAAAAATGTGGAGTTCATTTGGTTAGAACACCAACAAAAAGCTTTTGAAAACTTAAAACAGATTCTGGCAAAAAAGCCAATAGTACAAATTTTTTATCCTAAGAAGGACATAACTCTAACTACTGACACTAGTGAGCATTCTGGAGCCGGTATTTTGTCACAAGATGGTCATCCCGTAATGTATTTATCGGGAAGATTAACAACAACTGAACATAATTATTCTAATATAGAAAAGGAGGCACTAGCCATAGTGTGGACAACGGACAGAGCAAGACAGTTCTTGATGGGAAAAAATTATTGTTGAAAAGTGATCACAGACCACTGGAATTTATTTTCAACCTAAGAAAAGAACTACCAAAAGTTACAACATCCAGAATATTACGCTGGGCAATCAGACTGATGGCATTCGACTTTGACATTGAGTATGTTAAATGGAATATGATATCGCACATTGATGCCTTATCTAGATTGAGGTTTTATAGAGAGGATAAGGACAAAAATGACGATGAATTTTAAGACACATTCCTGCACCTTATAGAAACCGATGTAATATCTGTAGATAAAATGGCTACTGAAACTACAAATGACCCAGTGTTAAACAGAATAGTGTTGAGGATAAAAGAGAATCACTGGGGAATTTGTTCAATGGCTGAAAAACCATTCAAAGAAATAAGACATAAACTGACTTTGGAAAATTGGGTAATATGTAATGGAGACTTAGTAGTTCCTCCAGAAACACAGAGAAGCCAGGTTATAAAAAGTGTATATGATGATGTACATTGTGGAGTAGCAAAGAAGATTAAAATTGAAAGCATGGTGGTGGGAGTACTCAAGAGACATAGAGGACTACATAAAAAGATGCACAAAATGCAGAAAACTCAGGAATTTCAAGCAAAAGAAAATGCATATGTGTCCCTGAGAAGCAGAACCGTGGGGCAGAGTACACCTGGATCATGCCTATGTCAATGAGATAGGACTATTATTAATAATATCAGGTTGGCCTGAAGTGGTGAAAGTACCTGATAAAAAAAGTACCACCGTAAAACAAATATTAAGAGTAATATTTTCGAGAAATGGGATACCGAGAACATTGGTGATGGATAATGTGCCAGAATTTGTGGATGCTGATTTGCATGAATGGTTAAGAAAAATAGGATGCAGACCTTACAAGACCCCTCTCTACCACCCTCAAAGTAACGGGATAGTGGAAAGGATGGTCCAGACAGTAAAGAAGGGCATAAAAGCATGCCTGCAACAGAAGGAGAAAATGCTTTCCTACTAAGATTATAAGATTAAGTTATAGAACAATTCCACATGCAAGTCAGCTTGGCAAACTTAAAATGTTTGTAATGAGGCTTCCAATGTCTTCTGCAAACTTAGCAAGTACCCACCAGTAGTGGATGATGAAGACCTTGAGACCTTAGGGAAGTTTGTGGTCATGATGTACGACAGATTCAGTACAGCTGAAGGTGTTGATGCTGCAAGGTTGGACATGTTTGCTCGGAAGCAAAGGCCATATGAAACCATTCCACCAACCCTAGGAGCACTGAAGCAGCATGTAAAATGTGCTGCTTACCAGGTAGGATGTATCTGGAGTCGGTCAACAGTACTTCAACTGGAAATGCAGACTCCTACCAACTGGGGCAGGACAAAGATGGGAGATTTGTGGCACGTCATCTGGACAGATCTCTCACTCATTGCAGGAAGTTGCCAGCAGCTAACCAATTGTGATTGCAAGTTGGAATGCTGTAGACGATGCAGGTGCAACTTATTTGGTCTAACCTGCACTGTTCTCTGCAACTGAAGATGTGAGATTTAGAAGGGAAGAAACTTATGGAAAGATACAAGGAAGCCACTGAGTAAGTCTATGATTCCAAATTCAGATTGAACATTATATTTCTGTCCCAAAAGATTATTAACAGAATATTAATTTGTTTTCTACATTTTACACATTACTAGTATTTATCTATGAAGTAGTCACTTCATAATTCGGTCATTTTAGTACATTCAGCTGATATTGAATCTAATGCTGTTTCACAGTAGTGGTGCCACTGTAGGTTTTGTGAATACGTTCAAGAGATTAGATAGGTCTACAAAACTTATAATAGAATGATGAATAAAGTTGATCAGATTCTTTCTTCAAGTTCACCAGGATCAGGAAAGGACCTTAACACACTTCAGCACTTATGCAGAACATGAACCGCGCTGGAACAATGGTGTTATGTAGAAATCCATTGCTTACTGTTCTGTATCTTCATAACGCACCGCAAAAATTGGATTCAACTTGAAAAATTAAATTTAAAAAAAAATTTAGGATATAACGGGCCAACTTACCAGAGTATAGCTGCCCAGGGCGGGGGCGATTTCCAAAACGAACGATTGTTTTCTAGCTATGCTAACAGATGGCAAAAAGAACCTTTTATTTCTTTTTTTATGGTGGCTTCAAATAACCAAAAGTTTTAGACCAATCAGAAAAAAGGTTAATTGTTCTTTTTTTTTTATTCTTTAAAGTTTATTATCATTTATATATAGATATATTTTTATTTTTAGTTAATATTTAATAAAAATATCAGAATACGACACCACACCACCAGTGTGCCATGGTTGTGCATTGACATCCACTCTATTGGTACGAGGAAGCTAGTGAGTAAATCCATGATTGCAAATTCGGATTGTACATAGTGAAAGATGTATGATTAGACACTAAAATCATTTAAATAGGACAAGTCTATGAGAAATGAGATATTTCTGTGTATTTAGTGGCAGCCATTTTAAAAAATGGCCGCCATTTAGAATTTTGGAATTTTTTCAGGTGGCAAATGAGTTTTATCAAAATAGCAATATCTAAGAAGTGTGTGTGCTTATTTCCAGAAATTAAAGATTCTTATGAAATTTTGCTGTTATCTGCTCCACTTTCTCTTTATTACAAAGAAACAAAACAAACAAAAAAATTTGCTTTCAATATTTAAAAATAAATCTATTTATATATATATATATATATATATATATATATATATATATATATATATATATATATATATAAAAGACAGAATATGTGTTAGTGTGTGCACATTTTTTGTATGTCCGGCAACGGCTTTTGGATAGGGGGCGGCACTTGGGAGTGGGGTGGGGGGCACTAATTCTTACAATTTTTTATATACTACCTAGATTATAATAACTCCAATTTACGAAAGGAAGGCGTGTCTATCTTTTATTTGAGCGGCTTTTACACGCTATTTTCATGATATTTCTTACTTTCTGCATGTTTCTTTGGCTTTTTTGTATAAAAATGAAACTGATTCGAAAAAAAAAAAAATCAAGTCCCTGGCTCCCGTGGCCAGCAGGTGTCGAAGGTTTGATTACTGTGGGGCAGACCCCTTCATATCAGACAATTGCTATTCATTAAGACACTGCCAGAGCTCCCCGCTCTTGGAGCGGATTTCTCCAACCAAACTTAAGTCAAACTTAAGTGTGTGATTTCATTTCTTCTCCTGTGTCAACTCATTCACTTTCACTTTCTGCATGTCAACTTTTTAATTGTTAAATTAGAACCGTTTTCACTTCCTGTCCTGTCGTGGCCGAACGATAAGATGTCAGGTTTTTTTTCACTTTCACCTTCATGTCACGGCTTCGGGTTCGAGCCTACCTGCCTACTACAACTTTTTTTTTTCTCAACACACACCTACAAACACCCGGGCAATACCGGGCACCCGCGCTAGTAAATAAATATAAACGAAAACTCATTTTTAAGTCCTCTTTGAATATTAGCTAACTTCACAACATTTTTTTTTCTTTATGGTTTATTTTTATTTTGTTACTTTTCAAAATAGATTTAATCTTGATGGATTTCCCCACATTAAAAACCAACCTTTTATGCTTTCGAATTTAATATTATTTTCTTTGAATTATATTTGGATGAAGTAGGGAATTAGGACACTGACTGGCTTCATTGCAAAGAAAGAAAAAAAAAAAGGACACATTTCAAGTGACACCGGTTTGACCTTAACCTTTGTACACACATTGGCTCTGTAAACATATATCATGACAAGAAAACTTAAAACCAAACTTTAGATTGCTTAATAAATAAATAAAAATGAGTTATATTACTATATCGCCAAAATAAAACTTTTTCATACAAACTTTGGATTGTTTTTTTTTTTTAATAATAGTAAAAACGAGTTATCTATTATATAAATCTCACCTGTCTGTTTAAATGTATGTATGTATGTTTTTTTTTTTTTTTTTTTTTTTTTTACATAGGCATCACCACATTATCAAGGTCAAGAGGCCACTCAAGGATAAGGGTTAAAGAGTGTACAGTAGAAATTGGACAATATAGTAATCATTAGTAATGAAAATTTGGTAAATTTGATAACTTATATGGAACGGCTCATCAAGAACTTATTTACGTTAGACTTGAAGACAACCATATTGTAGTCAGCTGGAAAGCAGGAAAACGGAAGACAATTCCACAGGCGTGCAGTTCTAAGAAAGAAGCTTTGTTCATGGAATCTACGTTTAGGTTTAGGCACAGATAAAGAGTGGGGGGAATTATTGATAGTGTTTACAGCTAGACGAGTGTTTCTTGTGAAAGTTTGGCGAGGGGGGGACCATAGATTGAAGCTCAGTCGAACACTTTCCATGAAAATAACGATACATCAGAGACAAACTCGCAACATCTCTTCTGTGAGATAGAGGTTGCAAGGAAGAGAAAAGGACATCTCCTACGAGGCCACGAAGTCTATTTTGAACTCTATCAAGGCAGGCCAAGTCCTTTCTAGCAGCTCCTGCCCAGATGTGGCAACAGTATTCCATCCTTGGACGTACCTGGCTCTTATATAGATAGAGAATAGTATCAGCAGTGAGATATCTACTGGATCGATAGAAGGATCCGACCATTTTTCCAGCGGCCTTCTTGGCAACAGATTTGATGTACATGTTCCATTTAAGATCAGGAGTAATGGTCAAGCCAAGAAGCTTGTTAAAACTTGAGGCCTCCTGAAGACGAGAGCCATTCATTTCAATTGATGCCAGATGTGGATCAGAATGTTGATGATGTAAAGAGAGAAGCTTGGTTTTAGATGCATTAAAAGTAACCAGCCACTCCTTACCCCATTGTACTACGTGCTCAAGATCAGAGGAGAGAGAATTGGAGAGAACTTGGTCGTTTACTGTCTTAGATGTGCTACCATAAATGGTAGTGTCGTCAGCATAAATGGCTACAAATGATGTAAGGATGTGATTTGGAAGATCATTAATGTAGATCAGGAAAAGAGTTGGGCCCAGGATGGACCCCTGAGGGACACCGGCATTAATACTGTGAGCTTCTGATTTTTGCCCCTCAACTACTACTCTTATGAACCTATCAGAAAGAAATGATTTAATAATTGAGAAGACATTTCCAGCAATACCATAGCTAGAGATCTTATGAAGTAAACCTTTATGCCATACCCTATCAAAGGCCTTAGATATGTCAAGAGCAATTGCCCTAGAAAGGTTGCCTCCGTCAAGAGATTTGCTAATCCTATGAGATGTAACTGTAAGCACATCTGCTGTAGATCTAGCAGAACGGAAACCATATTGAGTGTTACTAAGAAGGTTATTTTTGTTGAGATGGTTGATTACTTCTGTATTTAACACAGATTCCAGCAACTTACTCATGACGCACAGGAGACTTATTGGCCTGTACTGAGAGAAGGATGAGCGATCACCTGAATTCTTAAATACAGGGCATACTGATGAAATTTTCCAGGCAGATGGGAAACTATTCTCCTTAAGACAACGTTTAAACAGTTTTGTAAGTATGGGCGCTAGTTCAGGTTGAAGTTTTTTGAGTACTATAATTGGAATACCATCAGGGCCAGTTGCTTTACTGGAATCAAGGTTTTTGATTAGCTTGGCAACATCACGTACAGATATACGTATATCACATAGCGTGTTTTCTGATACAGGAGGAAATATTGGAGGTTGGCGGCCTTGATTGCAAAGGGTAGAATTAGCTGCAAAGTTCTTGACAAAGAGTTTGGCTTTGTCTGATGCTGACGAGATTACCTCAGGTCCATTGATGATAGTTGGGATGGAGCACACGCTTCTGTTCAGGATTCTGTTTGCTATTTGCCAAAACTGGTGGGAACCAAGCCGCTGCTCAGCTACTTTGGACTTAACAGATTGAGCATACAACTCTCTTGTATTCTTTATTACTTTCTTACAATGGTTGCTGGCAGTCCTGAAAGAGGCTTTAGTTTCCATACATCTATTACGTTGGAAACAGTGGAAAAAGTGATTTCTGTGCGCAATGGCAGCAGCACATTCTGGAGAGAACCATGGCTGGCTGTTAGGTTTTTGCTTAAATTTTTTCGAGGGTATGAAACGGTCAATACCTACAATTAACCATTCCGTCAGGTCTAATACTATAGAGGACACATCCTTTTTAAACATGGAATGCAGGGGTAGATCAGATATAAATGTACGAAAGCTATCCCAGTCAGCCTTGTATGTATGTATGTATGTATGTATGTATGTATGTATGTTTGTATGTGTGCCTAAAACTTTCGACAGAGGCGACGGATTTTCATGAGATCAGTATCATTTTGAAGCCGCCCCTTTGGACGACAAATATCGAAAAATTGGCTAAAAACATTAATTCCCTCACCCTCAACTGGCCACTTTTCTACAGGGAGGCGTCGCTTTTTTCACTAATATTTTCGATAGTCATTCCCTCTTTTCGATTGACTAGCCTTAATTTAAACCCACGTTACTTCTGGTTTGGTGATGGGCACAACAGCAGAGACGTCACGTTTTTTTTTTTTTTTCAAATTCTTTCCTTCCTTCACAGTATGGTTTTGAGCCTGCCTGCCTACTAACACTTATTTTTTAATTTTTATTTTTTTTGCTCAACACACGCACCTCCAAACACCCGAGCAACGCCAGGTACCCAGGCTAGTATTATTAGATGGCGACAATAAAACTTGGCGGACCTGAACGAGAATCACCCCCTCCCCCCATAATATTTTTTCTGTTTGTTCTTTTTTTGATTTTTTTCAGTGGATTATTATTGATTGGACACTAATATACCAGACTAGCAGTTCAGTCGGGCTTTGCTTGGGCCTTATGTGCTGTTCATAACTTGCTCTACGTGTGAATACACTTTATGTAAGATTTCAAATGTTTAGACCAAAATTTGTCTAAGTAATTTCATAGAGACCGCAGAGGTAATTTTAAAAAACTTTGATCCCTTAACATTTATTATTTTGGTTTCAAATCAAAATATAAAGTTTTACCCATGTCTAAGTTACCTATATCTAAAATTTCAAGTCTTTAGACCCAAAATTGGCAGAGGAATTTGGTAGAATCTGCAAAGGTCAACTCTTTCAACTTTGACCTTTTGGCAACCAAATTTTCGCACCAAAACTGATTAAAATGCTTGCCATATGTCTGAATATCCGTTATGTATAAATTTCAAATATTTAGACCCAAAATTGGCTTGAGTAGTTTGCTAGACACCACAAAGGTAAAATATTTTGGACTTTGTGACCCCAATTTTAACCCCTTAACATTTATTTTTTTGGGCTCAAATCAAATTAAAAAGTTTGATCCATGTCCAAGTAACCTACATTTGGTAGAGTTTTCAAAGGTCAAATCATTGAACTTTGACCCCTTGACAGCCAAATTTCTGGTTGAAAACCGATTAAAAAGATTTTCCCAAATCTCAATACCCCTTCTGTCAAATCTCGAGTCTGTAGACTGAAAATTGACAGAGTTATTTCATAGTGAAATGTACACAGACATACACGCACATACATTTTCACTTTTATATTATATATTACTAGCATGGGTGCCCGGCATTGCCTGTGTGTTTGGAGGTGTATGCTGAGCAAAAAAAAACAAAAAACAAAAAAAAACAGTCAATTTTTAAAAAATTTGACACTATTATGACCCCTTAACATTTATTGTTTTGGGCTCAAATCAAGTTATTAAGTTAGATCCATGTCCAAGGAACCTATATCTAAAATTTCAAGTGTTTAGACCCAAAATTGTCGGAGGAGTTTGGTAGAGTTCTCAAAAGTCAAATCGTTGAACTTTGACCCCTTAACAGCCAAATTTTTGGCCAAATCTCAGTACCCTGTAAATCAAATTTCGAGTCTGTAGACTAAAAATTGACAGAGTTATTCTGTACGGAATGTACACAGACAGACAGACAGACAGACAGACAGACAGACAAACACGTTCACTTTTATAGATATATAGATTATATGTTATTACATATTTTTATCTCACAAAAAAAGCAAAAATGTCAGTTTTTAGTTTTTAGGGAGTTGAGTTAGTGCTTTTCAGGCACTCCCTAATAAAATAAATAATTCAACACAAGCTTCACTCGGATTCTCTCTCCTCTGATCTCGAGCGCGTGGTTCAGTGGGGGAAGAGGTGGCTGGTTACCTTTAATGCATCCAAAACCAAACTTGTATCCTTACATCATCAACGCTCTGATCCCCAGCTGGCATCAATTGTGATGGATGGCTCTTGTCTGGGTGAGGCCCCGTGTTTTGACAAGCTTCTGGGTTTGACCTTTACTCCTGATCTAAAATGAAACACGTACATCAAGTCTGTTGCCAAGGTCGCTGAAAAGATGGTGGGATCCTTCTACCGCTCCAGAAGATATCTCACTACTGATGCAATTCTCTATCTATATAAAAGCCAAGTACATCCAAGGATGGAATACTGTTGCCATATCTGGGCAGGAGCGGCCAAAAACAGCCTATCATGCCTTGACAAAATAGACTTCGTGGCTTAGTGGGGATGCCCTTTTCTCTACCCTGCAACCTCTCTCCCACAGAAGAGACGTTGTGAGCCTATCCTTGTTTTATCGTTATTTTCATGGCAGGTGCTCGTCTGAACTCCAGTCTCTGGTCCCCCCTCGCCAATCTTTCACGAAAAACACCCGTCTAGCTGAATCCACTGTGAAAAATTTCTCCCACTCTATATCTGTGCCTAAAGCAAAACGCGGATTCCATGAACAAAGCTTCTTTCTTAGAACTGCACGCCTGTGGAACTCTGTTCCGTCTGCCTGCTTCCCTCTGGACTACAACTTGGATGTCTTCAAGTCCAACGTTAACAAATACCTAATGAAACGCCCCCTTAATTAAACACTTCATCAAATCTCCACACTAACGTAATGTACTTGCAATAACCCTTATCCCTGAGTGGCTTCCGGGCCTTAATAAGTGGTGATCACTGTGTAAAAAAAAAAAAAAAATAAAAAATAACAAGCTACTGAATAAATGAACAAACAACTTCGTAAAACTTAACAAGGAAAAGATTTATTGAAGCAAGTCAGGGTAAGATGCCAAAAAGATATAACTAGGATAAAACTTGTCTGCCTTTGCCCGGTAGTTATTCCCAAGTGGAAATCGTCGATACCGGTGTAGGCGGAGAGAGAGAGATAGTGAGGAAACAGGTCCGCTCTCTTTGGCGTCTGGCTGGAAAAGGAGGAGTTTTTCTCGTCCGGAATGGAAGCAGTTAGAGTTCCTGAGGGGTAAAGAAGGTCCCTGCACTATGCTTCTGATTGGTCAGTATGTGCCTTATCGCACAGTCAGGGGAGGCACTGACACACAAAAAAAGAGTTCTATTTGTTTCTGCTACATAACCCCTTGCTTAGGCTGAAAGCCGACAGAGAAAAAGGTAGTAGAACAAATAGCAAAAAAAAAAAAAATTAAATAAAAATATCAATTTATTTAAGTTATTTTTTTTGTTTTTATGAAAAGGAGAGAAAGAAAAGTTTCTTTTTTAACAGAAATATACAGTTTGACATAGTTTCTTTGGCCAATATACCCATCGGCCACTACGTGTAGTGGTCACATACCTGTTCTCACGTGGAGCATTTACCTCAGGCGTATGATGATGCTGTGTGTATGTTGGAGGAATGTGTGGCTCATCTATTAATGTGTCCAGAAAGGCTCTTTTTACCCTATCTATGGAAACTGTCTCTTTTTTACCACTAATGTCAAGGATAAAGGTTTTATCAGTGCGTGAAAGCATGTGATAAGGGCCAGTGTAGTGTGGAGTTAGGGGAGCTTTTACTGTGTCCTTTCTAAGGAACACGTGAGTCCATGTTGATATGTCCTTCGGGACCAAAGATTTTATGGTCTGTTCCCTAGGGTGCATCGGTGGTAGCTTACTGAGATAGGTTCGTAGTCTGTTGACATACAGAGCTGGGTCAGTTGTTGTACCTCTATCAGGGTCAGCATCTGACCTGTCAACGATAGAGGTGCTCCATAGACTAGTTTGGCTGCAGAATATACCAAGTCCTCTTTGATTGAGGCACGACAGCCAAGAAAGATAACCGGTAAGTACTTGCTCCATCGCTGTTGGTCAGAGTAAGCACGTAATGCTGCTTTCAATTGGCAATGGAAGCGTTCTATCATCCCGTTAGAAGCTGGGTGATAGCTCGTTGTCCAAATGCATGTGATCCCTAGGATCCTGGACAGTCCCCAGAATAGGTGGGATTCGAATTGTACACCACGATCAGTGGTGATGGTGGTGGGAACTCCGTAACGCGATATCCAACCTGATATAAGGGCTCCCGCTACAGATTCAGCCGAAATGTCATTTAGGGGAATAGCTTCAGGCCACCGTGTGAAACGGTCTATGCAGGTCAGGAGATAAGTAAATCCCTGACTGACCGGCCATGGTCCAACCAAGTCTATGTGAACATGGCTAAATCGAGCGTCTGGAGTGCTGAATGTTCCAAGGTGTGCATGGATATGTTCGTGTACCTTTGACTTTTGGCAGGATACACAGGAACGTGTCCAGGCAGTGATATCATGCCTCATATTTGGCCAGAAAAATCTAGCTGTAATTAGCTTCACTGTGGCTTTGCATCTGGGGTGTGCCAGGTTGTGTAAAGTGTTAAAAACAACTCTACGATGAGTCTTTGGAACAAATGGTCAAGGTGAATCTGTTGAGGTGTCACAGATGATCTGCATGTCTGAGGTAGGTACGGGCAGGTGACGATGGATCCAACATGTCCAGACTAGGCTGGTCTAAGGCCATCTGCTGTAAATCAATATCCGATGGTGAGGACAGAGAATTAATGGAAAGGTGAGACAAGGCGTCTGCTGCTGTGTTCTGCTCACCTGAGATATGTCGGATATCGCTGGTAAATTGCAAAACAAAATCCAAGTGGCGTGTCCAGCTTAGAATGAAGTGAGTATGTAAGCGGACGGTGATCAGTGTAGATCACAAATTGATGACTCTCGAGTGAATGTTGGAAGTGTTTCACTATGAGATACATTGCCAGCAGTTCACAGCCAAACGTGCTGTAACGTTGTTCTGCCGGTTTCAGTTGTCGCGAAAAGTATGCGAGAGGTTGTAACTGTTGTTGGTGCTGCTGTTGCGACACTGCACCTACAGCTGTGCCTGATGCGTCAACGACCAGTGAAAACTGGGCATCAGGTACAGGATGTGCAAGTAGAGATGTTGTCGCTAGTTTTGTATTCACTTCATTGAAAGCTTTGAGCTGGATTTTATTAAGTGAGATTTGCTCATTTTTCTTCTTCCTGTTACATAACAGGTTGGAAAGAGGAGCTAAAAAATCCGCACAGTGTGGGATAAAGCGTCTGTAGTAGTTCAACAGACCGAGGAAGTGCCTTAGTTAGCAAAGTGAAGTAGGTGGTTGAAGGTCTTGCAGAGCCTTCACCTTTTCCAGTAATGGAGATATACCATCTGGGTTGATAATGTGGCCCAGGAAAACTAGTGACAAAGTACCAAAAACGCATTTACCAGGGTTAATCCTCACCTGGTATTGCTGAAACAGTTCAACAGTACAACCATGCAACAAGGAAGCAAAATCCTGTATATGTGGGATTGGGTAACGATCAGGTACCGTCATGGCATTGAGTCATCGGTAGTCTCCGTCACGTTTTGGGACCATATGCAAAGGGGAAGCTCAAGGACTGGACAAGAGGCATATTATTCCCAACTGTAGCATATGATTGAATTCAGTCTTCACTGCTTTAAGTTTATCAACAGGGAGGCGACGAGTGCGTGAGAACGCAGCAGCACCTGTGGTTTCAATGTGGTGTTTTGTGGTGTGCGTGGGTTTGTTCACCACAAAATTTAGGTTTGTTAATTCCAGGTAGGAGTGTAGCAACTCATGGTAAGGATCATTTAAAGTGGCAATGAAAAATACCGGGCTGATAGATGGGACAGTTGACATTATGCCAGGGATGGAAAGTTCTGTACTAGTGTCTATCAGCCGGCGTCAACGCATGTCTACCGTTAAATCAAAATGATGCAGGAAGTCTGCGCCTAGGATGGGGTAAGGTAAGTCCGCTACGGTAAAAACCCATGTAAAGTCTCTCCGTAATTCCAAGTCCAGAGAATGTGAAATTTGACCGTACATGGGAATGGGAGAATGATTTACCGCTTGCAGTGTGATAAACGACACTGGTAGCTTCTCTTTAATGAGTTTCAGTGGCCAGATACTGCAAGCTGCACCCGTATCAACCAAACAACGTGCTTGGGATTGAGAGTCCATAACGAAATAGTTGTTAGAATTTTGTGGAAAGCTTGCCGTGCTCGTCTTCCCACTATCTAGTTTTCCTGGTTAGGAAAAGAACAGGGCATTTTGCATTTTCGTGCCTCAGCGCTATAAGGACTATGGTAAAAACATAGTCCTGGCATGTTTGAACAGCGATGATGGTATGGGGAAGGTGAGCGGCTTTTGAAGTGGTGTCGGGGCGAATGTGACCTGCCCATGTTCAGCTTACTCACCTCTCTGGTGAGGCGTTCGATGGCTGTAAGTATAGCCACCGATGTTGCTTCTTGTGTTAAATTTCTATCCGCCGCAGGGCCCATGGGTACTTCAGATTGTTGCTGAGGTATCGCCGCGGTGGTAGGCCCTTTTACAAAATCCATAACTTTATCCGCCGATGCTGCTACTACGTCGACGGAATGCTTCTCTATCATAGGCGCTAGTATTGTCTTTACTTGCACCAGCAGCTTTGAGAAGAAAAGCTGCCTAATTAGGGTACTGTCAGGGGGGGGGGGGCATCTTCTGCCAGCTTCCTCATTCTGCGGAGTAACTCTGTTGGCCTGCGGTCCCCTAAATGTTCGTTATGGACCAACGTTTCAAAACGTTTTTCTGTCAAGACTGACGTCCGGAGAAGTACCTCCCGCTTTATGCTGTCATATGTAGCGTTAAGAGGGGTGTCAGTTATTAAGTCCTTGACAACAGGAGTCAAAGACGCGGGGAAAGTACTAAATAAAATATGTAATTGTGTTTGCTCCGAAATGTTGTTCGCAGTAAAATATGATTCGAGTTGGACAAACCAAACTCGAATATCACCGGCAAAGGCAGGCAATGTTGTCATTTTAAGAGGAAAATAGACAAAAAAAAATTAATAAATAAACATAGAGAGTTACTAAGAATGCAGGGCAGGGTACAGAAGAGATATGCACCTCAATATGAAGGTGAAATAAGAGAAAGCCCAAACCCAACCCCATCCTCAACAAAACCAAGCCCGGAAAGGTTGTGGACAACACGGTCAGGAAGAATAGTAAAAGATCCTGTTAGATTCAGGGATTTCACAACATAAGTGAAAGGGCAGAATAATCCCTGTTAGGTATGAGGGTATATAAACAAACAAATAGAATACTTTTCAAATAATATAAACATATGCACAAAAATTCACAAATATACATTTTTTTTTTTTTTAACAAATGTTTACCAAAAAAAAGATACAAAAAAGAATTATTTGACAAATAAGAAATTTACAAAGAAAAGGTTTTAACATATATTTATTTATATATATATATTTTTTTACAAAACCTGGAAACATTATGTTAGGTATTAGTTGGTTAATTTGGTTAGTAAGGTAGAAATGGTCACAGTTTAACATCGTTCCCGGGACAATTTACAATTTTTTTTTTTTTTTTTGGTGTGATTTTCATTGTTCATGCTTCTCTTTTTGGGTTTCTGAAAAAAGATTTATTCATAATTAGATTCCAAAAAGTTCGGTTATAAAATGTCTTAATTTTATTCTTTTTATAGGTTCACTAAACCTATAAATATCGGCTATATTATTTTCAGACTTCACATAAGTAAGAGCAATAGATTTTTTCCTTATTTCATCCCTTATAAAATGATATCTGATATCAATATGCTTCGACCTTTGATGAATCATAGAATTATTTGCTAATTAGATACTGGTCTGATTATCAAAATGAATTACTATAGGTTTTTTTTTTACTTAGATCAAGTTTTAAAATAGATTTTAGAAGCATGTTCAGAAAAATTGCCTCCTGCGCAGAATGGGTAAGGGACACATATTCTGCTTCACAAGTAGAAAGGGCAACAATTTGTTGCTTTTTAATTTTCCAAGAGATCATAGGTCCAGTCTTTGACAGTCTAAAACAATACCTCGTTATACTTTTTCTATCCTCAGAGTTACCCCAATCTGAATCCAAAAAGCCTTCTAAATTTAGAGGATATGTAGACTTTTTTAATATTAAAGATTGTTCCTTGGTTCCTTTTAGGTAACGAAGGATTTGTTTTGCATGATTAAGGTCTTTAATTGTCAGTTTCGATAAGTTTGGAGATAGCTTTGTTACAGTGTAACACATGTCAGGCCTTGTTGCAGTCATCAAGTAGATGAGGCTCCCTACAATTTCCCTGTATATTCGATTATCTATGGATTTTGTTTCGGTCCCTATATTTTTACTTATGCCCATTTCAACGGGAGTTGAACGCGGCTTACAATCTTGCATTCCGAACTTGAGTAGAATTTTTTCAATGTATCATGATTGGTTCATAGTTATAGTTTCATTTTCACAGGTAAATTTTATACCAAGGAACCATGACAGTCATCCAAGATCGGCCATTTAAAATTTTTTATTTAATTCATTTTTAACATTTTTTAAAGTGTTGTCACAGTTTTAGGTGAGTAATATATCGTCAACCCAAAAAATCAAAAGCAACAATTTATTACCTACATGTTTGGTATACATGCATGCGTCTACGGGACATTGTTTGAATTCGTGTTCTATTAAATAATTATGGAGTGTTAAATTCCAATTGTGTGCACTTTGTTTTAGTCCATATAACGATTTATTTAATTTCCACACCCAATTTTTACTTTTCATTTTAAATCCCTCTGGAGGGTAAATATAGATTTCACAGTCAATCGGAACATTTAAATAAGCATTTTTTACATCCACTTGATGTATTTTTAAATTGTATTGAGCGGCAAGTTGTAATAAAATTCTAATTGTCGTTAAATTTGTGGTTGGTGAAAATGTTGCAAAATATTCTATTCCAGAAATTTGTGAAAAACCTTTTGCAACAAATCTTGCTTTAAAAGTTTCACTGCCAGAAGCTGTATTTTTTTTTGGAAAAAACCCAGCGTGAAGAAATGATATTTTTATCTGTTGGTTTTGCCACTATTTTGTATATGTTATTTTGAGATAAAGCTTTCAATTCGGATACCATAGCTTGTTCCCATTGTTGGTGATTTTCTGAATTAATCTTCTCGTTATAACTTTCCGGTGTGCTGTTCAATGAATAACAGTAATCCATGGCGTAATCTTGTATCTTTTCAATTTGTAAGAAGTCTGGCTTTTTTCGCTCCCTTATTGGGTATAGACATGTCTGGTTAATATTTTTGTCAGAAGTTCTACTGTAATTGTCGTCGTTATTAATATTTTCATTGTGATCGATTAAGATGCTAGGTAATATTTCATATTTTTCATCCACTGGATTGCCATTTATTAAATTTAATGTATCATTGAATTTTACACATCTAACCCTTTTTATGGCATTTTGCTTTGGGAAGTAGATTAAATATGCCGGACTATTTTTATCGTAACCTACAAAAGTACCTTTTTCGCTTTTATTATTTAGTTTACTGGTGTTTTCTATAAATGCAAAACAATCAGAACCAAATAGATGCATGCTGTTTATTTTAGGTTTTACACCGCAAAACGCTTCATATGGCGTTTTTCCTAGCCTCTTATTTAACAATCTATTTCTGATATATGCTGCTGCCATTAAAGCGTACGTCCATAAACTATGCGCTAATTTCGATTCGATAAGTAGGCATCTTTTCATCTCAAAAAGGGTTCACCATGCTCTTTCAGCGGTGCCATTTTGGAAGGGGGAATATGGTGCTGATTTTTCGTGTTTAATACGGTGGTTAATTAATAGAAGTTCAAAGTCTTTACTAGTAAATTCAGTCCCATTGTCTGAGCGAATACATTTTACTGAACTGTACGGGGCAATATCAGCTAAATATTTCTTAGTGGCGAGGATAGTGTCGGATTTGTTTTTTAGAAAATAAACGTTTTCATTAGTTGTTTAGCACAGCTGGTGTTTATAAAAATGATTGGCGAATCCATTCGTCTCATACCCCATTAGGAGTCAAAAACATTTTACAATAACTCTTTGCTCGCTCCATGCCGCAATGCACATGCCCAGCAGTCTCTGTCAGATTGTTCCAATGTCTTTCTCCTGGGTTTACAATCAACCCTATTCACTCCTTCAGGCCTTAGGATTCTGGACTGGACTGTAGCATTTTCAGACAGCTTACAGATGTCAATACATTTTTGTAAGTCTAACTGTCTTATTTTCAATAAATCAACTTGAGTCTGTGGGTTGTGTATTCCCAATACTACCTGATCTCTGAGTACTGATGAAACACAATTGTCGCAAAAATTGCACGTTTTTATCAATGTCCGAAGTGCCGTAATGAAAGATTCCACAGTCTCTGATTCTCCTTGCTTTCTAGAATGAAATACATAACGTTTGTAGGTTTCATTCGTTTCCCCTATAGCATATTTATCAAATGCCTGAATAATTTTGAAAATTGAAACCCGTAGTAAACTTTCAATGCGTTGTCTCTCAACGTATGAAGCAAAAGTGCCCTTTGATATTATAATGACTGTTTCGTCAAACATGTAATAATGGTATAGTTATACCATTTCAGTTTAAACAACTTCCAATTTGCCGCTAAATTGTCTTCCAGTGCCGGAGGCCTTATGCCAGCTACTGGTCTGTTTGTTTCTTCCATGTCCACTTCCAACATTTTTTTTTCTCGTCCATGTGACACACGTATAAATTACACTTTGAAACAAGAACAATAAAGTTACTTATCTGTTTCTGCAAATAACTTTCCGCTTCTTACTCTTTTCTACATCTTACTTGGACTGTTTCCATCTCACCACTGCCGCCATGTGTCATTATCTTATTGAGGATGTCAATGGATTAGAAATGACAGAGCGATCGATCGACTTTTACATAATGGCGTCTTTATTATCATTGTAAACAAAACAAAAACCTATACCGGTAAGGTCTAGCATTAAAAAAAGTATCAAGATCAGCGGGAGATATGAAATGGTCTCATGTTGACGAGGGCATGAATTGAGAGGCATACAATATGAAAAGTGAAAAAGGACTTGAAAATTTCGAAATATTTCTAGAACTGATGATTGGAATAAATTACTGGTTTGCAAACCTAAACTGCTTAAAGAGTAGATAGGCTCTATCTATCGCCCGGCTTTCATACTTCTTCTTTGCCTATTAGCCAGGTGCAATGGTACGATCACAGGGACTTGGCAGAAACACCCAGTGGTCGACCTTGTTTCCTGACAAGGGCAATGAACACTGTTCCCCACATCCCATCCCTTAAACCTGGGCACTTTGTGAGTGCTTGAGTACTATTTATGCCAATGCAATTGGATTGGGTTGATTGTCTGATGGGTTGAAGGTACTGGATTGACAGTTTCTGGGTTGCTGATTCTGACTGATAGTATAGGATATACTATCTATACTGATATATATACTCTTTGGTAGTGTTTAACTGAAACTTAAATAGCGTTTAACTGAAACTTAAATAAAATAAAATGGCAGTTCAGTAAAAAATTACAATTAAACCATGCTTAAACTCAAACAAAACCAATTTGCCTCCTCCTTTGAGGCTTGCATTCATGAATATCTGCGGGCTTAGAACTAATTTAGATGATGTTGAATTATTTCTAGCAAACATCTTAGTGCTAAATGAAACTAACCTACACTCTTCCATTCTCTCTAATCTAATAAACTTTAACATTCCTGGTTATCTTTCACTTTGCCATAAGGACTCAAACAGACATATGCATGGACTTGGAGTTTATATTCGAAACACCCTCCCCTTGACTAAAGAAACAAAACTAGAATCAGACGACCAGGCCTTTATGTGCTTTAGACTTAACATGCAAAACTTAACACTTAATATGGAAGCACTTTATACAAATCTCCAATACTAACGAATACTACAACACTATCCCATATATTACTGTACATGCAATAACCCTTATCCCTGAGTGGCTTCTGGTGACCTCCATGCAAAAAAAAAAAATAAATAAAAAAAAAATTCACCTTACAGCTTCTAAACTTGTTGTCTGATCATCGATATGGATTTAGACAAGCCCGTTCTACTTCAATTATCCTAACTGCAATCTCTGAACATATATACCATGCACTGAATAAGGCAGGGAAGGATAGGGCACTAGTCCTAGATATATCTTTTGATAGGGTTTGGCACAATGGTTTTCTCATGAAAATCAGATCATACGAAAAAAATGGTGAAAAAAAAAATAGTCAATAAATAATTGTTACTGAATGCAATAAATGCTACTTTTCTACCTCCCTGAATGAATTTAGTTTATGTTTTAAGCGCTTTTCTTTTTTTTGTCAAATATCTCCAGATTTTCTAGAAAAAAAAACCGCTAGCCGCTAGATCAAAATTTTACCTGCTAGAAACGAAATCTCCAGATCTAGCGTGAAAACCCCTAAATTGACAATACTGCTGTTTTACCTTACACACAGTGTATAAACTCCTCCTATCTTCTTCGTAATTCTTATCTCCTACTCTTTCCATGTAGTAGTTTCTCTCCTCACACCCAACTCCTGTAACTTCGTCACTAAACACCATCTCCCACTACTTTATTTATATAATCGCTCTTCGACTCCGTTTCGAAAAAGACTTTTCTTCCTCCTCGTACGAGAGATCTTTTGAGAAACTCCTGTGTGAATTTGAAAACCCCGTTAAAAACTTAAAATATGCATCGAAAGGTCAACTCATATTGCAACTATTAAAATTGTTTAAATCAAGTATTCGCCAGTAAATATATATATCTATATATAAGGTGGGTGTATATATTAATAATTAAACTGACGAGACATTGGAAATTAAAATTACGAAACGGGCGCAATTTGATCTCCAATTAAAAACAAGCAAAACAAATTCACCAAAAAATATATTTTAAAAACTTTATTTTTGGATATTCACTTAAGGAATGCTTAAATTTGCATCCTTTTTGATTATATGAACTGTGAATGAAATGACTTCAACGATGGTAAGTTTTATTTTTCCCATTCATTATTATTATTATTATTTTTTTAAATTAAAATTTAATAACACCCGGCGTTGCCCAGAAGTCTTCTTACATTCATTTTCATACATTATCTACATAAGTACCAAAAATTTAAAAAATAAATAAATAAAATAAAATAAAAATAATTTAAAAGTTATATTTGATGAGTACGGTATCAAATTGGCCATTATTAGATTATTAACCGAAGAAGAACCAGTTTGTTATAAAACCTGGGCCACAACTAATTCTGTGTTTTAAAATCTATTTATAAAATTATTCGATGTAGTAAAAAAAAATTCAGAACATTTAATAAGTGAGGATTTTCCAAGAATAAGATTTTCAAAGCCAATTTAAATGTCTTTTCGACAGTTTAAACGCTTCCGAATTACTTTCAAATTCGGAAGAGTCAGAAAAACCAAAGATTAAATGGCTGACTTGTTTAAGAAGAAATACAAATGCGGCGTTCATCAAGTTCCGTCTGTGTTTGTTTACAAAATCGCGTCAGCTGATATTTGGGCTTCATGAGTTTACCAGTTTTGATATTTATGCAACTTTCGGGTCAAGATTAAAGTGTAGTATCTGTTCTTCAGATGCTACACTTCAGTTTCTTGTTCTGTCAGTGGACAGAAATCCTTCACGACTGAGACAATTTTTTTATTTTTGTTCCTTTTCTCCACATTAAAAAACGACCCTGGTGTCTAACTCTGTCCCGTCGGGAGGCATTGTAAATAGGAACTATAGACATGGTACTTGTACAGTTTAATCAAGACATTAAAAAAAATGAAAATATCGAAAAAGGGTTATATTGTACGTATCCGTTTTGTACTGAAGAAGATCCCCGAAAAAGATTTCACTTAATTTGATCGAGTAGTATTTTTTTTTTTTTTTTTTTTTTTTTACAGCGGAAAAAACACGTTCTTATGACAGCGCATTATTGAAGACACATCTTGGAATTTATTGAACACACCACGGGGAGATAACTCAATGTAAAGCGCCGAGACTCCCTCCCCATCTTTAATACTAGCTTTTCTTCCTAAAAATCGAACCTTTTGCTCGGTATCATAACAAATTTTTTTTTCGCTGTAAAATAAAATTAAAAAAAAAAAAAGCTATTTGATCAAATTAAGTAATTTTTTTTTTTTTTTTTCTCTCGGAGAACTTCGTTCCATAACGGATACGTATAATTTAAACTTTTTAATGTCTTGATTAAACTGTACAAGTACCGTAAACGAACACGGATGGAACATAAACGCCCAAAATGCATTATGGTGGATTTAATTTTCTTTGCAACTTTTAGTAGATATTTACTTTTATGATATATTGGATACTTGTGCAGTTTACGGAACGTTTTTTAATTCAATTATCACCCTAAACAAGGTGCAGTGTCACTTTGATGTAAGGGGCTACTATCGGGGCCATAAGTTGCAGTTGAGCAGCAAGGTGTCTGTTCACATTACACTTGAACTTCTGCATGTCAGTACAGTTGGGACAGCAGAATCCCGGAAGGAAGTTCGAAAGTCTAGCAGTTCTGGGGAAGAAACTATTAAAGTATAAGGCTTTCTTACATCTAAGTAATTCTATTGTATAGGGGTTGGATTTTGCTGCTTGTTGGAGGTATTTATGTCGTGGGGTTACAAGGGCTTGTAGTTTGTCGGAGCATCCACCATTAAAATACTTGTAGAACATGCAGAGGGATGCAACATTTCGTCGATGGGACAGAGGCTGAAGCTTAGATGATAGTTCAGGATCTATTAGGTTGGCAACTCTCTTTTTAACTCTTCTGTCCAAGAGTGAAAGAAAGACTAGTAGCAAATGCACCAGCCCAAATGTGAGAACAGTATTCCATACATGGGTAAATGGTGGCCTTGTAGAGGTGCAGGATACTTTCAAGCATAAGTAGCTTTCTAGCATGGTAGAGAGAGCCACCTTCCTCACAGTGGCCCTGGCAATGCTCTCGATGTATCTGTTCCAACTCCTGTTCCTTGTCTACGTTAAGCCAAGGAGTTTGAACGAAATACTTTCAGGTAATGTATCTTTAGTCATAGATATCAGTGGTTGAGAAGGTTTATAATTATTGTCTTGGCAGCATTGAATGTGACCATCCATTTTTGTTCTCATTCCACTACAAATTGGAAGTCTTCCTCTAGTGTTTTTGCCATTTCCTTAGATATGTGTTCATTTGTTTTTCCCCTTATGCCTATTAGAAAGCGTGGTGTCATCAGCAAATATAGCCATCTCAGAGACAATTTTATCAGGGAGGTTATTTATGAATATCAGGAATAATAAAGCTCCAAGGATAGACCCCTGAGGTAAATTTATATCATTGTTTAGATGTATGACCATCATGGGCAACCTGGATTCTTATTTAAGGATTTAATTATTAACTATTCATCCAGTGATGCCGTATGATCTGATTTTCCTGAAAAGACCATCGTGCTAAACCGTATCTTAGATATATCTATGGCTACCACTTTACCCTCCCGTTGCTTTGTCCAGTGTATGGTATATACTTTCAGAGATTAGTTAGGTTACCTGTTGTAGAACGGACTTGCCTAAATCTATATTGTTGGTCGGTCAGAAGTTTAGCAGCTGTAAGATTAATGGCTAGAGCCTGGTTAATTATGCTGAAATAATAACGTTATTATTTAGAAAACCATTTTTTAACATCGGGAAGAGGTGGAGCTTTAACTATTCTGTACTTTCATGAACAAAACCTTAAAAATTGAATTCAAATAATAAAATAGCATAGTCTGTAAACTGCACAAGTACCTGATATTGCAATTTTGATTAAAAAAATCGATTACTAGTAAATCAGAAATTATAAGTATAAGCAAGAAACAATACACACAGACACAAAAGTAGTCACACAATTTTATTTGTATAGATATACTAGTATTTCAGCCCGACGTTGCTCGGTTGTTTGGAGGTGTCTGTTGAGCAAAAAAAAAAAAATGTGGTTGGAAGGCAGGCTCGAACCTGTACCGCAAAGAAGGAAAAGAATAGGAAAAAAAACGGACGTCTTTGCTGTTCCAACTACCACCAAACTGGAAGTGACGTAGGTTTTAATTAAGGCTAGACAATCGAAAGGAGAGGATGACTTTCGAAAATATCGGTGAAAAAAGCGACCCCCCCCTCCCACCCCTGTGAAGGTATTAATGTTTTTAGCCAATTTTTCGATATTTGTCGTCTGAAAGGTCGAACTTCAAAACGATACTGATCTAGTAAAAATCCGTCCGTCGCCTCTGTCAAAAGTTTTAGGCAGACATGCATACATACATACATACATATATTGGTAACTCAGATTTTCGACTCAAACCGATTAAAAAGCTTGCCCTATCTCTGAATACCCTTTATGTAAAATTTCAAATGTTCAGACCAGAAATTGTCTGAGTGATTTGGTAGAGACTGAAGAGGTCGAACTTTGACCTCTATTATGACCCCTTAACATTTATTGTTTTGGGCTTAAATCAAGTTATTAAATTAGATCCATGTCCAAGGAACCTATATTCAAAATTTTTTCCTGATCTACATTAATGATCTTCCAAATCACATCCTTACATCATTTGTAGACATCTATGCTGACGACACTACCATTTATGGTAGCACATCTAAGACAGTAAACGACCAAGTTCTCTCCAATTCTCTCTCCTCTGATCTTGAGCACGTAGTACAATGGGGTAAGGAATGGCTGGTTACTTTTAATGCATCTAAAACCAAGCTTCTCTCTTTACATCATCAACATTCTGATCCACATCTGACATCAATTGAAATGAATGGCTCTCGTCTTCAGGAGGCCTCAAGTTTTGACAAACTTCTTGGCTTGACCATTACTCCTGATCTTAAATGGAACACGTACATCAAATCTGTTGTCAAGGCCGCTGGAAAAATGGTGGGATCTTTCTATCGATCCGGTAGATATCTCACTGCTGATGCTATTCTCTATCTATATAAGAGCCAGGTACGTCCAAGGATGGAATACTGTTGCCACATCTGGGCAGGAGCTGCTAGAAAGGACTTGGCCTGCCTTGATAGAGTTCAAAATAGACTTCGTAGCCTCGTAGGAGATGTCCTTTTCTCTTCCTTGCAACCTTTATCTCACAGAAGATATGTTGCGAGTTTGTCTCTGATGTATCGTTATTTTCATGGAAAGTGTTCGAATGAGCTTCAATCTATGGTCCCCCCTCGCCAAACTTTCACAAGAAACACTCGTCTAGCTGTAAACACTATCAATAATTCCCCCCACTCTTTATCTGTGCCTAAACCTAAACGTAGATTCCATGAACAAAGCTTCTTTCTTAGAACTGCATGCCTGTGGAATTGTCTTCCGTTTTCCTGCTTTCCGGCTGACTACAATATGGTTGTCTTCAAGTCTAACGTAAATAAGTTCTTGATGAGCCGTTCCATATAAGTTAGCAACTTTACCAAATTTTCATTACTAATGATTACTATAATGTCCAATTTCTACTGTACACTCTTTAACTCTTATCCTTGAGTGGCCTCTTGGCCTTGATAATGTGGCGATGCCTATGTAAAAAAAAAAAAAAAAAAATTTGAAGTGTTTAGACCCAAAATTGGCGGAGGAGTTTGGTAGAGTTCTCAAAAGTCAAATCGTTGAACTTTGACCCCCTTAACAGCCAAATTTCTGGCCAAAAACCGATTTCGAGTTTGTAGACTGAAAATTGACAGTTATTGTGTAGGGAAATGTACACACACACAGACACTTTCACTTTCTAGATATATAGATTGATGCTTATGCAAAGAAAGTACCGTGCTGTTTTTTTTTTTTTGTTTGTTTATTTTCAAGTTAAATTCAAGTTTTACGGTATCTTTTTAAAAAATTTTTTTTATATTAAATTTAGATGAAGTACATAATAGTTAACCCCCCCCCCCAAAAAAAACCCTCACCTCCTATGTCAAAAATGGATCGATAAATAATGTTATTTCATCACGGTACATGAAGTGCATGAGTATCGATATATTTAAAAAAATAATTAAAAAAAAATTAAAATCTTATTCTATAGCTAATTAACACTAAACTGTTTAAATATAGTACCGAAATCCATTTTCACTATAAATAATTTACGTGATTAAAATAGTAAAATAGCAGTTGTACATATCGCCATGGTTAAGAAGTTCTTATATATATAGTCCATGACAGAAATTAATCTAAAACAGTATTTTCTTCCTATAAGTTGCCAACTGGGAATAAATTCAAGTTTCCCACAAAAGGAATTCATCCACAGAAAGACGAGTTTCCTTGAATGCTATCTGTGGGGGTTAAAAGTTGAAAAATTTCTCTTGAATTAGAGACGATTATTACACGTCCTTTCACATTTAATCATCAGTGGAAACTGAAACTGCACACTTGGTGCGTCACTAAGTGTGTCAGAATTTTTGGGTAAAATTTTGACACCCTTAACACAAAACTGCGAATAAAATATACAAAATTCATAATTTCTTTTTTAAAATGGGTTGTTTAATTTCTTTATGGAATATACTTCCAAAATAAACTATTAAAATTTTTTAAAAAATAATAGAAATATTATTTTTTATTTAAAAAAAAAAAGTGTTTACAAATGCATGCACGCGCTCATGCAGCCATTTTACGAGTTAAATATTTTTCAATTTAAAAATCCATAAAAATTTTTTTATTGGTTCAATTTTTAAGATATTTTCAGGTTTAATGTGAAATTTTATGCTCTTTCCAATAAACCGAATATAATATTCTAGACAAACGGTTTTTTTTTACCCCCCCCTCCCCCATTTTGAAATGTCTATTAAAAAGTAAATAATTTTCTCACCTAAGGTGTATACATCACAAATTGAAGATAAAGGTTCAATAAATAAAATAATCTAATTTAAAACAAAAATAAAAGAATAGTTATGTGCGAATTTACCTGTAAAGTCAAAAGTTTAAAACCTTTTTTAAAAAGAATACATGTTTAATAGAAGTAATGTTAAACATTTTTTTCTTTTAATTTTTACAAAGTTTTATAACAAGTACTAATAATTGTTTTGTGTTTTAACTAAAGGTTATATAAGAATCAAAGGATGAATTATTTTTTTAGTCTCAAGTTATATCTTTTTATCCTAAATGAAACAAGTAGCTTTATATTTACACACGCTTTTTATATTAACATTCGCAGAAGAGCCTTGAGCATTACAATCTAGACAAAGCCAATTTCCACAAGTCTCTTCCTTGGAGACTCTCACGCAAAGTAG
Source organism: Euprymna scolopes (assembly GCF_053919585.1). Taxonomy (NCBI): domain Eukaryota; kingdom Metazoa; phylum Mollusca; class Cephalopoda; order Sepiida; family Sepiolidae; genus Euprymna; species Euprymna scolopes. The sequence continues at coordinate 16,508,517 of NC_136500.1, forward strand.
TACTATCTGCTGCATTCTTTACAACGTTGGAAGAACTGGCATTTCTAACAAACAAGTTTGACAGAAATAAGCTCTCCTTCCTTTTCTTCAAATTCAGTCTCTGCATGATCTGCAGAAAAAAACTTTAATTTCTAATAGATACAAATGTGTTAGGGAAGGGATCTGTTCACAACCATCTCTTAATATACAGCTGAAATGAACTCGTCTATTCTCACAAATGAGATGAAGAACTTTATCAAGACTTCAGAATGGCGATTTTTACCAAAACAATATCACCAACTGATATTTCCTCAGTACAATGACTTATCGTATGCATGTCCTTTTCTCTCAAGGGAAGGAGATAATTGTTTTGCCAAACTTTACAGAATTTCTCCTCAAAGACTTCACTTAATTGAAGAGATTCCAACAATTCAATTATACTTGAAGTATCAGGATAGAGGTCATCAACCCCATGACTTCCCAGCAAGAAATGTGACTTATAACCAATTTGCAAAAAATGGTTTGGGGTTAAAATATCTACATCCTTGTCAGAAGAAACTAAGTGAGTGGTCTGTTGTTAAATTTTCTCCACATCTGAAATGATTGTTAGGAAATTGAAATATTCTAATTTCTTCCTTTGAATTAACTTGTTAAGACACTGTTTAACCGTCTGGATCATTTATTTCCATGCACCTGCATGCCAGGCAGAATAAAGAGAAATGATGATGTGAGTAACCGATGTCAATTTGAAGTGTTTCTTGAATTCATTGGAACCAAATACTTCTAATAAATACTATTCCTGCTGCCAGAACTGTATTTCACTTGATAAGGATGGATATCCAACCCTGAATATGATTTGCCAATGAATTCCAAAACGTTTTGAAACATTAATCTCCTTTGTTAATGATGAAAATTTAGATGTCTCCAAAAGCAGGCTTCTGTCAGTAGAGGTATCATCTGTATACAAACATGATATAATTCTCCTGTTAATGTCGTTAAGACACAGAAGGAAGATAGCCATTCAATACTGGCCTGCTTCAGCCAATCAGAGCCGTAGACCCAGAAATCATGAGACTGGCAGAACTTAGAAAAGGAAATACCCTGAGTGAGTAGGTCTGCAAGGATCTTCAGATATAGGAACATATTTGTAAAGGATTCTTCAACATTTTTTTAACATCTTAAATACAGTTTTTGAGAAGTATATTGCCTTGAAATGATTTCCCATTAAGGACCCAAGATAAAACAACCTAAGCATTAGTAATGAGATACAGTGACTCCATCACAACTGAAGTCATTGATCTCAAAATATTGGGAAGTAGATATATCTAGATATATCTAAGGCTTTTTAAAGAAAAGTATCTTACAAGCCAAGAATATAGCTGAAAGTTCCAGAGTGGGTAGGGATTTTTTTTTGAGAGGAACTACCTTAACCTTTGCAAAAATCAAAAAACATTCATTTCTCTGTTTAGAACAGAGACAAGCCATCAGCCTTCCTTGAGGCATCACAGAAGCACAAGAATTCAGTAGAAATACTTTCTTTTAAGGCCCTTCTAGGGAACATCACATGCGTCTCAATCGACTTAACTCCCCTGCTAATGACCTCCAATCATGGAGTTCCCTCCGGAACTTTCTGATCTCAAGACAACTTCATTTTCCATAGATTACTGATAAGAATTTTTCCCCGAATGGTAACAAAGACAAAGGATCATAAATCTTGGAAAACTGCACTAAAATACTGTGCTAAGTGTTAACGTCATGATTGACCACTGTCAGGTCTGCTGAATCTTGTAAGGAAAATAAACATATTCCAGCACTTTTTCCAACATAAGGAAACACTCCCATCCTTAATCATTTCTTCCTATAAACATTATTGGAGATACAAGATTGCAATTCAAGTCCAGCTTTTTTCAGCCAGTCATAAATAAACCCGAGTCACTCAAAATCACTACTAGGCTTGACCCGGTTGGATAGAACAGTAGAAGCTTCACCATAAGTGAACTGTTCAGCATAATATTTGTGTATGAAACTTAAGATGAATGGACTGGCATTAAAGCTAAAGACAGGATTTATACCTAAAGGTATAAGGACAATCGCCATCCTTTCGGGGGGGGGGGGAACAAAATCTTTTTGTCTTTTGCAGTCCTTAGACGGACTTGCAAAAATGCCTTCCTGAAATCTCCCAGGAGCACATGATTGTTTTTACTAAATGCTAATAACAAGTACAACAATTTGGCAGTCAAATTGATTCCAGCATCATTCAGAGAAACGTCCTCACACCTTTTAATGAATAATTGAAAACCGGACGAATCTTAGTGCTGACTTCTGCATCGTATAACAGGACAATGGAGGATCAAACAATATTTCCCAAAGTATTCCTGGGATTCATGTATGGCTTCAATAATGTCCATTTTTTTTTTCATACTCTCAGAAAACATTTATATAGTCTTCATATAGTCCCTTTTTCTTTAAAGAGTTCACCACTCTCTCCAAAATCTTCAAGGAAGGGGCATAATTCAACTCCACCTGAGATATCTTGTTCTCATCCCAAGGCAGATCAATGTGATATCTCTTCTCCTTCATAACGATAGTTTCTCATTATAGGACAAATCAGAGTTCTTGTCTATTTATTACCAATTGAGTCAAGAGAAAAAAAAAGCTTCTCAATTCCACATTCGACTAAGGATTCCTCAAATAATGGTCCTCAAGGATCAAGAACTGAAGGGACAGAACCGAACACTCTCAATAGAGTAATTTGAACACTTAGGTAATTTGTGGATTAAATGAGTGAAGGAAGGAGAGCCATGCTGGTTATTAACCTTCTTCAACCCTCTCCCCCTAAATAACTTATTTGTCTAAAAGAAATAATACCAGTTGAAATTTGTCAAGCAGATTTGTCCAGACATTTAATTAAAATAAAATTCTTTGTGTGTTGGATCAGATCCAAAGCTATAGTACCATCCAATATGAAGTGGATTAAGTTTTTATAGCCTGGACTTAAGAGAAAATCTTGCATTTTTATATTTGTCACAATCTTGTTCAAGCAAGGGATAATAAATTTCAAGTTCAACCCCTTAGTAAACATGCATTAAAGGAAAAGGGATTTTAAGACCCCAATTTAAAGAACATTTTGAGTTAATGAAGATTAATATTTTTTGTACTTATAAAATTGCTTATAGGCATACTAACACGTTTGGAGTGTATACCCTCTCGAAAACCCAATTTTTTGTACATGGTTCTGGAAAAGAACGAACATTGGCTACCATTGTCCATAAGACAATTCAAATGTAAGGCAGATTCAGTCTTTTCTTTTACTAATATATGCAGCATGAGACAAATACACTTGTTGTGGGCCAATGGTAAGCTTTCCCACAAAGGATTTAGTAGAATTTGTGTCTATTACTGAAAAATGTGATCAAGCCCCAAAAGTAACACACAGGTAGGGAAATTCCCTTGTTCTTGGGTCATTTTCCTCTTTGTGCAAACCCAAGCAATTTTTACAATGTTCAATTTACAATTGTGCAATTTAAAGGGTTTATTTTCAGAAAAGATGTTTGCTTTGGGAGAATTTCCTTTTATTGTTAGGATTCTCTAAAAGGCTTCTTGTCCTCACCTTGCTGTTTATCAGACAAAATGGTGGACAATTTTGGTGCACGATTTTTCGCTCTTTTGGGCAAGGTGCCACCATATTGAATTTGACAATTTCTGGGATATTCTCAACTGTTGTTCTGGGTGAAGAATATCTCTCCTCGAGTCTAGCCAGGCTCTCCCCGACTCCCCCACACAAATTCCAAAGCTTCCTCGTATAATGTTACATGCTTGCCATCCATACATTTAGTCAAGATCTAGTGTACCTGACTTTCAACGTCCTATAATCATTTCCTTATATCAAGGACCTTAGATTGTGTAGTAGACGGGAGCATATCAGTCTCATTCATTTTTGCAGCAGAATGAATTCTATGTCTCCTATCCATCACCTTTCGCTCAAGGTCTCTTTTTTAGAGGGAGACATTTTCACAACTTTAAATTTCTGTTATATAGGCTTCTATGAACCCTTAAAGTAACCCAATTTTCAAATAATTAATCATCCATGACATTTACTCTTCTACATCATCATAAACATTAATCAGAAGTCACTTTTCCAGAGCATTCATTGTAAAGCCCATATATCAGCTGGCATGGTATTGTTAACAAACACAGAAGATGATGAATGCCAGAAATGCATTATGATGGATTTCATTAGTTTTTTTCAATGGGATTTTAAAATATTTTCCTTGTAACTTTCAGTAGATACTTACTTTACGATATATTGAACGTTTGTGCAGTTTACGGACTGTGCTGAAATAATAACGTTATTATTTAGAAAACCCTTTTTTAACATCGGGAGCAGGTGGGGCTTTAACTATTCTGTACTTTCATAAACAAAACTGTAAAAATGGAATTTAACTAAAAAAATAACATAGTACATAAACTGTGCAAGTACCTTATATTGCATTTCTGATTTAAAAAAAAAAAAAAAAAAAAAAAAAATCGATTAATCTGTGAAAGTGTCTGTCTGTGTACATTTCCCTACACAATAACTCTGTCAATTTTCAGTCTACAGACTCGAAATTTGATATACAGGGTATTGAGATTTGGGAAAATCTTTGTAATCTGTTTTCGGTCAGAAATTTGGCTGTTAACGGGTCAAAGTTCAACGATTTGACCTTTGAGAACTCTACCAAGCTCCTTCACCAATTTTGGGTCTAAAAAATTGAACTTTTATATATAGGTTCCTTGGACATAGATCTAACTTAATAACTTGATTTGATCCCAAAACAAATGTTAAGGGTCATAATAGGGATCAAAGTTTTAAAAAATTTGATCTCTGTAGTCTTTAGCAAATTACTCAGACAATTTCTGGTCTAAACATTTGAAATTTTACATAAAGGGTATTCAGAGATAGGGCAAGCTTTTTAATCAGTTTGAGTCGAAAATTTGAGCTACCAATATATAAATGTATATATGTATGTTTGCATGGTCTGCCTAAAACTTTCGACAGAGGCAACGGATTTTCACAAGATCAGTATCGTTTTTAAGCTTGACTCTTCAGACGACAAATACAGAAAAATTGGCAAAAACATTAATTTCTTCACCCTTTTTTACAGGGGAGGGGGTCACTTTTTTCACCGATATTTTCAAAAGTCATCCCATCTTTTCGATTGTCTAGTCTTAATTTAAACCTACGTCACTTCCGGTTTGGCGGTGGTGGTAACAGCAAAGACGTCACGTTTTTTCCTGTTCTTTTCCTCCTTCGTGGTACGGGTTTCAGCCTGCCTTCCTCTTACCACTTTTTTTTTTTTTTTCTCAACACACACCTCCAAACACCCGAGCAACGCCGGGCACCCATGCTAGTAGTAAATAAAAATATTTTAAGTATAAGCAAGAAACAATACACAAGGATACAAAAGTAGTCACACAATTTTATGTATAGATATATTGATGCTTATGCAGAGAACGTCTTTTTTTTTTTTCCAAGTTAAATTCAAGTTTTAGGGTATCTTTTTTTTTATTCCTTCCCATGTTAAGAATGGATCTTTAAATAATAACGTGATTATTTCATCACAGTACATGAAGTGAAGTGCGTAAGTACCGATATATTTAAAAAATAATTCTTTACAAATTAAAATCCTATTCTATAGCTAATTAACGCTAAACTGTTTAAATATAGTACCGAAATCCATTTCCACTATAAATAATTTAAAGCTCAATTTACTCATTAAATGAGTTAACCCACCAAATTTAAATTAAACTCAATATTAACGCCAAGCAAATATTTATATATAAAAAGGAATTCACTGTTTGAAACACTTGATAAGAAATTAAGATTTAACGGTTAGAAAGACCAGACGAGTGTGAAATTGTTTTTAAATAAGACAGTGAATTCTTTATTACATATGCGTTCAACAGACGCCAAAAACGAATCTAACATGTAAACACCATTTTGACTTGATTCCAAACATCTTAAATCCTGCCAGAACTTACAACCACTATGGTATATAAGAGGAAGAAAAAGCCCCCCCCCCCAAAAAAAAAACAACAACAAAACAAAAACAAAAAAAATGTCCAATTTCCTGAAGATGAATATTGAAAGAAAAAAAAATTCAGTGTTATTTTTAATAAATAGAAATATTTATTAAAAACAATTTCACACTCGTCTGGTCTTTCTAACCGTTAAATCTTAATTTAGATATATTTTTCTTTTTAACTAGTATTTTTATTTATTGAACAAATTCAACATTTAAAATATATATTTCTTTCTCTGGAGTGTAATCCTTATTAAACAACATTTAAATATTCAAAGATCAAACGATAACGTTTGCATATATAATTTTTAATAGTGAATTAAGAAAACAGACAGGGACATATTAGATTGAATGCCATTCCTAAGACCAACTTCTCTCTAAGAGGATGGCAATGTGCTAGTCTGGTATCAAGAAGACGGTCACCCACACAACCATGCTCTTCTTTGATCTGCTACCACACTTTTGTTGGATGTTACAGGAAAATAGCTTATTGAGCTTTACTTCTAGATCTGTTGTTTTGTCTATGCCCGTGCATATTAACAAAGTTACCGCTTAAAGGGTGTCACACATGGACAGTCATTCACTATGGAGAATTGCAACCACACAAAATGCTATTTTATGAAATCACATAGTGTTGGGTGCACAGACTAGTTGAGGATGCTGCAGAAAGCAGCCTTGGAAAGGTACTTCTCTGTATGACTGCTAACCTCTAAAAAAGAAAAGCTTTAAGAAAAAGAGCATCAAGTTGCTTTATAGATTCTGTAATTTGTTTTTGTTTTTTTACATGGTAGTCACCATTTATCAAGGCCCGGAAGCCACTCGGGGATAAGAATTATTGTGTGTACAGTAATCAATGGGATAATATTTTTATTTTTTTTTATTTTTTTTTTATTACATTTTCACCCCAAACAAGGCACATTGCCACTTTAATGTAGGGGGCTACTATCAGGGGAAACATCTACTGGGGTACTATGTAGGGATTAGGGCAGCGAGATGTTGGTTCACGTTGCACTTGAACTTATGCATGTCAGTACAGTTGGGGAAGCAGTGACCTGGAATGGAATTCCAAAGTCTAGCAGTTCTGGGGAAGAAACTACTGGAGTAGAAAGATCTTTTACATCTAGGGATCTCTACAGTGTGGGGGTGGGATTTTGTAGCTTGTCGGGTCTGTCGAGGGTGTTCACGTCGTGGGGGCACAAGTGCTTGCAGTTCTTCAGAGCATTCACCATTATAATACTTGTAGAACAGGCAGAGGGATGCAACGTTTCGACGATGGGACAGAGGCTGAAGTTTTGATGCCAGTTTAGGGCCTATCAGATTTGCGACTCTCTTTTGAACCCTGTCAAGGAGCGAGAGACTAGTAGCCGATGCACCGGCCCAAATATGACAGCAATACTCCATACATGGGCGAATAGTGGCCTTATAGAGGTACAGGATACTTTCGGGTGTTAGAAGTTTTCTAGCACGGTAGAGAGAGCCCACCTTCCTCGCAGCGGCCCTGGCAATGCTCTCGATGTAATTGTTCCAGCTCATGTTTCCTGTGAACGTTAGGCCAAGGAGCTTGAGAGACATACTAAAGACAGCTAAAGAGTTGTTGGCCATTGCTATAGGTGGTAGAGAAGGTTTCTTGTAATTATTGAATGAAACCAGTTTTGTCTTGGTGGCATTGAACGTTACCATCCATTTTTGTCCCCATTCCACTACTGATTTGAGGTCATCCTCTAGTGTTTCTGCCATTACTTTAGATATATGTTCATTTGTTTTCCTGTCGTGCCTGCTATAGAGTGTGGTGTCATCAGCATATATACCCATCTCAGAGGCAATTTTGTCGGGGAGGTCATTTATGAATATCAGGAACAGCAGAGGACCAAGGATAGATCCCTGGGGCACTCCCGCATTTATATTATATTGTTTAGACGTACGACCGTCGAGGACAACCTGGATTTTTCTCTTATCTAAGAAGGATTTAATTATGTTAAGTATTCTACCAGTGATACCGTAAGATCTAATCTTCCTGAGGAGACCCTCATGCCATACCCTGTCAAAAGCCTTAGATATATCTAGAGCTACCGCTCTGCCCTCTCCCGCTTTGTCCAGTGAATGGTATATGCGTTCAGAGATTACAGTGAGGATGTCTGCCGTGGAACGGGCTTGTCTAAATCCATATTGATGGTCGGTCGGAAGTTTAGCATCTGTAAGGTGCTGGACTAGAGCATTATTGTAGTAATCGTTAGTAATGGAGATTTGATAAAGTGTCTTAAGGGGGCAGTTTATCAGGAATTTGTTTATGTTGGACTTGAAGACATCCAAATTGTAGTCTTATATACGGCATAATCATGTTGACACACGGGTTCCCATCAGATCACCGAAGTTAAGCAACGTTGAGTCTGGTCATTACTAAAATGGGTGACCAATTTGGGAAGGTGCTGTATGTAGGAGGATGTCGACACCTCCCTGCAAAAAGTTGCAAAAACCTAACGTCGTCATCTCCTCTAACGGGGATATACATGCGACTGGGGACCGCTTGTGAATTTCATACTCCCATGAAACTTCCTCCTTCAGAGGAAGCCGGTTAAAACCCTGAATAGAGTCGGTGCTGACAGCACACGCAAGTTGTAGTCAGGTTGGAAACAGGCAAACGGAAGAGAGTTCCACAGGCGTGCACTTCTAAGAAAGAAGCTTTGCTCATGGAATCTACGTTTTGATTTAGGCACAGATAAAGAGTGGGGAAAATTACTGACAGTGGTTTCAGCTAGACGGGCATTTATCGTGAAAGATTGACGAGGGGGGGACCATAGATTGGAGCTCAGACGAGCACTTGCCATGGAAATAACGATAAAACAAAGACATGCTCGCAACATCTCTTCTATGGGAAAGAGGTTGCAGGGAAGAGAAAAGGGCATCCCCCACTAAGGATCTAAGTCTATTTTGTACTCTGTCAAGGTAGGATAGGCTGTTTTTGGCAGCTCCTGCCCAGATGTGGCAGCAGTACTCTATCATTGGATGTACTTGGCTTTTATATAGATAGAGAATTGCATCAGCAGTGAGATATCTTCTGGAGCAGTAGAAGGATCCTACCTTTTTTCCAGTGACCTTGGCAACAGATTTGATGTACGTGTTCCATTTCAGATCAGGAGTAAAGGTCAAACCCAGAAGCTTGTCAAAACATGGAGCCTCTCCAAGACGAGAGCCATTCATTTCAATTGATGCCAGATGGGGATTAGAGCGTTGATGATGTAAAGATAGGAGCTTGGTTTTAGATGCATTAAAAGTAACCAGCCACCGCTTCCCCCACTGTACCACACGCTCAAGATCAGAGGCGAGAGAATCAGAGAGAACTTTGTCATTTACGGCCTTTGATGTGTTGCCATAGATGGTCGTGTCATCAGCATAGATGTCAACAAATTATTTAAATGTGTGTTTTGGGAGATCATTGATGTAGATCAGGAAGAGAGTTGGGCCCAGGATGGACCCCTGAGGGACTCCAGCAATAATACTGTGAGCCTCTGATTTCTGCCCATCGACCACTACTCTTATGAGCCGATCAGAGAAATGATTTAATAATTGAGAAAACATTTCCAGTTATACCATAGCTGGAAATCTTGTGAAGTAGGCCTTTATGCCATACCTCATTGAAGGCCTTTGATATGTCAAGAACAATTGCCCTGGAAAGGAAGCCTTTGTCAAGAGATTCACTAATCCTATGAGATATAACCGTTAGCACATCTGTAGATCTAGCAGAACGGAAACCATATTGCATGTCACTAAGAAGGTTATTTTTGCTGAGGTGGTTGACGACTACTTTATTTAATATGGATTCCAGCGACTTACTCATGACACACAGGAGACTTGTTGGTCTGTACTGAGAAGGAGATGACTTATCACCTAAATGCTTAAATACAGGGCATACTGATGAGGTTTTCCAGGGTGTTGGAAAGCACTTCTCCTTTAGGCAATGCTTAAACAGTTTTGTAAGTATGGAGGCAAGTTTTGAAGCTTTTTCAACACTATAATTGAAATGCCGTCAGAGCCAGTTGCTTTACTAGAATCAAGGTTCTTGATTAGCTTGGCGACCTCACGTACAGCTATTTGCATGTTGCATAGTGTGTTGTCTGTTAAGTTAATATGGAGAGTTGACCTATGTTGCATAGGGTAGAATTAGCTGCAGAATTCTTGGCAAATAGTTTAGCCTTGTCTAATGCTGACGAGATGACCTCCGGCCCATTGATTGTGATTGGGATAGAACGCATGCTTCTGTTCAGGATCCTGTTTGCTATTTGCCAAAACTGGTGGGAATTAAGCCACTGCTCAGCTACTTTGGATTTAACAGATTGAGCATATAGCTCTCTTGCATTTTTTATTACTCTTTTACAGTGGTTGCTGGCAGTCCTGAAAGCAGCTTTAGTCTTAGTACATCTATTACATTGGTAGCTATGGAAAAAGTGATTTCTGTGCGCAATGGCAGCAGCACATTTAGGGGAGAACCATGGCTGGCTGTTAGGTTTTCGTTGAATTTTTTCGATGGTATGAATCGGTCTATGCCTACAATTATCCATTCGGTCAGGTCTAATACTATAGAGGACACATCCTTTTTAAACATGAAATGCAGAGGTAGATCAGATATAAATGTATGGAAGCTATCCCCGCTAGCTATAGAGTATCGATATACAGTACAGTAGAGAGGTACATCTGAAGACTTATTACATTTTATTTTTATCTTAACTAGTTGGAAGATTCCAGAGGAGATAGAACGGAACATGAACATAGGTCAGGGGAAGTTGTGAGAAAAAAGGCTTGCATACTGGCCGTCAGTATCGAACACACGGGTGGATTCGTGAACAATCTGAGTGAGGTCATAAGCAACGGAGAAATCATGACAGAATCTGCCCTCATCATCTGTCTTGTTTGAGTGGGTCAACCATTCCACATTGTGGACATTGAAGTCACTACAGATGTGAATGTTAGCCAAAAGATGAACAGACAGGATTTTCTTAGATATACTCTTAAAGATAGTAACACCGCTGTTGTGGGGGCGATAGAGGGCAAATATAAATGCGGTGGTGTAAGTAAGTGCAACCCGGAAACACATATAGGGGTAAATTAGGTCTTCTCTCGAGATATCCCTACCACATTGAAAGCCATCTTTAATGTAGGCACATATTCCATACCCATGACAATCTTGGGGGTCAGATTTAGATGTAAAATTGAGTATCCTTTAATTATGAACTCATCTAGGGAAATGGTCAGTCCAATACCAGTTTCGCTTAGGAACAATATTTCCGGTTTTATCTCCTGCAATTGGGTTTCAACCTCTGGAAGGTTGGAACGTAGACCCCTGATGTTGGAGAAGGAAACATGTTAGTAGGGGTCTACATTGGAGGATGAGGTTCTAGGTTTATTCATGTTTTTTTTTCTAGAGATATTTTATGTTGAGTTTTTGGGATTTGTGGAACAGGTTGACAGACTTGATTAGAGCAGGACAGAGAGGGAAAGTAAGAGAGAAAAAGACAGGAATTTTTTTTTTTTTTTTTTTGTAGCACATAAGGTAAAGCCATAACAATTACCCACTAGTATGACATTGAGAGGCCCCACCAGAAACTACAGCAGCCCCAGTACTTTGCACCTGCTGATAGGATAGTCTCCTTAGTGGTTAATCCGAGGTTCGGGTCCCTGACTATCAGGCGGGTAACGTCAGCCCAGATGAAATGTTTACCCCCAGCACCCTTACTTGTGACATGGCCACAAGGATAGACATAGAAGCAGAAGATTTCCGAATTCTCAGGCTACTGTTCATGAAGTATTGCCGTCCTGGAAAGCAGCTTTTTCTTCACCCTTTTTCAGAAAAATCACTCATTGGAAATGAGGACTGAGGGACAAATTAGGAGAAGCAAGAGTTACTGAAGCTGCCGATAACACATCCATAGTGCATTATCTACTCTCCATTTAAAAAAAAAAAAAAAAAAAAAAAAAAAAGGGAAAAGGGACTTATTAATATCTACTTAATATAAGTCCGTTGCTCCATTTCCAATTTAGGACGATATTTGAAAATAGTCTCCCCTCCCATATTAATGCATGGATTTGTAATGTGATACACAACGGATTGTATATCAGATATGAATAATAATAAAAACATTTCAACCTTATTTAGAAGTTGGCATTTCTTCTTTGTTTGTCGCTGGACAAAACTAACCTTGAATTGGTTCCGTTCACATCATTTAAACTTGTAAGCCGTACTCTATCAACACGTTCTTAGCATTATATATGTAAAATCAGGGGCAGCAGGAGGGGGGGGGGGCTAGACCGGCATGTGTTTTTTTTTTATACATATATACACACACTCATACATTATGTATAAGAACAGACATACAAATGCACAGAGATGAAGGTTTAAGAGGTGAGCTAAGTAATTACGAATTGGTTATATTTGAATTTTTTCTTATGTTTACATTTCGCTTTTGGAATTGGGGATGGGTAATTATACTTAAAGCTCCAGATATGCAAAGGTGGCAAAACTTAGAACTTGGAGTGTAAGACTTTGACATTTTAAGAATAGCCCAATTAATAGAGAAACGTTTATTTTATTTTTTTTTTTTTTAGATATAAATTTTTTAAAGTGGTTAGGGAAGTTCCCTGGCTATTATCAGTGATTTAATTATTAAAGGATGAATTGTGTGTGTGTGTACACACACACACACACACACACACACACACACACACACACACACACACACACACACACACTTCTATATTAGCAAAACAGATGTATGTGTGTGTGTCTGTGTGAAATGTTACAGCATCACTTATTCCTTTACATATCTATCTTCTACTGTTATGTAAAAGGAACTTGGTTCCCAATGAACTCAGAAACGGCTGGGCCAACTTTTTAAAAAATTCATTTTCATGTTTTTGTTTGCATTTCATTTTTATGTGCAAGTCATGTTTGGCTAGATTTATCTTGGCTGTTTTTTTTTTTTTAATGTAATTTGTCATCAGATCAATTTGAAATAAAGATTAAAATAAACAAAAATTAAGAAGTTTAAAACATTTAAACATCATAATAAAATGAAGTCTTGAAAAAAATCTATATATTAATACAATGGTGTGTGTTTTTTGTGTCATGCTTACATCTTTTTTCTTCCGAGTGATTGCCATTTAATTGTTATGACCTTTTATTTCTTGTTATAAATAATTTTACCAAGAATTCTTCATAAGATTTGGTTTCCATTTCGATTTTAACTGATGGCACTCAAGTCATCTATTTTTTTTTTTTTATAAATAATTTTACCATGAATTCTTCAAATTTTGGTTTCGGTTTCGATTATAGCTAAAAGAACTCAAGTTTATATATTATAATTTTATTTTTTCTTAATTTTTGGTTTCGGGTTTGATTCCAGCTGATGCACCCAAGTCATATGGATATATTTTGTTTTATTTTTAAAATCACAATTTTATAATATATAAGAATCAATAGAAATTGACTCTATAAAAAATATATATGAAATCTGCATCAATTAAAATATATTTTAGTGTATTTTACAACTGGTCTATGCCACGTCCCTGCTAGCTGAGATAAATACTTGTGCAGGTTTAACAAAAGAGCTACAATAATATCAGTGTCTCTATTTATGCTGAACATCCACAGAATGCCAACATCAATATATTACATATGAAAGAATCCGCTGCGGAATTTCCACAGGTCCCGCTAGTTATTTTTTAATAAAATAATATTGAATATTGTTAAAGCATGTTAATTCAGGTTACAGAGCAATTAAAATGCTATTCCAAATTAAAAATCTACCAGAAAAAATTTACTTTATTAGAAAATGTAAAAAAGAAAATGTCTGATTTGTTAATTATAGAAAAAGAATTTTAGTATTTAAACCCATGATAAACTTTCTGTGCGCATCAGGCAGACTTTTGCCTCCCCCCCCACTCCCCCATTCTCCAGCCCGAATAGATTGAAATCTAAACCAATGCTTCTGAATATGAGGAAATGTCTTAAAGCTTTTAAAAGATTAGTGATTGGAAGATTTATTCGAGTCTTGTAAAAGCAGCGATAGAGAAGGATCATAATAGATATTTATAAAATAAGTCTCCATTTGAATTTCTTGTTTTATTTCTTGGAAGATTGCATAAATCGATTGAGCCATAGCACAAATTTTGTCTGATCTTTTTGGTCTTGGAGTAAGATGAATTCTGATTCAGTTTGGATTTTAAGCTCTTTTTTTTTTAACGTTTAGGATTCTTGATAATAATAGCTTTCATTACAAGCAAACAGTTTTGGAGTTTGTAGATGTTGTACAATTATTTAGAAAATTCTTCTCAAACTTCAACGATTATTTATAATGATTAAAGTTCCAAATCGACTTTAAATTTAGCAAGCGACCATCTCTTTTGTTGCTTACAAGTGCTTTCACACAGATGATATTGCTAGTCTCTCTCTACTCTATTGTAATTTCCATGGAAGGTACTTGACTGAGCTCTAATATTTGGTTTCTTATTGTAAGACATTCATAGTAAGAACCTGTCTTCCTACTACAATGGCAAATGCAAACTGATATGTCATGTGAAAGGGATATATTTGTTTGAAGTAGCTGAGAGGTTTTTACTATAGTTTTGAGTAATTTAGTTAAATTGCATTCAAGTGCTTATAGTCTGAACTGGTATTCCTTAGTATAAGACTTTGGCGTATCCTTTGACATCTCTCCTTTGGTATTTATGGCTTAACAGCCAATAATATTCTTGTAAGGAGGAAAAGCCTGAATGTATTCCTATTCATTACATTCTTCTTCCATTGTGTTCCTAGCATCAGGAGAAATTTCCATGAACAGAGCTTTCTTGCAAGGGCTTCCTGGCTATGAACACACTACTATGGGACTGCTTCCTTGCAGATTACAATATCAGTTTCAGATCCAATGTCTGCATAATAATGAACTGTTTAAACAAATATTCAAACATGGTCCTTTTTTTTTTTTTTTTGATAGCATATAAACCCTTTTCAGGTTATTTAATGCCGAATCCAGTGAGTCTGAAGAACAATTTTTTAATAGAATATATATATATATATATATATATATTTTTTTTTTTTTTTTCAAGTCTGTTTCTATTTAACCCATAGTTAGGACCTTAACAGGTACTACCACTCTGGGTCAGAGTGAACCTGGGAGCAATGGCAATTAATGGGTGACTCCACACTCCCAAAAGCCCACAAACTGGGGCCTCACCATCGGATATAGTTTAAGGTCATATCCAGGACCAAACTTGGTCCTTTCAATTATTCTCTATCCACTGAAGTTCTTCATCTTTCAACTAACAATCCTATATTTATGTTATCACTACCTACTTATGTTCTTATCTGTCATTTTATAAAATGCGTAAATAATGAATGCTTCAATTTTATCCTTCTTTGAATGTCAGTTTTTTTTTTTTTTTTTTGTACCCATGATTTGTGCACATTAAAGAATTGGGTTATTTCATAATTTTTCTTCATAACTAGTTTCCCTTGATAAGCTTGAGTTTAGTCTGATACTTTTCATCCATTACTGGAGGGAAGAGACATTTCTCAAGAATATTGGTGACAGTGATGAAAAAAGTTTGACAAAACTCTAGCATTTTCTCATGTCATCATTTTGATATTCAATAAGCAAAAAAAGGGTGGGGCAGATAAAAATTGCTTGCAATGAACAAAGGTTAATATCTAAAAATTTTAAGCAAGAGATTATAAACATAAGAATATAAAAAGGGCCTGGGTTGTACGAGTGTGTTTATAAGCAGCTGAGAAGATGACCTGAGGAAGAACTTGGCTAAGCTCTTAAATCTATAAGTGTTGGTTAACCCACCGTTTCTCAACTGGGATTCCCCAAAACCTTAAGGTTCCACGAAAAGTCATTAAGGTTTCCGTAAGAAAAAATGAATGCACTTTTTATTTAATTTTATATACATGATATTCCTAAGCATGTGCAATATATATTCTTGGTTACTGTAATATAGAGATTACTTTATTATGCTATTAAAATGTAATCATTGCGAATATATTTAGAGATTTCTGTATTGAGCCAGTTTGCAAATTTGACTAAGAAATATTAATTTTCCCTTAAATACTTATTTAAAAGTATGTATTATATTTACTGCATAACCTACAATAACAATAAAATGAGAAATATATAGTATATAATTTTGTTTTTGCACAGCGTTCTATGAGATATAAATTATTTTAAGGGTTCTGCAAGGCTACAAAGGTTGAGAAATGTTGGGTTTATTATTTCATGTGACCTTGCTTAGGACTGCTGTGCATGGGCGACATGATTTGGTATGTGGTACAGACCAGCGAAGAATCTGGCTCGATCCAACCTGGGTGAACACTGTTGCAACAACAATAAAAAGGCCATTTCGTGATGAAATATAGAGAATCAGGAGTTGATAATTTCACCTTTTGTATTACTGATTAGTAGTGGTGGGACGATGAATCGGAATCGTTAATCGTAAGAATCGTGTATTTTGGGAGGTATCGGAATCGCATCGTTAAAAAATACCTTAATTTTCCGATTCCTTCATTATGATTCTTTTAGTCTGATGTTGAAAAAAAGAAAAACATTTCCGTATATTTCTAACCGCAAGAGAGAAATGTAGCATGTTATAAAAAGAAACCAAAGAAATTCATTATTAACAGGGCAATGCTTAGTGCCCCTCCCTTACAAGGTTCATTCATTCAGATCTATTGTAATCAAAACTACAAAAGAGTTAACTTGAAAAGAAGTATGCAGGGCTCTACATTGCGAGTAAAAATAAAAAACGCTTATCTTTTTGGCGATTGTTTTTATTTACTGACAAATCTTCTAATACTGAATGAAAATGCTTTTTCAACTTATATTTTCTTAAAATAAAACGAGCAAAGTCAAATTATTTAAACAGTAAAAGGTTTAATAGAACAATATACTTTTTATCTTTTTTTAAAAGAAGGCTTTTGAAAGAAATATCTCTAAAATGAAATTGATCACGTTGTATTATTTCGCAAAGTTTTGACAGTGCTTCTTTTGAAGTTTCAAAAAAATCGACCCCATACCTATCTCTTCCAAACCTAAAGTTATTAAATAACCCCTTCGTTAATTCAAGGATAATTAATTCAATTCAGTCAAGTTTTTTTTTTTTAATTTCATTGAAATAAAATCCATTTTTTTTTTTTTCTCCAGAAAGATAAAACCCTGAATTTGATTATATTAAAAGCAGAATAATAATCTTTTTTTCTAGAATTTTAAATTGAAAATTAAGTGTTTTGCGCAGTTTTTTGCTGAACGAAAAAGAAATTAATATATATATTTTTAAAAGGTTTTGTAATCAATTGATTTTTATGTCTAAATAATATTTACGATTAATTAAATAATTTCATTTTAAAAAGTATTATAAATAGAATTTTACTTAAGACTTATAGTTTAGCAATATTGAACCGCATCAACCATGTGTGAATTGAACACGGTCAACCAAAAAAAAAAAAATTAAAAAAAAATGCATATTTGCATTTCATTATGTAAACTTTTATACATTGGTTTCAAAAATTAAATTCTATAAGTTTATTTTGTTAACTACGGTTGGTACAATTTACCGCCCCATCCCTTTATATTTTTTTCTTTTTGTCTTTTTTAGCGGATTATTTTCAATTAATTATCCAAATAAGTGACTAGCTTTAAAACAAAATTTAATAGTAATTTATTTGTTACAGATAAACTGAATTTTCTAATATGGCCCAAAGTCCAAAAAAAAGTCTTGTATGGAAACTTTTTGAAGATGATGAGTTGAAAGCCATTTGCAAAGTCTGTCAAATTAAAATATCGCGAGGAATAAAACCATCACAACCAACATGTTAAAACATTTAACTATGAAGCATCCAAATAAATCGGAGGAGCAAAATAAACAAGAAAAGGAACAAAAAATTACCAACTAGTCACTCAGAGCAGTTTTATTGATCACAACCAACATGTTAAAACATTTAACTATGAAGCATCCAAATAAATTGGAGGAGCAAAATAAACAAGAAAAGGAACAAAAAATTACCAACTAGTCACTCAGAGCAGTTTTATTAGTGAGGGTCGAAATCGCAGTGTCTTTTTTTTTTTTTTTTTTTTTTTTTGCCTACGTCACCATCTAGGTGTCACCAATTTTTTTTAACTCTCCTGAACTTCAAAGAGTGAATACAATATATACAACTAAAAAAATAATTTTTAAAAATGCTGATTCTATTCATGAAAAATTCTTTTAACTAGAAATTAAAACTTAGGTAAAGATAGCTGACTGACAGCAACAGGAGCACTGGTTAACTACTGAACCACGTGAAAAGGTGTGGGGGGGGGGAGGAAAAAAGGAAATTAAATGATGATAATAAATAATGATAACCGTCTTTGAAAGGCAGTAAACTCCTAAAATTTACTTCTTTAAAATTTTAGGCGGCACTCCCCGGCGATTTTAAAGCACTCTCTCTCTCCAAAAAAAAAAAAAAAAAAAAGATTTAATTTTTAAGTTTTGGAAAGATATATTTATTATAACCGAATTCCTGTATGAAGACTGGATCTACTTTATTGGACGTTAATTTGTGAGATAAGTAATTTTTCAATGTTTAATATGTTTTTAAAGTTTCAATTATCAATTAAATTTTTTTAATTGCGTTTATTTTTCAATTTATTAAAAAAAAAACAGGGTTTTAAATGTATTTTTCAAGGTAACAAGTTTCGAAAGAAGTCTAATAAAAAAAAATCACTTAATTTTTAATTTCGACAACCCTGAGAATTTAATTATTAAAAAAATATTGAAATGTGACATTTTTTTTATTTAACATTTCTATTAGTTCAATTAATTTTCTTTCAATAATTCATTTCACTCAACAAACTTCACCATTTTTTGTTTTGTTTTATCTTTTTCTGTAATTTTGGTAACTATTTTTGCTTAATTTTATCTAGTATTTCATTTGTTTTTTATAGTGGTATCATTTTTATGTGTTCCTTTGATATACCCTATTTCAAAATTAGTTTGGCTAAACTTATTCTTCACGTTAGAAACAACGTGTAAAAGTAATGAAAAAGTAAGAAAAAAAAACAATAGGTGTTAACTACTCTTTGTGAATTATGGAGGTCTGAAGAACTGCCGTCACAAATACAACTATCAATAGCCAAACAAAAAATCGTTTTTGAAATTCCTTTACTTGTAACTTTTTGCTATACCTACCTTTTGGTATAAAACACAAAAACTTTCGATTAATGGTATTTCTCAAATATGGTCGTTAACTTTGGAAGGGTTATTTTGTATCTACAGCGCCATGTCACGTGGTATATTGTTTTTTTTTTCATTACGCACGTTCATTTATAAATTATTAAATTAAATATTTATCTTTTTTATATTTAATTAGTATATATTTTCTTTCTCTATATTTTTTTTTAATTCATTAAATCTGTTAATTATGAGGACCAAAATAATGAATCGTGTGTATTTATTCTCTAATTTTCTTGTTTTTGTTCTGTTATATAAATTCTATTTTATTTGTTTTTTCTCTGAAGGATAAATTCTATTTTCTTTGAGTTTTTTTTTCTGTATTCCAATTAAGTAAAGTAAATTTTCTCTAAAATAAATTTTGCTAATTTTTCCGTTTAGTTTACTATATAATAATTTTATTTAAACCAAAACACGACGGTGTAGACATAAAATATCTCTTCCAAAGTTAGGGAACATATTTGGGAACTACCGACCATAAGTATAAAACTACCTGGTATATTTCAAAACAATAATTCCCTAGGAATCGGAATCGTACTTGGTATCGGAATCGTTAATCAATATTTTCCTGGAATCGGAGTCGTATAAAAATTAGGAATCGTCCCAACACTACTGATTAGGCTAGCAAGAGGGAGGGGGACCTAAGGCTGAGAAGGGCCTAACTGGTAGAAGTACATTTTACACATTAAAATTATTATACATCAGATTCAAAGATGGTGGTTGGTGAGATGTTCATGGTGGTGGAGGTAGTGTTTTTTCCACCCCTGGAGAGACACTAGAACAAACCTTGATTATTTTAAAATTTGTTGACAACCTCTTTACATTTGATGTTTGCTGATGTAAAAGTATGGAAAGAGGCGTAGGACACTTACATTAAACTTATTAAAATTTGAGAAAACTATTTGTCATAAAAATGATTTCCTATCAATAACAGAAAGATCAGATCAGAGAGCTGTGTGTGGGCCAAGTATTTAGAACTCCATGTTAAAATAATACTGAAAATAACTTTTATTTTAAGAAATTAACTTTATCCTTTTTTATCACCAACCTTGAACAGGATGTAACCCTAATCCTCTAAACTATTTACCTTTCCTCAAGGAACTTTTAATGGCTTAATTTTTGTTTGGCCACTTTGTGAGTAGAGGCGTTGACAGAAGTTATTAAGATTTCTTCATTTGGTTGCAACATGTCCATTCTTACCAAACTAGCACTTTCTATTTTCATTTGTGTAAAGAATTAGAAGAGATACACATTTTGTGCCGTCGAGTGGAAAGTCTTAAATGAATAGTGATGCTAGGCAGAGCATTATAGATGCTGTCATTTATTAGGAAATCTGTTCAACTCGTGAGTTTGAAATGAAGACGATAGCTTGCTCTTGTCAGATTGCTTTCTGAAAAAGATGCGTCCGTTGCCCAGTTGAGTAAAAGGCGCTATTAGCTAAGTACAGTTTTTCAGGATGAGAATGCGAAGGAAATTGGTGCTGCTTCTCCTCTCTCAGCCGCTTGCCGCTGTCATTTGATAAGCAGCTTTGGTATGTAATCTGCCATCAAGACTGATTGAGATGGTATAAGAGTCATATTTATGGGTCGATGGATTGTTAGGTTGTGGTAGGAGAAGATAATGCAGTCAGTGCTTGCACTTTCCATTATTGATTCAGTGCTATAGTCGCTGTAGAATTGTGAGCATGATACAATGAAAGGATAACAAAATCTATAATGAACCAACAATGGATAAGTTTATTTGTGCGTGAATTGGCCTAAAAATAACAATCAAGAATGAGAATAGTAGTCCGAATAATTTAAAGTAAAAAAAAAATTTACATGTAATTTCTTTTTAGTTATTGTACGCATCAGATTTTTAATTTGAAATTTAAAATGGATTTTCCAATTTGAGCAATTCTTTTTGCTGCAAAAAAATTTGTTTTAGGATGAAAAATCTAAATTGCAGAAAAAAATACAAATAAAGTGAAATGTTTTTAGTTGAAGAAAAAAATTTTAATATTTTTTTTTTAATGCATTAAAAGTTAACGATTTCTGCAAGTTGAAGTGTTAATTAAAAATAGACTATAGAAAACCAGCTGTCTACCTGAGATGTGAAATAATTTTAGTAATATTTATTTGACCATTTTTAAAACTTATACAGAGAAAGAAGTTTAATTTTAATTGTAATGGAAAGCATTCTTATGTTCAATTAAAAGAATGAGTTATTTCTTTTGCTGATTTTGATTTTTTAGTCATAATTGAAAAATGTTTTCATATTATCTGTTGTCTTTGTATGACTACATAATTTAATGAATAAACTGTATTCGATAATGTGAATTTTCCAATGCCTTGAAGATTAAAACAATACAATTTTAAATACATATCTCAGAAAACGGCATCTATTTTATTCGTATTATTTGAATTCTTGGTCTCATCTTGAATATCCTTTTCACAACATTTCAGTCGATGTAACCTCCAACCTTCTTCAGGTGTATCTTGTAGACATTGACTGAAACATGAAAATGACACTCAAGATGAGAACATTAGTCCGAAGAATCCAAATAATACAAGTAACTAATCCTCATCTAAAAAATTCAGAAATGTAAGTTTCTATTTTATTGATTTGAAGAATATTTAGGTGATAATTATTTTTATCGTAAGAAGACTGAGGATATTTCTTTTATTTTAAACAGAATTAAATGATACAAATTTAAATTAAAAAAAAACATTTTAAAGAATATTCAGCTGCCAATGATTATTGCGAGTCATTCCAAAAATAAAGCCTCATATTTTTACGCAAAAAATTGAAGAGCTATGAAGACGGGGTGGTCCCATTAAAATGGGTGACCTTTTGTGCTCCAGAATTTATTTTTCTACATAGTCACCATTATTCTCAATGTACTTTTGTCAGAAATTCAATCGTCCATGCTTCTGATGCATGCCCATGACAGGGTCGCTTTCTTAAAGTCTCACACCGTCAATATCTGCAAAAAAGAGATGAAGCTTTCAGGTAATGAATGCATAAGTTCAGTCGTCATAACAGTGCAATTTGCAATCCCCTTTGATCTATTTAGGCAGAATATAAAAAAAATCGGAAGCATTACTTTTGGAATGCCCCTCATATTTTATGTCATTTGTTCTTAATATTGATCCTGACACACATTTATTTTCAAATTAATATTATTAAAAGTAACTTATACAGAATAATGGAGAAAGTACTGCTGAATTTCCAGAGTTCCATTAACAAATACATAATGAAATGTATTCTAATTGAATCAAATATATTTGAAGGAATATATATGATAACTTGTTTTTTTTTTAATTATTTAATTCAAATTGCAAACTTTTTGCAGGTGTTTCCACTTGAAATATTAGATGCTAAATTTCAATTCACTGTTAACTTTACTCCATTCAAATTTTTCTTTGAATGACAAAAATAGAGAACATCTTAAGATATTAAAAGAATAAAAAATGACACAAAACAAAATGATGACCAATTTTTTTTTCTTTTTGTGCTTTTAAGTCCGGCGGCTTAAATGCAGAAACTGTAAGTTACATTTTTATGTATTTTTATTTTATTTTTCACCCATTGGCAATTTTCACTCCCATTTCTTTTTTATATACAAATCATTAGTGGGCACATGTTCTTATATGGATTCTTTTAAGTTTGCACTAAAGTGGGTTGAAAGCTCCATAGTGCTTCTGTTACTGGAGCTCTATATATAATAAGACAAAGTTCCAAGTTTACTTATTTAAAAAAAAAAACACAAAACAAATTATTCATTCAATCATTTCTGCCATTTCAAAACACAAAATTTTGTTGCAACAGTTTCATCAGTGACCCCCCCCTCCCATTTTTTTTTAATCTATCAACTAGAGCACCTCCACAAAATTCCGTCTTCAATTTGCATTGATATTTTTCAAAAGAAATCAGAATTTCAAGCTGCATCTACAATAATGCCTTACAGAAAACAACCCTCCCACTTGCCAAAATAGAATCATTTTTCTTCAAGTATGAAAATAATTTTTTTTCCTTTTGAAGAAAATTTCATTGAAACCATTGTTTTAGAATGAAAAGTAAACTTGGAACTTTATTTCATTCTATTTATATTTTACCTAATGCAAATTTAATGTTTTTCAGATGCTTAAATTTTTATCCAATTGAGGCATGTTTGAAATTGTAATAGAAAGGTTTTTCTAACATCCTAACTTTTACTGTGTCAGTTCTATTCATACATAGTTTTCACTGTAGAATGCAAGTATTTTAGCGGCTGATCTTTTGTACTTTTTAAATGTCTCTTTGATGACATTCAAACCATAAATAACTGAGAATAAATCATTTTGAATATTTCGTTCCTAAAAGACACCCTGAATAGATGTTTTACTAAAAAAAAAAAAAAATACACTCTTTCTAACCATATTACTTCAGCCATGAAACTATTTTCACACAGAACTGATCATAAGTCAATGATTTTGATTGAGTTAAAATATTTTAGGGTCTGATATATTGCACTAAAAGGATTTTCTGGGAGAGAGCTGTATCTTCTCCTCCGAATTTATTTAACCTCTTATTCTAATGAGGTTTTAACCATGAGTAACAGACAAAATAATATTGATTCTAAAATTTTTAAGAAAATATCACTCATTTAATGCTAATTAAAAATAGAAGTAAACAAAGGGTTGTAATTTTATGAGCTATGAGACCTTATGAATTAATGAGGGCTTAAATCTAGAAAAAAAAAAAAATGCCAATGACATTTTTACTTGGTGGTTTCATATTGTTTGATGTTTTATTCATTTGTATATTCTGCAAACTTCCAGGCACACATATCCTACATCCTTAATGCATACAAATCTAAAAAAAACAAAAACAGTAAAGTTTTTGTGCTTTCCAGATGTAACATGGTTGACCGTTTTCTTTGCTGGAAAGCCATGTAACATAAAATTAAAAGGAAGACACCCATCCTTTTTCCATTGCTGAAAGAATCTTTCCTTCATAAGATTGTTCACAATTGAAGACCAAAAAAAAAAACACAAAAAAAGAAAAACAAACACCAAGGGAAATTTTATCACTTACGTTATTTGATGTTACAATGTTTTCTCACATGCTTTTTTATGTGCTGTGGAGGTCTCTTAATCCCACCCTTCGGTGAGAGTAAATACGAAAGGAATTCTCACCATCCAGTCCCCAAATCCACTTTAACTATTCACTGTTGTTTTTGCATCTATGATTATTTATTTATTTTTTACCTTAACAAACTCACAAATCACTTTAATTTTCAAATCTCACAATATTGTAGTCAAATTCCACCTCGTAAAATTAAAGAAATTTACCTTGTACACTTTTAATAACAATTAGTATTATGTCCCGCTTACTCCAACCCACAGATGCAATCTCATCACACGATGACACAATTCTTATAGATTAGTTGTGTGCAATTTTGTCTTAAAAAAAAAATTACTTTTCTAAATGAGTACATTTCTCATCACACAATGACTTATTTTCTGGCTAATAAAAATATTTTCTCCCTTATTTTCATAAACATTTTCATGGAATAATACTCATAAAAGATAAGTATGTTATAAAATGACTTTGTGGTTTTTAATTTATTAACTGTATCTACTTAGTGTTGCCTCGATTTTAAAAGAAAAAATATAGAAACACATAAATTTTGTTAACTTTAGTTTCGTAATCCAACTATTTTATGGAACAAGTATTGAAAAATGTAGTTGACGTTTATCGATTAATAAAGAACAAAAAATGTTTAATGTGGAAACTTTCCTTTAGTGTTTTAAAAATATAAAGTGTTTTAAGCTATTTTGCATAAGTAAAGGAAAATAACTATTAGGATTGTCTCCCTTTAATGTTTAAGAATATTTAATGACTAAAGGAAAATGTATTCACTGTAAAAGTTGTCCAAATTGGAACAATTTTCAGAAAGCAGTGACACAAAATAAATATATTCATGGCCATAACAGTAGGAAAAAAGGAAAAATGTGCGCGTCTGAATAAAGTATTGGATAGGTCAGACTGACTTCTATTTTGTTAAAACTTTGTTAGATTAAAACATTCATAATTTGTGATGAATAAAATTATTTTTTAAGACAGTTCATTGAATTTCATTGAAATGCACTTAAACCACTAGCTGTTTGAGTCATTGACTTAAAAGGTTATCCAATGCAACAATACTTAGTTGCATGTTTTGCATTGTTTGGAAGTAGTTTCTCTCTTTACATATAAATTTTTAAATTTGTTTCTTTTCCTTTTTCATCTCTTTTCCTTTTTCATCTCTTTTCCTTTTTCATCTCTTTTCCTTTTTCATCTCTTTTCCTTTTTCATCTCTTTTCCTTTTTCATCTCTTTTCCTTTTTCATCTCTTTTCCTTTTTCATCTCTTTTCCTTTTTTATCTCTTTTTCGTTTTTTTTATCTCTTTTTCGTTTTTTTCATCTCTTTTTCGTTTTTTTCATCTCTTTTTCGTTTTTTTCATCTCTTTTTCGTTTTTTTCATCTCTTTTTCGTTTTTTTCATCTCTTTTTCGTTTTTTTTCATCTTTTTCGTTTTTTTTCATCTTTTTCGTTTTTTTATCTCTTTTTCGTTTTTCGTTTTTTATCTCTTTTTGTTTTCTTTTTTTATCTCTTTTTCGTTTTTTTATCTCGTTTTCGTTTATTTTATCTCTTTTTCGTTTATTTTATCTCTTTTTCGTTTATTTTATCTCTTTTTCGTTTTTTATCTCTTTTTCGTTTTTTATCTCTTTTTCGTTTTTTCATCTCTTTTTCGTTTTTTGTTCATCTTTTTGTTTTTTTTTCATCTTTTTGTTTTTTTTTCATCTTTTCGTTTTTTTTCATCTTTTCGTTTTTTTTCATCTTTTTCGTTTTTTTTCATCTTTTTCGTTTTTTTTCATCTTTTTCGTTTTTTTTCATCTTTTTCGTTTTTTTCATCTTTTTCGTTTTTTTTCATCTTTTTCGTTTTTTTTCATCTTTTTCGTTTTTTTTCATCTTTTTCGTTTTTTTTCATCTTTTTCGTTTTTTTTTCATCTTTTTCGTTTTTTCATCTTTTTCGTTTTTTCATCTTTTTCGTTTTTTCATCTTTTTCGTTTTTTTCATCTCTTTTTCGTTTTTTTTATCTCTTTTTCGTTTTTTTTATCTCTTTTTCTTTTTTTTTAATCTCTTTTTCTTTTTTTTTTATCTCTTTTTCGTTTTTTTTTATCTCTTTTTCGTTTTTTTTAATCTCTTTTTCGTTTTTTTTATCTCTTTTTCGTTTTTTTTATCTCTTTTTCGTTTTTTTATCTCTTTTTCGTTTTTTTATCTCTTTTTCGTTTTTTTATCTCTTTTTCGTTTTTTTATCTCTTTTTCGTTTTTTTCATCTCTTTTTCGTTTTTTTCATCCCTTTTTCGGTTTTTTATCTCTTTTTCGTTTTTTTCATCTCTTTTTCGTTTTTTTCATCTCTTTTTCGTTTTTTTCATCTCTTTTTCGTTTTTTTATCTCTTTTTCGTTTTTTTTTTATCTCTTTTTTTCGTTTTTTTTATCTCTTTTTCGTTTTTTTTTATCTCTTTTTCGTTTTTTTATCTCTTTTTCGTTTTTTTATCTCTTTTTCGTTTTTTTTATCTCTTTTTCGTTTTTTTTATCTCTTTTTCGTTTTTTTTATCTCTTTTTCGTTTTTTTATCTCTTTTTCGTTTTTTTGTCTTTTTCGTTTTTTTGTCTTTTTCGTTTTTTTGTCTTTTTCGTTTTTTTGTCTTTTTCGTTTTTTTGTCTTTTTCGTTTTTGTCTTTTTCCTTTTTTTGTCTTTTTCCTTTTTTTGTCTTTTTTCTTTTTTTGTCTCTTTTCTTTTTTTGTCTCTTCTTTTTTTGTCTCTTTTCTTTTTTTGTCTTTTTTCTTTTTTTGTCTTTTTTCTTTTTTTGTCTTTTTTCTTTTTTTTGTCTTTTTTCTTTTTTTTGTCTTTTTTCTTTTTTTTGTCTTTTTTCTTTTTTTTGTCTTTTTTCTTTTTGGGTCTTTTTCCTTTTTGGGTCTTTTTCCTTTTTGGGTCTTTTTCCTTTTTGGGTCTTTTTTTGGGGGGGGGGTCTTTTTCTTTTTTTTTTTTTGGTCTGTTTCTTTTTAATTAAAAATTTTTATTTTCATTTTTCTTCATTTTAATTTAAATTAAAAATTTTTTTTTCGTCCCATCTTTTTCTTTTTTTTTTTTATCTGCTTTTGTCTTTTCTTTCCTTTGCGTCTTTTCCTGCATCTGTTCATTTTTCTGTTTTTTTTTTGTTTTTATTTTCCCCTTTTTTCTTTCCCATTTCGTTTTCTCCTTTTTCATTTTTTTTCTATTTATTTTCCTGTTACCTTTTTATTTTCTTAGCTTTCTTTTTCTTTTTCCCAATATCATTTCTATTATTGTTACTGTAATTCTCATATTCGTTGATATATTCACAACGTTTCAGTTGCCTTATCTTTTCAAGTTAACCCATTCATTTAATCTACAGAATTAGATTGTTCTCATTCTATCAACTATGAATGAGAAAATTCGACTTACATAAATCAAATAAACTTGGTTTGATATCAAGTCCAAGTTCTCAAGTTTGAAAAGATTCGCCTTAAGTTTGCATGTGAATATATAAACACTGAGATGTTTTTTGATTGATCATTTCTAAATTACTAAAATGTTTTAGGATTCTGTTGATGAATTTCGGTTTTTGCCATCCATTTTCTATTGGATTTCGCTTAAAATGTTGAATCTTGATCGCTGAAGCATCTCTAGCTATTGATTGAATTTAATCATTGATGAGTAATTTTTACTGGTGTCACTCCACCTCTCCTCTCTTTTCCCTTCATTCTTTTCCTCTACCCCTCTTTATCCCTTCCCACCATCTTTCCCTTCCCCTCTTCCTCCCCTTTTTTTTATTTCCTTATTTCCTCATTAAATTAATTGGATATAATTGTTTAGATTTTAATTTTAAATAATCATATAAAATCATCAAGACACACAGACGTTATCTGGCCTGATAACTTTAGTCTCTAACCTAAATAGCATTTAAGCTGACATGTTAAACTATTTTTCTGAATTGCAAAGTTCCATGTTATTTTAGGTTTTAATTTTTGTCTTCACATTTTAAAAATTTGTTCAAAAACCAAAGATTTAGTTATCGAGACTTGATTCTTCAGTAAAACAATGTGAATTATTCTCCTTGACAATATTTATTATTTTCTCTCATAATTGAAAAATGTTTTCTTTTTTTCTAGTTGTCTAGAGATGACTATGATTCTGAAAATATCAGGTTGAAAAGAAAGTTCTTGCAGTTTTTAACTTTTAAATTCAGATGAACATATCTCGGCTCAAACAAAAATTTATTGATCGAAATAAGCACCGTCAGAATAACTCTTTTGCCAATGCAAAACAAGTGTATTTATATCAGTAACATAAAAATTTTCTATTCTGGTGGCGATGAAGTCGCTGAAGATGTTTTTTGATATCGCTTAGGTTTTTGAAGTATTTCTTACGCAGAGTTTTCAAAATGCTTGAAAAATTTGTAGTTGGTAGGTGAGAGGTCTGGAGAGTATGGCGGATGAGGCAGTTTTGTAGCCAAATACGTTCATACGTTCAACATCTGAAGGGCCAGTTTAACATATGGTTGGGCATTGTCGTGCAGGACAATTGGGCCTTTTCTATTGACTAAAGCTGGGTGTTGTCGAAGTTTCTGATGCATATTGTCCATTTGTTGACAGTACTTCTTTGCCGTAATGGTTTTCCAAAAAATTGATGGATGAGACTGGTCTCAGACTACCAAACAGTCTGCATGAATTTCTTTAGTGCAACTCTGTCTTGGTGTTATATAGTCAGGTGGGAGATATATATTATAAAACGTGTCATGTTGTATGTGACTATATTCCATAATGACGGACATGTTTAATAGTTGAGTTTTATGTTTTATCTGTATATTCGTGTACATGTAAATGCATGTATGCATATATGTTGTATCATTTAGTTGATCATCTAGTGTGCATATAACATTTATGCAACAGTTCTAACAGGAAACGATTGACGTGGACGCATCGAAACAGTTGTAGACAAACAGTTCTTTTTAACAGATGTAAATAACACAACACATACCTGAATTATTTATGAACATTTATTCTCATGATCTGGCCGGCATTTTCAGAGATTAGACGTTCTTTACATCTTGACTGTCCGAAGTGATGCCGCTTCCCACATCATCTTGAGTCGTCTGTTCCCTCTAATGTCCAGCTAACGACTGCCTAGAACCTCCCCAAATCTACATACATCATGTGTTTCTTTACGTCACATCGTTATGTGTCTCAGACCAACCTAATGTCCTCAATCTAGTTATTTGTTTATGAAAACCCAAAATCATGTTTACATCTATTTTCACATTCCTTTTGCGATATATGTCAATCATTTTTTCCCCAATTTAATTGTTTATTCTTCTAATCATAATAATCGATCCAGTGACCCATTATTGCTCGAATCAACTAATATTAATAATAATAATAATCTTTTGACTCTGTTTGGCACAGTTAACACAGATACTACACTGTGATCACAGCCTAAAGGGTCATAACATTGGGGAAATATCGTGGAGTTTTGTCAACATCTAACCGCTGAGCTGAGCGTTGCCAGTTATTGTAAAGAACCCACTTCTTACTACAAGTCACAATCTCTCTCAAGTGGTTGGAAATCATTGTATACATTACGTCTGATTCAGAAGCATGTTCTCATATAGTTGTGCATGGATTGGCTTCAACTAAGGCTCTTATTGATGGTTGATCATTGCTGATCACTACGCTCATCATCTTCAAGACTCTTGTTGTCACCACAAAAGTTTTTAAACCACCATTGTGTAGTGTTGATATTGTGAGCTGTTTCAACAGCTTTTCAACCTAGCTTGAATTGAAACAAGAAATTTGTGTGAATTTGCTATTTTCCTATTTTGTGTTCAACATTCTGAGAAGACATAATTATTTTAAAACAATTGTAATTTAAACGATTGGATAGAGCAACAAATGCTCTTTAAGATGACATAAAGACAAAAACTTAAGAATGCATCATTTGAAATTAAAATAAAAAATTCAGCAAGAACTTTCTCGTCAACCTAATATATTGTGAAGTATGTTTTCATAATGTATTTCACAACAATTTATTTTTTAAAAATTATGCAGTCCCATACAGAAAAGTAGGGGAATAATTCAATTTTTAATTGAAAAATCATTTTCATATGAAACTAAAATTTTTTTTTTTTATAAGTTTGCCAAGAAAAAAATAAAATGATTTCACTGTGTACTGTGCAACAAAATGTAGATACAGCTAGTTTAAACTAAACCTATTTCTTCATCTTGCATGTTTTTGTTTGTTTCTACAGCCTGGACAATTGCCTGCTCCTCCACCTGAATGTTCTGAGATTGACCAATGCCGACTATGGGTTGGTAACCTTGACCATCGATTAACAGAGTAAGCAGCAGCTTTTTTTTTTTTTTCCTCTCTTATTCTTTTATATATATCTCTATCTTAAATACTTTGATATGACCCCCTCCGTCCAAATACTTATATCTAAATCTGTTGCTAAGGTTGCTAGAAAAAAGTACCTAGACTCCTGATGCAATCTCTTCTGCCTATATAAAAGTCAAATATGTCCTAGAATGGAATATATGTCCATTTATTTGTTTGCACTTTTCTGAATAACCATGCCTTGGATTATTTTGAAATTTCGCACAAACATTAGCCATGGTGAAAGTAAATTTTTGCTAGAATAAATTTTCTAAAATAACTCTGGTTGCCCCCCCCCCTCCCCCCAACTCTGGAGGACATTATAGGGGTAAACTTGCCCCCAAATTGTTCATCCATTCATTTGTTTGCACTTTTCTCAATAACCATATCATGGTGAAAGTAAATTTTTCACTCCTGGAGGGGGTGGGGTGGAGACCTGCATGTTTGGCTTCTTTTTAAAAAAGATGAAACTGATTTAATATGCATAGATGCACAATATTCTGCACATTGTTGTACAACTTTCACTCTAGGTGGGTTGAACCAGTTTCCTCTGAAGGAGGAAGTGTCACAGGAATATTAAATTCACAGGTAGTCCCCAGTCGCCTGTATAGTATATTGTGCATATTAAGTTGAAAAAAAAAAAAAAAAACTCAACGTGAACGGCATGGTCAATATTATAGCTGGAGCCTATTTGGTAATAAGGTCAGATGTTTTGTTTGTTTTTTTTTTTTTTTAACGTAAATTGTTAGGTTAAAGTTTTTTTGTTTTTTATTTTCTCAAGAAAACCTTTTTAACAAAATTGGAAGTACACTTTCTTTTTTTTTTACAGAAATTGTTTTTATATAAGAAAATATGAATGCTTTTTCTTTATTAAAGGAATTTAGGTGAATTACAAAAGTTTCTACCAAGAGAATCTTTATTTTTTTCAGCCATTCTTACCATGGGGAGGGGATGGTGTTTTGTAACTATTCTGTGCTTTCAACTAACAATTTATTAAAAAAACAAAAGGTAAATTTTCACATTAGGTCCACCTCCACAATTTTTGACATGGTAGGTTGGGGGTGTTTATTCCGAAAGCCGTTCTTAACATGGGGAGAATGGTGGTATTTATTCCGAAAGCCGTTCTTAACATGGGGAGAATGGTGGTATTTATTCCAAAAGCCGTTTTTAACATGGGGAGGTTAGGGGTGTTTATTCCGAAAGCCGTTCCTAATATGAGGAGGTTGGGGGTGTTTATTCATTGTACATGTCTTTATATCTTAAAAACGACTTGCCTCTGCAAATTTTAAATGAGATTTTCTTATTCAACATAGTCGAAAACCTTTAAAAGTAGCCATTTTAAAGAAAATTGTGGAGAAGGATCTAATGTAAAAAAAAAAAATAAATACCCCCCCCCCCAAAAAAAAGATATTGTTAAATTTAACTTGGAAAAACTATTTTAAAATAGCATGGTACCAAAAATAAAAATAAACAGAAAAATACTCCCTTCGGGTTTGTACTTGCACAAAGATTTGAAAAAATTGTCAACAAAAACAAATATATAACAAGTAAATGTTTTCAAAAGCAAGATAAGTTACATTTCTATCTAACTGGATAATTTTTTAGTGTTTTCATTGGGTTTGTATTACTGTACACATAGATTCGAAAAAGTTGTCAAAAAGCAAATGTATAATGAATATTATCAAAGGCAAGAAGTTACTTTTCTACCAAACTGGATAATTTGTTAGTGTTTTTATTTAATGTAAAATGTTTATTCGGCTTGAAAAACAGTGTTTACCGCTATATTTGAAAATTACAAATGGCAGCAAACTCTGTTAAGCATGTTAAGTTTGGGAAAGTGAGTTAAAACTAAACTATACAAAATACTGTTAAAAAAACCCACCGAATATATGTCAGCCTATGTCATGGTAATATATACTGAGAGAGTTCCTGACAGTATTTTGTATAGTTTTTCTTTAGTTTTAATTCATTTTCTCGAACCTAACATGTTAAACAGTCTGCCACCATTTGTATTTTTCAAATATACCAAGTGTTTAGTAATACAAACCAGTTTTATTTAATGTAACGTTTAGTCGGCTCGAAAAACGGTGTTTATCGGTGCATTTGAAAAATACAAATGGTGGCGGACACTGTTGATTACGTTAAGTTTGGGAAAATGAGTTAAAACTAAAACAACTATACAAAATACTGTCAGAAACTCACCAAATATGTTAGCCTATGTCATGGTAACATACATTCGGTGGGTTTCTGACAATGTTTTGTATAGTTTTTTAGTTTTTAACTGATTTTCCCAAACTTAACATGTTCAACAGTCTGCGACCATTTATCTTTTTCAAATACATTGATAAATAGGGTGTATTTTTCAAGCCGATTAAACATTTTACATGAAATAAAAAATAAAAACACTAAAAAATTTTGAAGTTAGGTAGGAACGTTACCTTACCTTTGCTTTCATTTATTTGTTTTTGGACAACATTTTCGAATCTGTTTATAGTAACCCCTGCCCCCCAATATTAACTAAAAACTCACATTTTTGAATACAAAAAAAAAAAAAAAATAAAAACTCTATTTAGCGTTTCAACATTATAGCAACGTTAATCCACTGATTGTTGGTCGAGCCCAAGACATGATTGACGGAAACTCCCGAGGATCCGGATCCAATTCTGCAAGAGTACCATTTTTTTTCATTTTCAGCTTTTTTCACTTTTTGGAGTGGATTGCTGTACTAAGAATATAAGAAACATGCATTTTCTCTTTTTATTAGATTGTTCCATTACACCGAATTGAGCCACAGCAACGCGTGGCAGGGTACAGCTAGTCTTGCAATATTTCTTTGGTATTATTGTAGATTAATACCGTCTGTTAACACCCCCTCCCATCTGATCACCTCTCCAAAATATGATTCTACTTTTTTAGGCAATTACGTGTGAACACCCTGAAAAACTTTAATGAAGGATAAACAATTATTTTAGAATTTAATGTAAAATGATTCATTTTGGGTCATTCTAATGTTTTAGAACGGTTAACCATTTCTTTGTGTTTTTGTCTTTTTTTTTTTTTTTTTTTTAAATGATTTTAAATTTAAGATGATTGTGTAGCTTTAAGAGGGTTTTATGCAATTTTGAGAGACTGGGGAGGCTTGCCACTCTGACTTTGGGTTAATAGTAGGACAAAAACAATTTTAGAATTTAGAGTGGGAGTTGGTTTCACATGAATTTAATGTAAAATAATTCATCGTTCTGAGACTTTCTAATATTTTAGGAAAGTTGACGGATTTATTTTTTATGAGATAAATCATGTGCATTTTTCTTTAAGGAAGGGGTCTTGGACATGACCTTAAACTATATCCGATGGTGAGGCCCCAGCTTGCAGGCTTTGGGGAGTGTGGAGCCATCCTTTAATTGCCATTGCTCCCAGGTCTACTCTGACCCAGAGTGGTAGTACCTGTTAGGGTCCCAACTATGGGTCAAATAGAAACTGGTTTGAAAAAAATAACCCAAATATATTCTATTAAAAAATTGTTCTTCAAAATCATTGGGTTCGGCATTAAATAACCCGAAAAGGGTTGATATGCCGTAAAACAACCAACTTCAAGGAAGGATGTTTTTTTGTTTTTTTTTTTGCTGCTTATATGTAGCTTAGAGGACTTTTTGCTTATGTAGCTTACAGAAGAATTTTGTTTGGAAGCTTGCCACTCAGACTTAGTATGATTGTTAGAGCTAAAGATTTTAGGCTTGCCACTCGTACTTAGGGTTAGAGGTAGGATTAAGGGAATTTTTTTTTTTTTTTTTATAAAGAGAGCATTTGACACTCATATTTATGGTTAGTGGTTCATAACTATTAGTTTTTGAAAATATTATGGCTTAGGTTTTGAATATCAAATTACTTTTAAATATGCAAATTTAGGTAAATGAGGGTGTGAAACTTTACAAGAATTAAGACAGGCAGACAAAAATAAATGTTATTTAAAACAAGTGATGTCACTCTAACAGAAAACGTGACGTTTGGAAAACTATCAAGTATTTTTTGCCCACCTGTTTAAATAATAGTAAAAAAAAAAAAATTTTTGTTAAATCTGGCAAATCGTTCACAAATTTTGGATGAATTTGATTTTTATTTTCAGCTAACTGACCACCCAGCGTTACCTGGTCATACAAACAATACGCTTAAACATGATATTTTTATTTATACAGATTGCGTATGTATTATTATAGAGACAATCCTCTATTGATTATTAGATACTATGAGGAATAATTTACCTGATGAACTAATTCGCAAAAATAAAAAAAAATAATTGTCATTCATCAAATTCCGTCTGTGTTTGTTTACAATATCATAGCAGATATTTGGGCTTGACGATGAATGCCCTGGAAAAGTCACTTCTGATTAATGTTTAGCTTTAAAATATACAAACAAATGATTTTTGGCAATTTTTAAAAAAAACGGTATATCTTTTATTGTAAATTGAATTCATTAATAAGAAAAAATTAAAATAAAATGGTGAGATACACCCGGGTTTGAACAGGGGATCATTTGATCTGTAATCGAATGCTCTACCACTTAGCTGTATCTCCACATGGCAATAAATCTTTTTTTTTTTTTTTTTTTTTTTTTTTTTTTTTTTTTTTTAAAAGAAGAAATGATTTGCTGAGATTTCATTATCTGCCTTGGTCTGTGAAATGTAAAATATTCCTCTGTAAAAATTCTTTTGTTATCTAGGAGAGAAAGACTTTAAGATCGGATTTTTTTGATTTTCGATACTTATCAGATGAATTTCTGTACAAAACATATCTAAGAACATTACCACGCATATAAATTAACTTTGTAAAATTTGCAAAAAATAGGTTTAGCCGTTTTAGAACCTATGAGGAAGGAACTTGCACACAGTGATAAATTACATTTCATAGCCTTTTTCTACCAAGTGACACGTTATTTCATTTTTAAACTTTCCAGTCCAAGACGTTTTTTATTTCTTAACTTCACTAAAAACTGAATACCCCTACAAAAATATTGATTTCTTTTCTATTTTTTACTTTATCTTATTTCAAAAAATTTTTTTAATTCAGTTTTTTTTTCTTTAAATTTTTTTTTGATAATCTGATAGATTAGTGTCCATTTGATAATCTGCTAAAAAAACTGTAAAAAAGACTAAAATTAAAAAAAAATAGAAAGGGGGGTACCATTCATACACGTGAACCAAAAGAATCATATTTCACGTTTTCAATTGTTCAAAGCAAAACACTTTAATTTGCCATTAAAAACTAATGCAATGGATAAACATGTACACAAGTTACATATTTAAAAATCTTGTCTTTTCAATCGTATAAATATTTAAAAAATTTTACCAGAAATGTGAAAAATTGCAAATTCATAATGCTGGACTGGTTAGGATCGTTTTAATTATATATTCTGATAACCAAATAGCTCTAACTAAATGTGTAAGAATATTTTTTTAATAATTTTTAATTTTCTTTTAAAATTTAAAAGTCAACAAAAAACTTTATAGCTGTGCTATTGCTATTATTACAGTCAGTTTTCCATCCAACCTAAATAAAAACAATTTTTTTTCCAGGGATAGTCATTTTAAATTGCTAGCTACTACAAGAGAAAACAACATACAATTATACTTTTAATGTATAAAAACAATAAAAAGATTGTTTTACTTACTAGTGGATATCTGAAGAAAATTCTTTTTTCAAAATTTTCAATACTTGTCATGTTGAAGGCGTTTTTATTTTTTTTTTAACACAACAAAAAACCAGTGGTCAGAAGTATTTTGGACACCCCAAACTATTAACAGTAACATCTCTTCTGATTAATTTCCAAATTTCATGACAAAATTCTTAATCCAAACGTGGAATGAGCATTTACAAATCTGTGTGGGGGTGGGGGCTTTACAAAACCTTACCGAAAACACTGTTTCATGATATTCAGATTTTTATCACTTTGTTGCTTAAAATTCTTAAAATATATAATGTACATTATTATTTATTAATTCATTTGAAAGTATATTTATTTACGAACAAAACTGTGATTATCCAAAGCATTTTATTGGCCATGCATATTGCTAATTAAAAAATAAATTGCTTGTAAGCTAACTCTAACCTAGAGAAGAAAAAAAAAAACCATATTAATGTCAGAAAAGTAAGAATTATACACTTACTAGCAGGCCACCTGGCAATACTTGGTCATAAAATACGCTTTTAGCGCTTCAACCTTTGTTGTTACCATCTGAGCTATCTCCAGATGTATAAAAAGCTAAAAATTAAATGACATTAAGTTAAAAATGCATATGTGCACATGCTCAGAAGTTAGTCTATTTACTCCTGCCAAGGTCAATGGTTTAAAAATTTTTTTTTAACCCTTTAGTAACTATTTTTACTGACTAAAAATCAAATTGAAAGTGTTCCTGAGGTTCAAATACCCTATATATCAAATTTCAAGTCTGTAGATCAAATATTTAGAAAGGAGTTTGGTAGAGACGTTTTGCGCGCGCACACACACACATATATATATATAAAGCATGTCCATATGTAAGAACGTTTTCATCCTAAATTCTATGCAATTATGCAGAATGTAGAAACTATGCAAAAATAGAATTAAACATAAGTTGAATGAAAGCAATCATCTAATAAGAAACCATAAAAATGAATAAGTAATTAACATGCTAGTTTTTCAAAGAAATATGCAAATTAACCTTCATGAAGTTGCTTGCATATCTATGACTGAGTATATTAAGTTTGTTTTAATGTTTACATAGAAAAAGTAGGCTTTTAATATCAATGTCAGAGTGAGAAAAACTCACTTTTATGTGTATTGATAAAGAGAAAAATTAAATTTTGATTACACCCACATTTTATCAAACAAAAAGAAAAAATTATCAGAAAGTTAACATTGAAGGGAATTTACTTTTTTCACTCTAAACTCTAGATTGGTTTATGTCTGTTATTACTATCCTTTCTCTGTTAGGATAAAGAGTACAAACTTAAAATACTTATAAATAAGATACACCTACGTTCTCTCTCTCTCTCTCTCTCTTTCTCTTTCCTCCCCCCGTATCTATATATTATTACTATTTCATTGATATACACATATATAATATTACAAACTATAATATATATATATTTTATGTATCTACATGAAATTTGATGTAAATATTTTCAGTAGTTACTATGACAGTGCTTGAAACGTAAGTAGAGCTTAGCTGTAATATTCGGTATTTTTTTCAACAGTGGTCAATACATGAGTGAGCTTCGTTGTAATAGTAAAATATACTTATGGTAAGTAAGCTATACTAAAATGTTTTATTCCCAGGGATGTCATCAGACTAATTGTATATATGTATAAATCTTAAACTATATTTAGGCAGCAAACATTCCTTTAGACATGTTTCATTTATATAAGACAAGTAGGAAGTCTTGGTCTTTTTTTTTTTTTTTTTTTTTTTCAAATTACTATCTCCTTTCTCATTACTACAGATTTTACAAATTGAATAAAGATTTTCCAATTGATGATTCAATGTTTTTATTCCTATTTTTCTTTATTTTCCAGTTATTTCATCTTTTGCAAAGGAATTATGTGAATAATAAATTAATATATCGGCAATAATAATTAATGCCATCAACAACTGATAAATACACACAATTTATCTTCAAAAAAGAGAATTTCTTAACATAAAAATCAAATTGTAAAAAAAAGAAATAATTAAGAATCTACAATGTTCTGGTATTATCCTTTGTCAACTTATTCAAATTTGACCATTGTGAAAGAGCTGCAAAAACCTAACGTCATCTTCCCTGATGGGGATATACATGCGGCAGAGGACTGCTTGTGAATTTAATACTCTCATGAAAGTTCCTCCTTTGGAGGAAACCAGTTCAACCCATCAAGGGTTAGTGCTATTTCAGGGTCGGGAGGGGGGGGGGGGTAAGGCTAAAAATTAAAAATTTTCCTATATAAAATAATTTCAGAAATTTTCGGCTCTCATCTGTATGGGATTGAAGATCTGAGAAAAAAGGGATTATCCTTTTAAATTCCTTATCAAAAGAATTTGAAAATTTGAATTTATAATCTGAATTGAATGTTGCATAAAAAGCATTTTGTTTACTTTCTTCTAGATTTTCCCTGTTGAAAATTCTGCAAAAATATGGCAAGTTAAATAAATTTGATTTGATGTATCATAAATCTGGCCCCGACCAAGGCAAACACCGAGGCTATTGTTTTGCCACTTACAACAATAAAGAGGTAAATTGCTTTTCCACTTGATTGCTTTCAAAGTATTTCACCATACACCAATATTAAGTTATAAGCATACTGACAGTTATTTTCCTTTCTTGCTTGTTTTTTCATTTTAATTAATGTTTTGTTGGTGTTTGTATGCGCAGAAATAAAGCCTCCAACTTTTTTCATGTGTATCTTACCAAACTTGGAAAATCTGTTCTGTCAAATCTTGGGAATCTGCACAGAATTTTGAACAATTCTGAAGTTCAACAAAACAGATTCCAAGATATACCCAAAATACGGGAAGTTTTCATTGGCTGAAACATTGTGAAAATAATGCTCAAGATGAGAACATTAGTCTGACTAATCTAAAAAACAAAACCCCAACTTTATTCATTTTTTTTTTTCTTTGAATAAGGCATCCATTGGTTTCTATGTGTATTGATAAAGAGAAAAATTAAAATTAAATTCAGAAGAGGCTGAATGTGGGTGATGTTAATAGTCTAAAATCAATAAATATTTATCAGCAATGGTAAATTAACTTTTAAGCAAAAACAAAACAAGAACAGCAATTAAAAGAATCGTTTATGGCATTGGAAAATAGGCACAACTTTTTTATAATCTGCATACAGATTCTTGTATCTCTAAAAGTTTAAATTTTTCTGATTTTAATTAATCACCCCAACACTAATCACCAGTAATAACTACTATCTAAAGTTTACATGTATTTCTAAAGAATATTAGGGGGAGCTATTTTGGACAAGTATTTCTGATTTAATATTTGTATATGTTTTTGTTTTACTTGTCTCTAATCAAAGTGATACAATAAATAATTATCTTGGGTAATGAGGTAAATCACCAAATCACAAATATAATGTGGAATATTATATTTGTATGCTCCAACTCCCACAAGAAAGATTATGAATAAAAATAGAAATTACATCTGAGCAAAAAACAGAAGATATTTCACTGATCTCCGCCTGAAATGTAGCAAAATGCATATTATTCACACTAGTGAGCAATGTGCATTTTGCTGCTATGAAATAATTTAAAAATTGACACTTATTCCCATAAACAAACTAATCTGTAACTCTCTACTGAGCAATTAGTTTTAATTTTAATTTTTTTTTTTTCATGTTTTGTTTAAATGTTTAAAAAATAATTTATTTTACTTTTACTACTTTCGAAATAAGATGACAAAAAATATGAAAAAGTTTTTTCTATTCGATGAGATATATCACCAGTACTGTTGGAACGATTCCAATTTAATATTTTTCCTGATTCTGATACAATAACAGATTCCAATTCTTTTTAAATTTTAAAATAATTAGCTATAGAGTAATTTTTTTTCTTATCTTATTTTTCAATTACTATAAAAGCTTGTGTAAACTATGCATATATTTTCAGAATCATAAACATACACTTGTGAGGCGGAAGAGGCTGATCTATAAATGTTGGTGATGTTAATAGTCTAAAATCAATATTTATCAGCAATGGTAAATTAACTTTTAAGCAAAAACAAAACAAGAACAGCAATTAAAAGAATCGTTTATGGCATTGGAAAATAGGCACAACTTTTTTATAATCTGCATACAGATTCTTATATCTCAAAAAGTTAAAATTTTTCTGATTTTAATTAATTACCCCAACACTAATCACCAGTAATGTACTGTCGCATAACACTGGTTTTTGCTCGAGTTGCTATAGCAACAATTCTAAACTGCTGTGTTGCTACCCATTTGTCAAGTGAATAGTTACATCATGAGAAATGTACATATGTACACTTACTATGACTGCAATGATTTTTTGCATACTTGTTGAAGAGTAATATTATCCGTTTTTTTTTTCTAACCTGGAACTTAAAGAAATTATAATAAAATTTTCTAACAAATGTGAATAAAAAAACAAAATGCATATTATTTTGTAAGGATGACTGTATATATTGAGTCTGCAGGTTCAATAAGAGTAGCTGAATATTCTCATAATCCGAAGGCTGCTTGCCACATTTCATTAAGACAACAGTGTAGAAAGAATAGTTTGCATTCTAGAAGCTTTCTATTAATGGCGTGTTAGTAGTTATAAGAAATAAATGTTAATAATAATAAAAAAAATATTATCCATATTTCCTCCTGTAACAGAAAACGTGCTATGCAACATACAAATATCTGTGCATGATGTTGCCAAGCTAATCAAGAACCTTGATTCCAGTAAAGCAACTGGCCCTGACAGCATTTCAATTATAGTGCTGAAAAAACTTCAACCAGAACTTGCTCCCATACTTCTGTGTAAGCGTTGTCTTAAGGAGAATTGCTTCCCAACACCCTGGAAAACTTCATCAGTATGCCCTGTATTTAAGAATTCAGGTGATCGGTCATTTTCCCCTCAGTACAGACCAATAAGTCTCCTGTGCATCAGGAGTAAGTTGCTTGAATTTGTATTAAATAAAGTAGTCAACCAGCTCAGCAGAAATAACCTTAGTGACATGCAATATAGTTTCCGTTCTGCTAGATCTATAGCAGATGTGCTTACAGTTATCTCTCGACAAAGGCTTCCGTTCTAGGGCAATTGCTCTTGACATATCAAAGGTATGGTATAGCTGGAAATCTCCTCTTGATTATTAAATCATTTCTCTCTGATAGGTTCATAAGAGTTGATGGGCAGAAATTGGAAGCTCTCATCCTGGGCCCAACTCAATTCTTGATCTACATCAATGATCTCCCAAAACACATACTTAGATCATTTGTAGACAATTATGCTGATGACACGACCATCTATGGCAACACATTAAAGGCAGTAAATGACCAAGTTCTTTCTGATTCTGATCTTGAGCACGTAGTACAATCGGAAAAGAAGTGGCTGGTTACTTTTAATGCATCTAAAACCAAGCTTCTATATTTACATCATCAACGCTCTGATCCTCATCTGGCATCAATTGAAATGAATGGCTTTCGTCTTGGAGAGGCTCCATGTTTCGACAAGCTTCTGGGCTTGACCGTTACTCCTGATCTGAAATGGAACACATACATCAAATCTGTTGCCAAGGTCGCTGGAAAAATGGTGGGATCCTTCTACCGCTCCACTAGATATCTCACTGCTGATGCAATTCTCTATCTATATAAGAGCCAAGTACATCCAATGATGAGGAGTACTGTTGCCACATCTGAGCAGGAGTTGCTAGAAGTAGCTTATCCTGCCTTGACAGAGTACAAAATAGACTTCGTGGCTTAGTCGGGGATGCCCTTTTCTCTTCTCTGCAACCTCTTTCCCACAGAAGAAATGTTGCGAGCCTGGCCCTGCTTTATTATTATTTCTGTGGCAAGTGCTCGTCTGAGCTCCAATCTATGGTCCTCCCTTGCCAAACTTTCACGAAAAACACCTATCTAGCTGAAACCACTGTCAATAATTTTCCCCACTCTTTATCTGTGCCTAAACCGAAATGTAGATTCCATAAACAAAGCTTCTTTCTTAGAACTGCATGCCTGTAAAACTCTCTTCCATTTGTCTGTTTTCCAGCTAACTACAATTTAGTTGTCTTCAAGTCCAACATAAACAAATTCTTCATGAACCATCTTAAATAATCCAATTTAATAAATTTTTATTACTAATGATTACTAAGAAATTATCCCATTGACTACTGTACACTCAATAACCCTGATCCTCGAGTGGCCTCCAGGCCTTGATAAGGGGTGATCCTTTTGTTAAAAAAAAAAAAATCTGAAAGCTGGCATAAATATATGAAACAAGTTAACAACTGAAAGTGTAAATAATAACAAAAAAGAAACCATTTGGTTAAATCTCTCTTTGTCACATATCTAACATCAATGTTGGACAATTCTTCTTACAACTAGTATAGAAGCGTTTACTTAATATAGAACACTTTGAAAATTAGCTATCCATGCACTAGAAATATGGACGACATAATTGATGTTCATAATTACAAGATAATAAGCAAAACAAATGAATACTAACATTGGCAGGTTCAAACACAGAACAAAAGAAAAAAATGAAACAGTTGTTTATAAGACAGCTGTATTTCTCAACAGTAGCAAGAAAATTTATCTTTAAATTTCTTCTAGAAAAATGCTACACTCCTCCTTAAATGTTTCACTAAACAAACAATAACTTTATTTAAACACTATTGGTCACTGGAAGAGAAGGATTTTACATCTATGGTCTCTTGATCAATTTCATGCAAGTTTGACAGATCTAA
This sequence comes from Euprymna scolopes, assembly GCF_053919585.1. NCBI lineage: Eukaryota > Metazoa > Mollusca > Cephalopoda > Sepiida > Sepiolidae > Euprymna > Euprymna scolopes. The sequence goes on from NC_136500.1 coordinate 16,551,702, forward strand.
AAGCTTTAATCAAAAATGAAACCTATACACAAAGAAAAAAATAACATGAATATAGTAGCGTCATGTATAGGCAAAGAGTTAATTTCACAAAACAAGATTATCAGAGTTTCAGTATTCGTTGTATGGGTCTAGATGGTTAATCTGCTATATCACATATGAACCAAAGTGTCATCTAGATAAAATATCAAATATCCTCTCTTGTTTAATGGATGACATCATTGTTTTGAGATGTTATCCATTGTGCATTATAATATCCTCCATTTCTGTTCAATAGATGTCCTCCAATGTGCACGGAATCTCCATCTTGGTTTTAATGGATCTCAAAAGATAATATTGTTTTATCTGCATGAGGACAGGCAAGATCCACAGATTTGCTAATATGCTAGAACCCTAGGGCTCTAGACAGTTGTCTAATAGAAAATCTGAAAGTTCATGATTCCTCTAGTAAAACATATTATCCCTCACCTAATTTAAAAAAATTTTTTTTTATAATGGATGATGTCATTTGCTGTGCATAGGTCATCTCCACCTTAATTTTAATGAATGGCATCATAAGAGACTGGTTTTGTATTGTTTGCACAGAAAGAAAAAACAAAAGAAAAACTCGGCTTAACGTTCACAACAAATATGAGTTGGAATAGATACATCGAGATCATTGTCAAGGCTGCTGTGAAGAAGGTGGGTTCTCTCTACCATGCTAGAAAGTTATTTATGCCTGAAAGTATCCTGTATCTCTGCAAAGCCACCATTCGCCCATGTATGGAGTACTGTTAAGTTTGGGCTGGTGCATCTGCTACTAGTCTCTCGCTCCTGGACAGGGTTCAAAAGAGTCGCCAACGTGATAGCTCCTGAACTGTTATCTAAGCTTCAGCCCCTTTCCCGTCAACAAAATGTTGCATCCCTCTGCCTGTTTTACAAGTATTTTAATGGTGGATGCTCCGAACTACAAGCCCTTATACCCCCTCGACAAAAATACCCCCAACAAACCCAACAAGTAGCAAAGTCCCATCCCTACACAGTTGAGATCCGTAGATGTAATAAAGCCTTCTACTCTAATAGCTTTTTTCTCCAGAACTGCTAGACTTTGGAATTCTTTTCTGGGTTACTGCTTCCCCAATGGTACTGACATGCAGAAGTTCAAGTGTAATGTGAATAGACATCTTGCTACTAAACTCCCTACATAGTACCCCTGCAACTTAGATCCCTGATAGTAACCCAGGTACATCAAAGTGGCAATGTGCCTTGTTTGGAGTGAAAATGTAACAAGATAAAAAAAAAAAAAGATATATATATTTTTTTTCTGTTTTTTTTTTTTTTTTCTTTCCAGGAAGCAAACACAGCACGTCAGCATCTTGATGGAAAAATGGCATTGTCTAAAAAATTATCGGTAAAATGGGCACATTCTGATAAAGAGGTACATATTTAATATTTATTCCTGGGAAGAATTGAAACTTTTCATCATCATCCTTTTATATATAAAAATATGGTTTGTTCACTCCTTTTATACAAGTACATAAGGAAATGCACAATTGTCAGTGAAATGAACAGTGTATGAGTCATGGTATACGTGTGTGTGTGTGTGTGAGAAGGATGGAGATATTGGTTGTAGTTTTGATGAATTTGAACACTTGATCAAAAAAGGTAGTAAGGGTTACTGTTGGCAATATGACTAATAATTTTATGGGTATTTACCAAGTCAGTTGCTAGATGTTTGAGCTTCAAGTAATCCAAGTCCAGAGAACTGTATTCAGAATATGGTGTGAGTCTTCACTTAGTTGCATATGTCTCAACAGTTTTTGTTCTGGACTGATGATGTAAATTTTAAGTGTGGTTGGACCATGGCTGTATACAGTTTTAAATAGATGCCAAGTTACTCTGAACCGTCTGGACAGTTTTAGAGATGCATTTTGTCTAATACACATTGCTTATGACACTAAAATTGTCGAGTCACACTCACACAGAAGACTTCTTGATATTATTGTTGTGGAAGGAGTATATGGATGCTGGATTCATCTCTGTACACTCTAGATCTCTAGCTTTCTCAATCTGTCAAACATGGGTCATATCTCTCAACCATCTTTGGCTTATGTATGTGGACAAATGTTTTTATTCAGGTTTGCATCCCTTATTCTTCTCTTTCTACTTCTAAATTAAAATGAGCAAGTCCAGTCTATCCTACTATTTTTAATTTTTTTTTTTTGTTTTTTTGTTTTTTTGCCATTCTCTCTCACTGAACTGTCCATTTCAACCCCTGTTTTCTGTTATCTACTTGCCTCAAATTATTCCCAGCTCATTATGGGAAGAAAAATATTTTTGTAATAAAATGAGGATTATGTATGACTTTTTCATCCACTTTGTATAGTTGTTTTTGTAAAATAAAATTGCAAGATCAAATATAATGTGTGATTTCATGAGTAAATGTTTTATTTAAAACAATTTTATTCAATTAATTTAATGACCAAGCAATAATCTAATAAAATTAATTTAATTATTCATAAAAATTGTAATGAAAAAAAAAAAAAAAAAAAAAACTTGGTTAAAATCGGCAATCATGTCCCTTTTTAAATTTCTTATATCTACATTAGTAAAATTATTAGACTGTACGTTTGTGTTGTTTACCTATTTTATTTTTATTTACTATTCATTGAATATGAAGAGAAATCTAAAATACAATAGCATGAAATAAAACAAATTTTTAAAGATCCTACTTAAAAATTAATTACAAAACTAAATCCACCAGAATGCATTTTGGCTTCTTTATAAGCAAGTCGGCTATTTTAATATTTTGTTTATAAGATTGAATTATTTCCTGAACCCTTGAACTTAAAAAAAAAAAAAAAAAATGTGAATAAAAAAACTCACATATTTTGAGTTCCCAAATTTAACTTTCCATCCTAGAATCATTCACATGAATTCATGGAGTAATGCTTAAGATGTTGGTTAACAATTTGTTCTATGTGACAGTTCTTTCGAGATTGAAAGTTTAATTTTAAAAAAATTTGTTATTAACTAAGAATAACATAAAAATGAACACTTCTACCTGATCATGTCTGATAGGATAAGAACAACCTACCCTGGTGGATTAAATAAAGAGTTCAGTTAGAAATTCTGTACAGGTTTCTGTGTTTTACAAGATGAATTTGAAGAAAATTGGAATTTATATCGGATCAAACATTCTGAATAAAACAAAATGACAAAATTGCAGACAATAAGATTTTAAAAGAATTAAAAATAATCTGGAAAGAAATAATATATCAAATGATTAATTTATTTTTAACTGGCTGTACTTATCTGATGTTACTCAAGATTGATTGATGTTATTTTAGTTAATTTTTCTAATTAAAAACAAAATTATTTTTAGCAATACAGAGGAAGATAAATCTTTGCAGTTGAAAATTAGTTATCAACCTTGCATGAGTTGAATCCTTATTTAAAATTTGTGCCATTATAATCTTTCTAGACGGAATATATATACAAAGAAAATTAACTGCTGACAAATAAAAAATTTGTTATTTATTGCATCATCAAAGGTTCAAAGAGAGGGAATACAACAGAGGTTATTCCTTAAACCATGGAGTTTCGAAAATTTATATTTTTCTCATTAGCAAGTATTAAAAAAAAATAAAAATAAAAAGTGAAAGCTTGGAAATTGGAGGTGTGAATTCTGATTGCAGGAGTGGGAAAGAAAGAATTCATAATGGACAAATATTTGAAATGTTATATATTCAACTTTTTTATACTGTCAATAAAGAACAAAATTACAGACTGAATTGTTCATTATGAACAAATACAATTTAATAATGAAAAATTCAGTCTGTAATTTTGTTCAAACTCTTCCTTACTGAACTATTTAAATTCCTCTAATATATATATATATATATAAATATATATATATATATATATATATATATATATATATATATATATATATATAAATTTTTGAAACTTTCTGAATCAAGGAATAACCTCTATTGGATTCCGTCTTTAAACCTGATGATGCAATAATGTAATTTTTTATGTCATCTGTGTAATTTTCTTCAATTATTAATGTTCTATCTTGAACATCCCTTTTAATAAATAAATGCTGGTATTTTAAAGACCATGCTAGAAGGGAAAAATTGACAAAGTAGCTAGGCAGAATCAAATATTGACATATCTGATGCAATACTATACTTAGGTCTAAGTGGTAAACTCTAATGTAAATTTATATATTAGATCAAATATTAAATTAAAAAAAAAATTGATTCATGATTCTGAAGATTAATTCCCTTGTTTGGGTATGCATGCACATTTGAGAATCGATTAGTCAGTTCTTGTCCAGAATTACCCCAATATTAAAAAGAAACAGCTGTATTACGTTGATACTTGTAATGTAATGAAAATGTCATATTCCAAAAGTCATGGAAATTTATTCAGTCATTTTATTTTTATATAAAAAGAAAAAATTTTTTGAGGCGATTAATGTGAATTTGTAGATGTTACAACAAAAATCCAGTAAATTTGAATTAAGTTATCTCCCTTGTTTTTTTTTTTTTTTTTTTTTTTTTTTCAAAAATAGCAGACGAGACAAACACTCCTCAGATACTCATAAAATTTGATTTTCTTATTCAAAAATAAAACTAGTTGATCAATTTACGTGATTTTTGAAATAGCCTATTTTCGTTTTGCCACGAGTATGTATATCATACAAATTTTTCTTTGTTTCTTAATTTAGGAGGAATTCTATCTTAGTCTTTAAATAGTCTTTAAAAGTTTTACCTATTGTTTGCACAATGACTAAAAAAGAAGTATTGTTTTTTTTTTCTATTCTGCCAGTCACTGTTCCTTCTTTTTCTTTCAGCGTTATGACTTGCCGCCAATGGATAAATCTGGGAAAGAAGATGGCAAACTGAACAGTATTGACAGTACCTCCTCTCTCAGGTAAGTACATAAAAAATAAATCAAAACCAAGATCATTACTTTTCGACAAATAAACAAATAAGACCACGCACATAACATAGGTGCACCCTCTCTCTTACAAAGGGAATAATTTCTTTTACAAATTCTTTTACTTTCGCACCTCCCTGACAAGTGAAAAAATTTTAGAAAAACTTATTTTTTAAAAACTTAGCTAATTATTTTTGTAAATCTTATTTTGAAAGCTGGCTTTCCCTGACCTTTTTAATTTAGTCCTACATTGCTGCTGTCTACATCTGTGGCAACTGCAACTGAACCTATTGATCCAGGATAGGCTTGCACAATCACTGCAAACACTTCAGTTTTGCAACTGATGAGACAGATAAATGCCAACAAACATGCTAAATTTTGCTGCTAAGTCAAATAAAGACTTGAATTTTCATGTATCAAAGAACTCAAATTGATAGAAAACCTGAAAAATTTTTTTTCAATCCGAACTCTTTTTAGTGCTATTTTATTTAATAAAATTTTTTTTTATGCTATTTGCATTGAATCACCAAAGGTTCTTTCCCTTGGTCAGGAGTTATTGGTTCTTCGTTATTGTAGTGAAATTCAAAAGCGAAATATTGAAGTGAAATTACTGGATTAGCATGTCGCAGTAATGAAAATATTCCAAAATTACGAAAAACGATAAGGTAGAAAATTAATTATTAATGAAAACAATTTTCGAAGACAATTAGTGAAAATTAAGTTTTGCTAAATTAGCTAAAGGTTTTCAGAAAATATTTACCTCTCTTTTGTCATAATTTAAACTGTTCTTTTTGCAAAAGTAAATTTTTCACTAATTGTTTTCAAAAACTGTTTTCATTAATAATTAATTTTCTACCTTATCGTTTTTCGTAATTTTGGAATATTTTCATTACTGCGACATGACTCCAGTAAAAATTGAATTTATCAAATTATTGAGTTTTATCATATGTTTAGGAGCAAACCATGGACTTGAATTGACTAGAATTAAGGGTCTGCCATCTTAAAACACAATATATAAGAATATAATTTTGTCCGATTTTTTTTATTTAAAGTATTTCGAACACACCATTTACTAGATTATTTTTCTTAATTTTTGGAATTTATACTAATTTCAACATGACATGTGTATGCAATGTTTTCACTTGAAATGTGTTGGCTTAAAAGATCACCAATGTAAAGAAGCACTTATTTTTCATTAAAAAGATAAATTACAAACCGGTTGAATAATTGTATTAACAGAAAAAATATGCCAATTAAAAATCGTCTTGTATTAAAAACAAAAACTCTATACTCGACAACTGTCGTCTAACAAGTTGTATTTATTTTGATTAGGTACCGGCAAAAATGGACAAATAATGATAGGGGGATCTAGTTTTGAAAGCCGATTTATAATTTTTTTGTAGGTTTTTGACTACTTTTGATTGTATTTGAAAGATTAAGGACTAAACTTAATTTCCAAAAAGAAAAAATATTTGTACATGTGAAAAAAAAATGTTATGAAAAATGTTTTCACAGCGAGCTAACCAATTCAGCTAAATTTTAAAGTTAAATAAATTCATTGTAAAAATCCTTTAAAAGATAAATATTAATTTTCTGGGTCTATTTCAAAGATAATTAATAAAGCAAAGTTCTAAGATATTGAATTAAATAAAAAAACGTCTTGTTTGTCCCAAAAACCGAGTGATTCTGCTGTTTGCAATAACACGACAAATAAAGGTTTTGTAAACGTGGAATATACGGAAGCCCAAAATTTCAGCCAGTTGATAAACTGTGAAAATGACGTCATGTAATTAAAATGGAAGGGGAGGTTGCTAGTTTTCTTTTTTTTTTCCCCAGACGTGCATCTGTACATTCCTATCTTGAACGTTTGTATAATTTTTACCACTTTTTAATTTAATTATTTTTCTATATTCCTGTTTTTAAATTATTTTTCAATATTATATAAAAACTCGACTACCCGTGACCCGTTGGGTCAGTATGTTATATTAACTATGGAATTCATGTATGAGCGGGACACTTGTGACGTAAAGAAAATAGTTTTTTTTTTTTTACATAACAGAAGCAGTTCTATGAAAGTATATTAAAGTGAAAAATCACGGACGGATCACTCAAACATGAAAAAAAAATCCTCCCTATTCTTTTTTTGTATGTCTCAAAAAGGCTTTTTCCGCCGACGGTCCTGGGAGTGTTACTATCGCTTAGAACTCTTTATATAGCCCCTAGATAATAATATTTATGATTTGGGAATGCCGGTCACATCTAGATTTATTTACATTGACTTTTACAAAATTATTGCTATTTTGGCTTCTCGCGTGTTGATTCGGTTTTTTCCTATAAAAAGCGAAACCAATTCAAACACAACATTGTTCTCGGCTTTCGTGCCGAAATATCCAGAAAGCAATCAGCTTTTGATTAATGTGGAGTTTCTCCTTATATCAGACAATTGCTATTCGATTTGGACAATGGGGAGCCCCCCTCCCCTCCCCACCATCATCTGGAGGAAGCGAAAACTAAAAATACTGCCACGGCATTGTAACGGTCCCGCGATGACCTCATTTAGTGTCTTCCTGTCAATCAAACGTCTTTCACTCGCTTTATTAGCCTTTACTTAACATGCTAGTCAATTACTCTCACTTGTGGTTAAGACTGTTAAGTGGTTGGCTTTTGTTTCCACCTCTGCATCAAGGCTTCCCAGTTCAATCCTGTCTCCCGACCAAAACTATGTTTTTTTTTCTTTTACACCTTTAAACACCCGGGCAACAGTTTACCTCCCCCCTATACACACAGCGTTGTTATCTTAAGATTGCAGGTTCGATCCAACAGGTTTATTTATGCCATTTTGTTTCCGTTTTTTTGTTTTTTCCGATTTTTTTTAACATTGTCTTTTTTTTTTATAATATTTCAACGGGGTTATTACTTACTCCCCCCCCCTACACACACCTACAAACACCCAGGCAACGCCAGGTACTCCCCGCTAGTAATTAATAAAATCTGAATCAAAAAAATAAAACCTAAATAAATAAAATAGAATAAAACTAACATTGAAACAAGTAAATGTGTCAACAAATTCACCGTTCTCACACAACTATTTTGTATCTAGAAATGTAAACAAAAAATAAAAAAAAAAAGAAGGAAGGGAAAGGGACGGATAGAGAGTAGTAGTAGCATTGGCTTTACTACAATTGTTCTTGTGTTTGTCAACGGGTGAAAGTTGTTGTAATAAAGAATAGTTGCAAAACACCCCCACTCTTCCCATGTTAAATAATAATTTCGAAATAATAACGTTAATATTTTAGTGCGCAGGTCAAAATCTGCAAAAGAAGCGATTTGTGTTTATTTGTTTACGTTGTTATGGGTTAATGTTTATGCGCAATCGGATGTTGTAAACTGGAAAGTGGGTTACATCACTTGTTACAAGGTCATTTGAGTTATATATCTATATATATATATATATATAGATTATGTTACGCCAAAAATTTTAATTTCATTTAAGCAAGGAAAATATTAAAATCTTAAATATAAAAATTATGCGAAACCTGTAATTTAAAAAAAAAATAAATAGTTTTTGCTAATTTTTTTTGTGTGAAAATATTAAATAAACAATGGTTAATTCAATGATAATATCGGTAGTTCGAGAAATTCATTTTTTTTTTTTTTTTTTTTCTCGAGTTATATCGAATTCATTAATACAGAATTTAGGGCCTTTTATCATAATGTTCCTGTAAAAATTAAATATTTTTTTCTTATTTTACGATGCTAGAAGCAAAAATAAGTTCAATCATTTAAAAAAAAAATTTTTTTACGACTAAAAACCATAACTTTAGTAAAGGTATTTTTTGTTTAAACAAAATAATACATTTTCACTAAGATTTAAATAAAAATAATATATTCCGTGATCATTATTTGATAAATACTGAAAATTTCATTAAAATTGGTTAATTTTTTTTTTTATTTTTTATTTTTTTTATGGAGATCAAAATGTTTAGCATCGGCATTAATTTAGTTTTCATTTCCAGATTGTTTTTATATGCGGCAAGTCAAAACGCAGTTATTTGCATTGTTTGGAGCACAATATTCAAGGGAAGTAATTCTTGAAATTTCTGGCATTATTTATCTCCCCTTAGATTATTTCTTCGAACAATGACTCCTCGGCCTTTAGACTTGGAACAAAAACTGATACTGCACTTCAGCTTTTCTTATATCAATCATTGGAGGAAAAATCCTTTTTAAACTGAAGCAATTTTATTTTTGTCCCAATCCATAGTGCGCTTTCTTTAAAAACTAAACTTGTGTCTAACTTTTCGCTTGTTGGGAAAGTAAGTAAATAGACAATGATTTTACCATAAAAAAAGCTTTTATATCAAATCTGGAAATATAAAGCCTATACTCATCTTTCTTGTAGAAATGATACAGGAAATTGTCATTTTAAAGAATTAAAAATTCATAAAATTAAAAATAGAATTTCACAATTACCTGAATCTTTTTCAGTTTTGAACAGTGTTTCCTGTACTTTCTATAACTTGTATAGCCTTCTTGTAATCTAATACAGACTTTGAATGTATCAACTGGACTGTAAAATTATGCTGGAAAGTAGAAACTTTCCAATGCCACATTATGTGCTTCATTACTGATCATAAACTATCTGATCACATTAGTATCGCAAAGTTGCGAAAACTCACTGGCATCCCATCAATGTCATCTGGCATTGAACATAGTCTTGACATTTTTTTTTTTTTTTTTTTGGACATGTGTAACATAGTCATATCAAAGAAACAGAAGACAGGAAAAACTTGAAGCATTTTTTTTTTTTTTTTAACAAATGAGTTTATATGTGGTATTTTTAACAACACAATTTTTCTAAATATTTAAACAGTTCATTTCTCCTTATCTGGCCATGTGTGGCTTTTTTCTCATCAAGTGGCGAACACGTTTTTTCTCATCAAGTGGCGAACACGTTTTTTCTCATCAAGCGGCGAACACGTTTTTCTCCTAATATAGTCTTGCAGTATTGGTAACCATTCTTTTTGTCAGTGTTGTATTTTTTTTTTTTTTTTTTTTTACAGTGATCACGACTTGTCAAGGCCTGGAAGCCACTCAGGGATAAGGGTTATTGCAAGTACATTACGTTAGTGTGGAGATTTGATGAAGTGTGTAATTAAGGGGGCGATTCATTAGGAATTTGTTAACATTGGACTTGAAGACATCCAAGTTGTAGTCCGTACTCTACAAACATGTTCTACATCGACATGAAAGAAGCAAATAGACACATCATCATTGATAATGGAGACTGATGTCAAAAGGTCTTGATGGACCTAGGTAGACAATATTGATTATTTTCCCTTGCTGATGAATTGGATCGTTTGGTTTACAGGGGAAAGTGGAATATCAAGGTTTGCAACAATTTGAAGCTGATTTAGACCATTGTTATATTAAACTTTAATATGGCTGCAGTAGAACCCCAAGATACGGCATTAAAAATTAGTAACAAAATATAGTACAGTATATAATACATATTATATAATCAAATAACATCTACTGTATTATATTATATGGTTCAGTTCACAGGAGACGGCCAAGGAAAACCTGGGAGGAAGTGATAAAAATTGATTTGAGAGAAAAAGTGATAAAGATCGCCATCCAATATCTGCCAGCATATAAAACCTACATTCAACTGAATATAATGATGATATGCTGACTCGTTAGAACAATTAAAACAACTCTTTTCAAACATAACTCAAGTCTAGAACTAAGATATACAACTCTTTTCACACTACGCACAATGTTTCAAGCAAACTAAACATTCTCATGTTTTAGCATGTATTTTTTTTTTTATATTATAGAGGAAAATAGCCTTAGAGAAACAAACGTTAACTCGCATTTAATATAATTTAGTACATGTAAAAACCAAAATGATATATATATTCATCAATGTTTTGTCTTTATTTTAAGACTTCCTTGAAATGATGAATATATAAATTATTTTTATTTGTTTTCCTTTTCAATTTTCATCATGTTACAATATTATTTCTATAATTTTTATGATTTTAGATATGTATATATTCTATGATGTCATTCATTAATGTATGCTTTTCTTGTAGATAACTATCAGTCTTTGAGAAAACAAAGTAAAAAAAAAAATAAATAAATACAGAAAACTGTTACTCACTGATTTGTTTATTTTTAATCTTTCTCCAACATTTGTGTTTACAATCAAATCTATTAAGAGAAGAGTCTATCAGGTATGTGCACATAGTGGAATGATGTATGAAAATGAAATCTGTCCGGTGAGGGTTGAGGAAATGTGTTGCTTGAAGAGAAATGATATGAGAATTATATTAATGATATGTAGACTTTGATGATATTGCCATGTTGAAGAAATGGCTATGAGTGCTTGGGTTAGTAAATGGAGAACAGTTGGGGGTCGCTGGGTTAGTTTACAGGAGAATGTCAAAGAACACATGGTAGGAAATGAAAAGGGTGGACTTTTGGAGAAAGAGGGATAAATAAAGACTAGCCAGAGATGGGTTAGTTTGAACGTCAATATCTAAAGAACATCCAATACATAGCTGCATATAGAATGGATGTTAAACCAAATATGAGACCCTTCGCATATGTTTGTGTAAATATGGCAAAAAACTTGAATGCCTACTAAACACTGTCCTCGAATGTCTAATGTCTCTCTGTACACGGGTTTGTCTGCACAACTTGGCATGAATAAACCCCAACTAAATATTCCAAATAACAAAGTATTCGAAGCACATATAAAATCTCAATATGGCTACCCTACACTGGTTTATAAAATGATTGATCCATTTTCTCTAAGTGATGTTGCCTTTGGTAACAACACTAAGCTGTACACTCCACCAGACTAGATGAATTCTTGTCCTGGAATTCAGTAAGGCTATAACATGTTTAAATGGTCAGTTGGGGAGAGGAAAATTAATATTAACTTTTTTACTAATTCAACATTTGAGACGTAATGGACACTTGAATGCAATATTCAAATATCTATGTCATATAGAGATCAAGTGTTAGCCTTTAGGAAGGATCTCCTTTATTTTTGAGAGTTTCAACTGAAGTAAAAACGAAGAAAAAAAAAATACCATCGTTGGTGAATAACTGGAAGAAAATGAGTCCAAAAATATGACTCACAATTAATTTCTTTTTTTTTTTTTTTTTTTTTTTTTTTAATCGTCAAAATCTTAACTTTTTATTTTTACCTGGAATCGAAAATTAAATTTCAAACACACTTTAAAATCTTGTGATTTATTGAAAATTAGATTAAAATAATTGATTCTAAGAACTATGTAACCACATCTTGGGATGAATGGTGTGTGTGTGTGTGTGTGTGTGTGTGTGTGTGTGTGTGTGTGTGTGTGTGTGCACAATCTTGCTTCTTGGAACCAATTAATGTAACCAGGCCATTGCCAGCCCCTAAACATAGGTCTCACCCTAAGTCCTAATGGCTACACTTTTATTTTTGTTTAGTGATGGACCCTTCAAAATGTAACCACATGCTCACTTGTCAATGGAAATGTGCACTCTGATGCTCTGACCACACAAAAATTGCATGACCCTAAGTCTGTGTGGCAATACCTTTAACACGTTCGTCGTTTATCAGTTGTTGGGTTTGAGCTCTTCAGGTGCACTGATCAGCAAACATGAGCCTTTTGCAGCAGCAATTTGGGTATTAGGTTTCAAGATAGATCTGGAAATTAACTGGATTATTCTCTACAATCAAAGCAATCAACGACAACTTTGGAAATCACTTTCCTGTAAACAAAAATTATTATTGCATCAGATAGTTTCACATACAATTGTGCAAAGAAAAGTTAAACTACTTGGGTTCTTCTGTGTTCAAGTAACAAACTGTTTTTTATGCGAACTTGTCAGCTTAAAACAAAGTTCAGTTAGCTTTCTTGTGCTTGGGGATTTCAAACTAACTCTCTCTCTCTAAATTCACAGAGCATGAACCTATATCTTGGGTCAGTCAGGGGAGGAATTGGAAAATAGGGTGACCGAGGTGAAAATAGACCATTGTCTGTTCAAACAATTGGTTTTCTTAAGTTGCGGTTTTCCTCTCTTCTCTTTTACCTCCTCTTTCTCCTGCATTTCTTTTTCCTTTTCTTTCTTTCCTTCAAAATCCTTTTCTCTATCTTTCTCAATCCATATATCTCTTTAATTCTCTCCCTCTCTCTCTCTCCTTCATTAGGTCTTTCCATCTCTTTCTTTCTGTTAAGAGCAATTCGATTGTCTACCTTTTTGGGTGGTCTTTTGCTTGACATAAGACGGATGGCTTATTTCTAAGATTTTTCTGGTCACTCAAACTTTTGATGCCAATTTGTCTATTTTATCTCATTGGGAAATTAATTTTTCTCTGTGATATCACAACCAAAACATTCTATCTTTTCCCTGGAATTTGGGGTCTCTTTAACCTAATGTCAAACACCCCACTATCATTTATAAGTGATAGTGGGGTGTTTGATCTTTAACTTGTAACCAAGGTGATTTGATGCTGCCAGGTGCATGTAAATAGTGTTATAACTGTAAAAGTTCTGATATAAAAATACATGAAAAATGTATCGCATGATCTGTGTGTTCATGTTTACATACATTATGAATGAACTTCAAAACTTAATGGCTGTTAACAATTGTATATTGAAGGTTGAATATTTTAACTAATGTATTCAACTATTGTGTGCACTAGGTGAGTGCACATTTATGGTGTATGCAAATAACCAATTTGCAGCAGATGAGAAATATTTAACTAAGATAAAAGGAGTTACAAGAAATTGGAAATATCTGATTTTGGCAGTGGCCATCCAGAATTTGATTTCTTCTTTAGAAAAATAAATATTTCTTTAACTGAAGATTCCCAGTTGTGTTTATGATGTACTTAATATTTTGCAAAATAAAATTATTTGTCAGAATCGGGTTAGACATTGGTTTTTTGAATTTTATATTTTATAATTTTTAGATTGATTGTGGCCCTTTTAAATGGATGATAGTTAGCCATTATCTCAAGTGATCTTCCTGGTCTGGTCTCAGGAATATCTCTGTGTGTGTGTATACACACACACATATATTGAAATAAGATTTAAGACCAGATAAAGCAAATGTAGGTCTATATGAATTTATTTGTCAGTTCAATAGAAGGAAACATCAATAAAAATAAATAAAAATATAAGGCATTTCCTATAAATCTCTATTTGCTCTATCTTGTCTTAAATTTCATGTTATGTCATGCTCCACCCCCATATGTTGAGCCTCTTATAACCTGATGAATATCTATTTAAAGATTCTATCTATATTCTTTAATTTCATTATATATATATATATATATATATATATATGTATATATAAATATGTATATATACATACATATATATATTCACATATTGTTTTTTTTTTTTTTTGCACTTTTCTCAACAACCACTACTTAGATTTTAAAAAAACTTTTGCTCAAACATTAATCATGATGAAAGTAAATTTTTGCCAGAACGGAATTCTTAGAATAATTTTGGTTGTCTCCCTAGGGGCCATCATATGGTAATGTTAAAATTGCCCCCAAATTATTTATCCGTTCATTTGTTTGCACATTTATCAATAACCATGCCTTGGATTTAAAAAAAATTTTTGCACAAATATTAGTCATGGTGAAAGTAAATTTTTCCCTCGTGGAGGGGGAGCCTTGCATGCTCGGCTTGTTTCCTTTTGCAAAACTCGGTCATGTTCTGCAAAGTCAAAAACAAAAATAATTTTCCTCTACAAAACAACCAAACCAAAACACCATAAATATGTGACAATCTAAATAACTTAAAGCATACAAACTTTTTACCAAAATTTGGCATTAAATAACCCTAAAATGGTTGATATGCCATAAAACAACTACTAGATGATAGAGCAACCACCACCAGTTTCTCAAATCTCTTAATGAAATTCCAGTAATTTATTATGGAAGCCCTTTTTTTTTTTTTATAAATCCTTTCAGATGAGGCTTCATAATTTGTGCCATTTCTTATCCTCTGGCCTTCTTTTTATTTATTTTTTCATCTGCTCATCTGGGTTTGTTTAAAAATAAATATGAAAATATTTTTTTTTTTGTCTACAGCCGTGAAAGCAAAATTCAAGCGATCGAGGCAAAACTACGTGCGATGGAGGAGACACAGAAGGATTTTACATATTCACTAAAGCCGGCCGCCGCACCCGGGACCAGCAAATGGTGCTCTTCACACATTCAAAGTCATAACAATCAAAAACAACAACAGCAACAGCAACAACAAAAACCCTACAGACGCAATCATTCCAGGAGGTGAATGGTCACCACTAGCAACCTCGACTCTCACCATTGCTGCCACCAAATGACTCAGAGGAAGGATTGAAGGCAATCCAACAAGATTTCCTTCTGTTTTTTTTCCTTTGAACAACTTTTCTTAACTTCTCTCTTTCCTCTATCCCTTTTTTCCTTTCCTCAACCCCTTCTCCCCTCTCCCTTTCTCCCCTTTCCATTTCCACCTCCGCTTCTCTTTCCTCCTCTGCCCATTCTCTTGACTTCATTACTGTACCCTCTTTTCTTTCTACTCCACCCCTCCACCAAAAGCCAAAAAATACCAATTTTCTTCCAGTTTATTTTTTTCAAAAAAAAAAAAATTGATGGTCGCCCAACAAAAACTCCATAAAACCTCCTGTTATTAAAACCAAAACATCTCAGGGCAGCTATTTTGCAACCCCTCCTTTTTTTCACACACACCTGCCATAATGTATTGAAACAAAACTATTCAATTGTGGTTTTCAAACACTGTTGTGTGCCTCTGTCTTCTGCAATAGTGTGTACTCGATCTTTATGTACACACCATTGCTTATACCTTCTTCCTTTGTTTACAAGATGAACAAAAAGAATCCTTTAAAATCCTTGAAAAAATAATTGTATCAATTCGTAGATCATGATAACTTTTGACATGCAGGAAAATTCAACTTTAAAAAAAATATTTTTTAACATTAGTGTCTCTCATTCACCAAAGGCCAAATTAGATGCCCTTTTTATTTTCGTTTATTTTTTACAGGATAAAAACTGGCTATTCTGACATTTTGTCAACATTTGAACTGTTGCTATCACAACTAAAATTCCATTTTTTTTTTTTTTTTCTTAACAAAATAAGTTTTCCATTTTCTTTCTTTTTTTTTTTTTTACAAAAATGTCTTGCGTTTTTTTTTTTTTTTTGCTTTTTTTTTTGCTTTTAACATTCTATTTAAAATGAAGAAATATTTAAATTTTACTTCGTTTTGTGACTATGAATTTCTATCAAGAAAGAAAAAAAAAATTAAGGTGATTTTTGGAATATATCTTCATTCCATGACGGGTACTTACATCATAAAGATTTTTCTGTATTTGTTTTTTTTTTTTTTTTAATTAGGTTGAATTCTAGACAAGAACCAAAATTACTCACAATACAAAATACTAATCTCTCCCATATATATGCATATTATTCCAAGATAAAAATCAAGAAATTTAACAAAATTTATAGGAGTGCAAAATAATCGAACAAAGATAAAGGTGTGTGTATATATATATATATATGTATATATATATATATGTATATATATGTATATATATATATATATATATATATATATATATATGAGCAAACAGTTAATAAAATATGTTAAAAAACACTTTGAAATAAGTTAAAAACATATTTAATCTGAAAAGGAAACACTAGATAAATGGATAGTCCTTAATCCGCGGAGTTTCGAAGAAATACTTTCCTTCTCATCAGAGGGTAGGAATTAGCAAAATGCGAGATCGGATTTTGCATGCAGAAGTATTTGATGAAACAACAAGTAAGTCAAAGATCTAACTTGAAAACAAAATAAGTTAAGCAGAGGGAATATGGTGAAGAAAAAAGTGATTACACATGAATGGATAGTCTGGTGGAGGATAAATATATATATATATATATATATATATATATATATATATATAACAAGGTTTATATAGGTGCTCAATAATAAATAGAGCAAACATTTATCTATTTATTAAGCAATTATATAAACCTTGTTAAATATATTAATTTTATCTTGGAATAATATATAAACATTGTACTTCTAAACACACACACACACACATATATATATATATATATATATATATATATATATATATATATATATATATATATATATGTGTGTGTGTGTTTAGAAGTACAAAATTTATACAAACATTTAAACAAGCGGAAATCTCAAGAGCTCTTTCAACTATCATCTCATCAGGAGAAAATCGATAGGATACAATGAAAAATATTGGCAAAAATAAAAAGCACTGGAGGAATTTTTTTTATTTTTTGAGGTGCCAAAAAAAAAAAAAGATTAAAATAAACAATATATATCAAATTCAATTCTTTATTTTAATTGTCTTTTAGCACCTTAAAAATTTTTTTGCCAATACTATTTTTCATTGTATGCTAGCAATTTTCTCCTGATGAGATGATAGCTGAAAGAGCTATCTCCACTGATCATGTTTAAATGTTTATATATGATTATAATTAATGATTTTGGGTGAATTTTTATATATTTGTCTGTCTTTAAGATTCAACCAAATTATTTTGATTGAATATTTTCTATTTTTCATTCATTCACATCATCTTTGATTTATTTGTATGTGTGCCGACTTAAATAATCATCGACTCTATTACATCTGCCTTGGTTCAATATATGGAGCGTGTAAATATCTTGCTCTATCATTTCTATTTTTAAAACTCACGACTTTTAATAATTATCCCTCTTTTCCTAACACCACATTTTTTTTTTTTTTTTTTTTAACTCCCTGAAAAGTCAAATATCTAAATGAATTTCTTTGAATAGCGAAACCCGGTTTGGAATCATTTTCAAAAAGCTGCCATTTAATTTAAGAAAGTGTCTAGAAGTATAAAGTTTTTCAGTCAAATTGTTCCTATTTACAATGCCTCCCCACGGGACAGAGTTAGACACCAGGGTCGTTTTTTAACGTGGAGAAAAGGAACAAAAATTAAAAATTGTCTCAGTCGCGAAGGCCTTCTCCTCCACTGACAGAGAACAAGAAATTGAAGTGCAGCATCTGAAGAACAGATACTACACTTTGATCTTGGCCTGAACTTGTTTACCAAATTTTGTAAATTACCTTTGATTCAAACGGAATATTTATTAAACTGTGTTGGTTCTGTCATGTTGCATCAGTGTGACATGACCCCTAAACTCTTTTGATCTGCAACAGCTTTGCATAATTATTGGGTAGACTTGTAATAAAAGAAACCATCAGTTGCGCTTTATGAAAAATTTGATATTGGTGAAATTAAAGAAATCTTATGTACACTGGTCGGCCACATACAGTCTGCTAACTCTTGTATTAACTCCATTATTCATTTGGATATTCCGGGCATGAATGGTGAGTGTTGTGGACTAAGAAGGATGTGATTTGAGTGCGTTAAAAGCGATATAATTACATATAACCTGATTGATGTCTTGTATGAATTGCAAGTGTGAGACATTATATAATTTTGCTCAATCCAGTATCCAGAACACTCTTTTTGTGCCCTAAGTACAAAAACTGGATGAAGAAAAAAAAAAGATTGTAGGTTTATTATCTTTAGTATTTTCATAGTTTACTACTTTCATCATTTAAGATGATTTTTCAACACTAGAGTAAATAATCAACTGATAACGTCTATTTTGTGCATTGTAAGACTTTTTTTGGGGAAAAAATTGTTTTACATTTTTGGTAAGCCAAAAATAGTTGGTCAAACAGGACAAAAGTTTTTTTTTTTTTACTTTAAACCTTTTAGAAATTTTTTTAAGAAAAAAAAAAAAGTTTTAACAAACGTAGATATATTTTTGGAGATGTTGCTAAGTCAAAAGAAAATATTAGTCTTGAGATATTTAATTTTGCCAAAATTAATAACATCTTTTTATTATAGATTTATTTGTTAATTTAAGTTTTCTAATTCATGGTAATTAAAAATTTAATCGCACAATGAATTTCAACTTCATGCTAAAGTCGTGATTTATTTTCTTTGATAAAAACAATAGCTGATATTGATGATTATTGTACCTATTTACTATGCCTCCCCACGGGACAGAGTTAGACACCAGGGTTGTTTTTTTAACGTGGAGAAAAGGTACAAAAATAAAAATTGTCTCAGTTGTGAAGGATTTCTCCTCCACCGAAAGAGAACAAGAAATAGAAGTGCAGCATCTGAAGAACAGATACTACACTTTGATCTTGGCCAGAAGGCCAAGATTGATATTGATGATTATTGTAACAAAAATACTAAAATTAAACATGGCGGCCTGTCTTGTTCAATGTAGGTGTAGATAACTCTAGTTCCTTCCATTTCCCAAATTTATCCTTTGTCAAATATCAATATAATGCCAGTAAATTAATCAAATTAAATCAAGATTTTTAGTCATTTAGTTGAATCAAATTGTCAGTTTTTCCTTAAAAGTAGTTGCCTGATTTGTTTGAGTGTTGAGAAAAATGTGAAAATCTAAAAAAAAAAAATTAAAAAAATTTGCTTCAAATATTTGATCTATGCCTATTTATGACATAATGTAAATTAAATTTAACTAAAATCCTTGGTTTTTATTTAGAATTCCACTTAATAATAAAAAAAAGTACAGAAAAATCTTTGTATGTACCAGTCATTCCAAAAATGATGTACATTGACAGTTTTATTTTTAGCTAAGAAATAAAATGTTTGCTATGATAAAAATGTCAACAATCAAAGGGAAATAATTCAACAAAAATTTATAATTACTAGATTTGTTATAATGCTGATAAATTCCCATTAATTGCTTAAAAATAATTTTTTTTTTTTTTATAAAACTACTTGATCATTTTTACGTGATTTTTGGAATGTGACATTTCTATTTTATGATGGTTATGCATATCAAAGATTTTTCTAGAGTTTTACCTTTTTAATTCGGTTGAATTAATAACAGCCAAATCTTTATTTTATTTTTGATAATTAGAAAAAATGAGTTTTGGTTAAAAAATTTTTAGGCCTCACTAACTGATACATGTTTCTTGTAATGCATTACTTTTTATGACGTTTTGAGCCAGACTATTTAAAAGAAAATTATTTTATGACTTTATGATTGACAAATATTTTCAATTATCTTTTTATCCAAAAAATGTTGGGTTTAAAAACAGAAACAGTTTTCAAAGGATTAATAAAAAAAAAAATATATGTAATTAAAATTAAAAAAAAAAAAAAAAAATTCAACTAAAAACGTTTAGGCTGTTCCCCCTTCCCATACTCTCCTCCAACTTTGCAATTTTTTTTTTTTTTTAATGCCATTCAAAACAAAATCTTTTCTTATTGAGAAGCCAATGGAATCTTCTGTTTGTATCAAACACTTTTTTTTTCCTCAAAGAATTCTATGTGTATATTGTAACCAAACGGATCTGGGTTGAAACGGCTTTTTTTTTTTTTCTTTTGAAGGGTTGACTCTTGTCAGAAATTTTATATGCATATTTTCCTCTTCATTCTCTCTGAAGGTGAGAAAATATGTATGAAATCTATTTTCACTTCCTGTTTTCATACAACAGCATCCAATGTTTGGTAAAACTTCATTTGAAATATTTTATTGTCTGGGATGTTGATTCTTGTAAAAGTGTTACAACATTATGCCCCCCACCTCCCGCTCCACCATTGATTTCTTTCCACTTCATTATATATTATATATAGTATTATGGTTAACCACTTCTATCCATTTCTTTTAAATGAATTCTTAAAGTGACATCTTTGGTTGGCATTTTATTGACTTGGAAGTTTGAAAATAAACTGGATAGAATAAGATCAGAGAGTGGACTGTGAATGGTGGTGTGATTTTATATTTTGTATGTTCATTGCAATTGTGAAAAAAAAAAGCAATGTTATTTGATGATTAAAATCTAGATTGCAATGTTTTTTTTTAAGTTCCCTGTCCTGTAACGAATGAAAATAAAATTAGCTAATAGGAATTTTTTTTGTTTTTATTTTTTGGCTTTCATTTTCAATAGCTGTTCCCAAGCTCTTATGCTGATGACAAACAAATTTCTGTCATACCCAGACCCTTACATAGCATTGGTATACCTGAAGTCGCTGCTTGTTTTTGCATCTGAGTAGGCAGGGGACTGGAGCATGGTGTTCAACTCAGCAAAAATATTGTGCTATTATCCTCTAGATATCTCTCTTGTTCCTATCCATGGGATTTGATTTCAAGATATTTGTGCCTTTCTTGAAATGCCATAACTATCTGGGAGTAATATCTAGCAATCTCAGGTTTGATGACCACTTGTCTGATATATCCAATACAGTTAATACGGAGCTTTATGTGTTGCATATCCTGAGCTACCAAATTTCTTATGAATGGCATTTGCTGACCAGGCTTTCTGAAGCAATGGTTTGTCCCCACTTGGAATACAGGTCCCCAGTGTTCACCAGAGCTGGCAAGGTGTTCTTGGATTCTCTTGAGCGTCTACAATGTTGTGACATCAAATATACACTACATATCCCCTGCCACGACCGGTTTATTCTGAAGTATATGATATGCTTGGATTAGATCCATCTACTTTCCGCAATGTTGCTTCTGTTGCCTACAGATTATTTCATGGTTCTTGTCTCATCACAATGCTTAAATACTGCCCTGTGCTGCGGCTGAACAGACCAAACCTGTGACAATATACATTCACATTAGACCCTTTGCATAATTGCACCAGTGTTTGTTCAGATGTATTGGCGATCTCCTTTCGCATTGTGTTCTGCAGTCCTGTACGTGCTGCCTCAGAATTGTGTAAATGAACATGTATCACTGTCACATTTTCAGAGTTCTGTATTATCTAACTATCGTGTGATGTTCCTAAATTTTAATGCATTCCCTAATTAGCTTAGTAGCTATGTCTGTTGCTAATGGTTTTTAAGGCTTGACTCTTGTCAGAAATTTTATATGCATATTTTATATGCTTAATAAAAAAAACCCCAGGATTTTTATGAATAAAAAAAAAACATAATTGTTTGTGACTATATTGTTAAAAAAAAAAAAAAAGAAAATCTTTAAGAAGGAATTATTTATTTACATGATTTCTTTAAGAATTATTATCCTCATTCACATTTAATTATATTGAAGCAATCAGCAGATCTCAAAATAGTTGCCAAATTTCATTGATTAGTATTGTTTGTTTCTTACAATGATGACAGGGTAAATTAATTCACCATATTAATTCATCTGATTTTTATATATTTTATTTTATTTTTTTTTTTTTCAAATGTTGGACGTACTCTTCTACTACTACAAACCCTAAGTCAGAGTGACAACGATTTTAATAAACACTATTTGATTCCATTATTTGTTAATTAATATTGTGCAAAAGAAAAGAAATTTGCAAAACTCAAATTAATGCAGTGGATTAAGTTGCCTTGTTACCGCTTGGAAAATGATTTAAAGTTAAGTCGATAAAATTTGTTTGGTATTTTTAAATCTAACTGCTTCAATAAAGCCTTATATTTTATTGGTCCTCTGACAAAGGCGGGATTGATCCCAGTTATTCCCATTTGTCCGTTTGTTCGTACTTCTCAATAACTACGTCTTGGATTTTTAAAAAATTTTACACCAACATTAGTTATGGTGAAAGTAAATTTTTTTCAGAATGGATTTTCCAGGATAACTCTGGTTTCCCCATTAGGGGGGCATTATAGGGGTAAAACTGCAGTCAACACTCCCAACATACAACTTCATCATTATTGACATGCCCAATATCAAAGCCATCATTTCCTTCTATGACAAACTTACAGTTTTCAGTCCAAGGATTTCACCAGCACGTGGCAAGTTTTCCTTTTGTCGATTCATCACAATCAGAACATAAATGCTTCTTGTAGCCTTCAGCGTATAATGGCAATGCACACCAAGAAAAACAAACAATCTCTTTGCATAGCATGCATCGCACAAGGTATGTTTCACCTTCACAGCATTCACCTTCCTTGGCATACCAGTCCTCTTCCATACCTTTGTCACTCTCAAAATTCTCTTTTCTGATATGTTTTGGCCTTCTGCAGATGCACGATTCATTTAAAGTAATGTTTTATTTTTTCTTTAACGATTATTGATTGCTTAAATATGGAGAAAAGCATCCCTAGAAAGTCAAAATGTAGAAAATAGAAATATCTACATTAATGAAAACAATATTCTAAAATATAACAAAACAAATGTAATAGTTTTCGTGTTGGAGTTTTTATATTGAATCTACAAAGCGATATTTGATTCTAACTAATGATTCCCAGGTTTTTATCTGAGCAGCATATTCTTTGCACTAAAAGTGGAAAATTTCTGAAAACAATTCTCACAAAGATTATTGCAATGGAGATAATTTAAAATAGTGACTGTAAAGGCTCAAAATGTAAGGAGGGTATTAAGCCCTTTTTTAATTTAGGGGTAAAAATAGGAATTATCTCCCTTATATTTTGAGCCTTTATTCTCATCTGCTATTTTTTTTTTTTTTTTTTTTTTTACAAGGTAGTCACTACATATCAAGGCCTGAAGGCCATTTGAGGATAATGGTTAATGAATGTAAAGCGATTATTGAGCCAATAGCATAGTGATTGGTGGAAATTGGGTAGAATTTGATTACCATAGATTGAAACTCAAACACTTGCCATGAAAATAATAGAGCAGAAACAGGCTCGTAATATTCCTTATGTGGAAAAGAGGTTAGTGTTAGAGCATCACTTACGTTTTGAATCTGGCCTTGAACTCTGTAAAGGCAGAATAGGGTCCTCCAAGCAGCACTTCATTTTAGGATGTACTTAACTCATGTATAGGTGAAGGATTGTGTCTGGAGTGAGATATCTTCTGGAGTAGTAGAATGATGCAACCGTATTTCCAACGATTTTTGCAATAGATTTTATGTAAGTCTTCCATTTCAGACCAGGGGTGAAGGTCAGACCCAGAATCTTGTTGAAGCAAAGTGCTTCTTTGAGATGAGAACCATGCATATCAATTAGGGCCAAGTGAGGATCAGAGCATTGGTGGTGAAAAAAAGATTTGATTTTGGATGTGTTAAAATTAACCAGTCACCTTTTGCCCCCTTGCACCACATGCTCAAGGTCAGAGGAGAGACTCGGAGATCTTGGTTGTTACTGGCCTTTGAAATGTTGCTGTGTGCGCATATACCAATGCCTGAACTTCGAACGTAATTTGGGAGATCATTAATGAAGATAAGGAAGAGAGTTGGGTCCATAATGGATCATTAAGACACAACCATTGATACTTTGAACTTCTGCTCATTGACGACTATTTGTATAAACCTATCAAAGAAAAAGGATTTGATTGTTGAGAGGAAGTTTGTGGCAATTCCATAGCTGGAAATCTTGTGAGGTAGACCTTTATGCCAAACCCTATCAAATTTCTTTCATATACCACGTGCTACCCCACTTGACAGCTTGCCAACCCCAAAGGTTGTGTGTCATGGCTTTGTTCTCTATTGTTTTATATTCTTATGGCCGTATTGTCATAGTTTTTCACACTGGCAGCTGTGGAGAGGAGCGCACAAGTTCATAACTAAAAAAAATAAAACAAAACAAAAACAGACTGAAATACTTTATGTATATGTCTGTTGGACTTTACACTAAGGTCCACATGTACATTCTCTTGTCAAAGCTTGGTCTTTTACTTGGTCGGTTAGTTCATTTCCTCATCTGCTCCAAATCACAATTCGTTCTTAAATGCCTCCAAACTCTAACTTTTCAAGCGTCCAATTGAACTCCCATCAAGTGTACTATCATTAAATGTTCAACACAATTATCGTAAAACATTGTAAAGCCCCTTGCCATTCCTCAGCATAATAAAACTCATTGTCGATCTTAAAGTACCCACAAACCAAATCTAAATATATCTCTGGTCCATTGTTTGATCTCTCCATAAGTCATCATCACACCCTGACCGAAAATCTCATGTCAAATTTCTTTTGCCTACTTTCCTACCTATTGTCTAAGAAACCTTTATTTTTATTTCTTTTGTTACCCAATAACCTACTTTCTTTTCTTTTTGTTATACATACTTTCTCTCTATTGCTCTTGAGATGAAACCCCATTGATAGTTTCACAGATCCTATGTTAAATCACAGTCAGTACATCAGCTGTAGATTTTGCAGGACATAAACTATATTGCTTATCACTGAGTAGGTGTTTTTGCTGAGGTGGTTGACCATTTCTCTAATATGGATTCAAGCACACAGGAGACTAATTAGTCTGTACTGAAATACAGAAAACCGATCTCCAGTATTTTTAAATATTGGACAAACTAATAAGGTTTTTCAAGGTGTTGGGAAGCATTTCTCCTTTAGGCATCGCTTGAACAGCTTTGCAAGAATGGGTGCTAGTTCTGATTGCAACTTTTTGAGTACTATAACTGGAATATTGCCAGGACCAGTTGCTTTGCTGGCATTAAGGTTCTCGATACATGTGTCAACATCTCAAACAGATATGTGGATGTCACTCAAATTATTTTCAGTCTTGGGAGGAGATTCGAGAGGTAGGTGGCCCTAATTACACAGTTGAGTTTGCTGCAAAGTTCTTTGGCTAAGAGTTTGGCTTTGTCAGCTGCTGATGAAATCACTTCAGGCCCATTGATGATGGTTAGGATAGAGGACTCGCATCTGTTCAAGACCTTGTTTGTTATTCACCACTCATGGGAACCAAGCCTCTGTTCAACTTAATTAAACTAAGCATAGGACTCTTTCGTGTTGTCTATAATCCTTTTGCAGTGATTTCTGGCAGTTAGAGGTAGTTTCAATATCAGCAGTCAAAAACTGTCCCAGTCAGCCATTGCATATCAATACAACCGGTTCAATGGAGAGGGATATGAAGGGGGGGGTTTGTGATAATACTTTGTTTTGATCTTTATTTAGGCAAATTGTCCATCAGTATTGGCTACCCAAGTGGATTCTTTAACAACCTGTGTTAGGTTATAAATAACGGAGACATCATGACAAAAATTTCCCTTTGTCATCTATTTTGAGTGGACCAGCCATTCAACATTGTGGACATTGATATCTTCACAGACGTGAATGTTGCCTGAGAGGTGAGCAGACAGATTATGATCAATTTTCTTAGCAATACTCTCAAAGATAGCTGCTCCATCATTAGGAAGACAGTAGAGAACAGATATGAGCTGTAAGTAAGTGTTACTCTAAAGCACATGTAGGAATGTTCAGGGTCTTCTTTGGAGATATCCCTGCTGTAGGGTATACTGTCTCTAATGTAGGCATATATTCCATGTCCATGATGATCTTGAGGGTTGGGTTTTGGATGTGGAGATAGAATAGTCTTTTATAGAGAAATCAGCTAAGGGAGCAATTGAATTAATGCCAGCTAAACACAGGAACAAGAAGTCAGGTTTGGTCTCTTGTAATTCTCTGAGAAGTTGGAATGTAGACTCCTGATGTTAGAGGAGACCTTGCAGTGAGGGTCTATCTTGGAAGTTGGGGTTTGAGATTTTCTCTTGTTTTACACACAGTTGAAAATCTTTTTAAAAATATAAATTAAAATGACACTAGTGAATCCTGGGCAATGCCGGGTTGATACACCTAGTATGAAATAAAAAGGATAAAACTATAGAAAATTCCAGATGACCCAGCCATTTGTTTTTGTCATTGACTAATAAAAGCTTTCCTTTTAGAAAGTCAAACATTTCATCTCGTTTGGATTAGTCGAACTATTGTTTTCATCTTAAGTGTTATTTTCATGGCTTCTTGTCCGGAATCACTGATCTTATTTAGACCCTCCCACTTAGTTACTTTTTTTTTTATTTATTATTTACAAAAGCAAAAAAAAAAAATTAATTTACTCATTTTTTTTTCCAAATTTTATTGAATTTATATATTTATTTATTTATTAATTTTTTTTTTTAAACTTATGCTTTTTAACAAATGTACTTCAGGTGGGAGTTAAATTTTTTTTTTTCCAAAAAAGTGATATGCACTAGCCCCCCCCCCCAAATATAGATATTAAAAAAAAAAAAAATTATGACATGCTGAATGTATTTGAATCAAAATCAATTTAATATTACATGAAATATAAATAAAAACACTTTTTAATTTAGTAAATATGCTAGTATTATTGGCTCTTTTCCCAAATGGCAGCATGATTCAGTGGATTTGATTGGATAGACAGTAGTCATAAGATACTGAAATCTAAACTAAGTTCAATGAAAAGTAGCCGTCTTTAGGTGAGTTATATAAAAATAATTTATTTAAAACCAAATTTTCATGAGAATATTTATTTAAAAAGATAATTTCTATGATTTGCTAAAAAAAAAACAATGAAATCATTTTTAAGTGAAGCGTTCTATGTTAAAATGCAAGAAATGTTAAATTTTTTGATAAATATTAAAACTTTTAAATAAATTATTTTTATGTAGGGCATTACTAACATTAAAATCAAAGCACTTATGTTGAAAAAATAAATATATGATGCAAACTAATTTTTAAATAATTTTTTTTTTTTTTTTTTACTAGCAGGAATCGTTTCCCAGTGTTGGCTGGGGCAATATAAACGTTTACTCAAAATTCCGTGGTTAAATGTGACCAATTCGGAAGAATGGAATTTAAATCATTTTAATGTTTCAAAAATGAATTTTCTTGAATGTTTTTTTTTCTTTTTTTTTTTTTCAACAGATTATAGTATATATTAATAAGATTTTTTTTTCTGTCAAAACATAATGAAATTATTTGCATTTTTATATACAAATTCATCATAGACATATGAAATGAATATAACCTCATTAAAATTTCGAAGGATTAATATATTTTACTGAGATTGCATAAAATGAAATATAGGTGTTATCAGATATAAAAAATATTTAATCTCACATAAAAAAAAATATTAGCAGTTTAGGCTTCTTTTGAATGATAAAGTTTAGAGGTATCTCAGTAAAGAAGGCAATTTTGGTATGGTAGAAAAATTGTGCAATTATGGATTAAATATCCATTGAAAATAGATTTTAGAACAGTTCTTACGATGATATAATTTTAAATATGAGTTGCTCCCCCCTCCTCCCAAGATATTTTACTGTAGTTTTAAAGTAAATAAAATCGATTTTTCTTTTTTTTTTTTTTCTTTTTTATTTTTTTAAAAAATTTTTCATTTATTACCTTTTCACCCCAAACAAGGCACATTACCACTTTGGTGTAGGGGGCTACTATCAGGGACATAAACTACTGGGGTACTATGTAGGGAGTTTGGCAGCAAGATGTCTGTTCACGTTACACTTGAACTTCTGTATGTCAGTACAGTTGGAGAAGCAGGGACCCGGAAGGGAATTCCAAAGTCACTGGTTTTAGGGAAGAAACTACTGGAGTAGAAAGCTCTCTTACATCTAGGGATCTCTACTGTGTAGGGGTGGGATTTAGCTGCTTGTCAGGTTTGTTGGGGGTATTTATGTCAAGGGGACACAAGTGCTTGCAGTTCGTCAGAACATTCACCATTAAAATACTTGTAGAACAGGCAGAGAGATGCAACATTTCGTCGATGGGACAGAGGCTGAAGCTTAGATGCCAGTTCAGGATCTATCATGTTGGCGACTCTCTTTTGAACCTTGTCAAGGAGCGAGAGACTAGTGGCAGATGCACCAGCCCAAATATGACACCAATACTCCATACATGGGCGAATGGTGGCCTTATAGAGGTACAGGATAGTTTCGGGCGTTAGTATCTTTCTAGCACAATAGAGAGAGCCTACCTTCTTTGCAGCGGTCCTGGCAATGCTCTCAATGTAATTGTTCCAACTCATGTTTCCTGGTAACATTAGGTCGAGGAGTTTAAAAGAAGTACTTTCAGATAGATTGCTATTGGTGGTAGAGAAGGTTTCTTGTAATCATTGAAGGAAACAAGTTTAGTCTTGGCAGCATTGAATGTGGCCATCCATTTTTGTCCCCATTCCACTACAGATTAGAGGTCATCCGCTAGTATTTCTGCCATTTCCTTAGATATGTGTTCATTTGTTTTCCTGTCATGCCTGTTATAGAGCGTGGTGTCATCAGCATATATACTTACCTCAAGGACAATTTTGTCTGGGAGGTCATTTAGGAATAATAAAGGTTTAAGGATAGACCCCTGAGGCACTCCTGCATTTATGTCATATTGTTTAGATGTACGACCGTCGAGGACAACCTGCATTTTTCTCTTATCTAAGAAGGATTTGATTGTTAAGTATTCGTCCAGTAATACTGTATGATCTGATTTTCCTGAGAAGACCTTCATGCCATACCCTGTCAAAAGCTTTAGGTATATCTAGAGCTGCCGCTCTACCCTCCCCTGCTTTGTCCAGTGAATGGTATCTATGTTCAGAGATTAGTTAGGATATCTGCTGTGGAACAGGCTTGCCTAAATCCATATTGTTGTTCGTTCAGCAGTTTAGTATCTGTAAGGTGATGGACTAGAGCTTGGTTGATTATGGACTCAAGTTCTTTAGTTAGATTTCTTGAAAACTGGTACCACAGAAGCAGTTTTTCAGCAGTCCGGAAAGTAAGATTCATTAAGGCATTTGTTGTAAAGTTTGGAGAGAACTGGAGCTACTTCGGCTGAGCATTTTTTTTAATAGCATAGCCAGGATGAGATCAGGTCCACATGCTTTTGAAGTGTCAAGGTTTTTTATGATAGCATGCACCTGAGAAGAGGTAATTTTCAGATCATCTAGCATGGTGTCTGTCTGCAAAGGAAAGTCAGGGAGGGGGTTTAGCAAGGTCCAGTGTGGAGTTGGAGGCAAACCGACTGATAGGCATGTTAGCTTTCTTGGTTGCTGAGCAAACAACCTCGTGATTGTTGGATAGTAGGGGAATTGTTAATTGCCCATTATTCAGTTTTTCACTAAATTCTCTCTTAGCTCTCACTATTTCTTTCTTACAGTTACTTCTATATACTTCTGTCTGTTTGAACTGGACTTATGTCGGTTAAATTTGCAGTATGCATGCTGCCTTTGCGCAATGGCAGTTGCACAAGTAGAAGCAAACCACTGGGGAGAGTGGGGGCTTGCTATAAAATTTCCGTGTAGGAGTATGTGCTTCAATTGCCGTTTTGAACCATTCAGTGGTCTTCTTTGCGCACTGTTCAGCAAGAAGAGAAAAGATATTTCCTCATGGGGCATTTCTGATGAGATCCCTGAAGGCTTCCCAGTCGGCCTTTTTATAATATCTTGCTGTTTTGAACAATGGCTATTCCGTTTTGGCTCTCGCTGTTTTGAGCAATGGTTTAGGGCGATTTTGATCATTATCATTGTATGATCAGCGTTCCTAAGTGGGCTGTGGGTATTCGTTATACAATCATCGGGAACTGTGGTCAGAAACAAATCTAGAAGTGATGCGTGTTCTTGCTGGTCTGGGAAATGGGTTGGAAACGTAACCATTTGTGATAGGGAGTGAGGTATAGAGAAGCTATGTGTTGTGCTACCAGCTGCAGCTGTGTAAGAAGAGAATCCAAGCCAGTTGCTGTGGTGGATATTGAAGTCACCAAATACATGTACTTGTGCGCTAGTGTTGAGGGAGAGTGCTGTATCTATGTTGTCAGAGACTTTTTTTTTTATTAGGGTATAGTCCTGAGTCGAGGGAGAGCAGTAGAGAAAATAAAAGTAGCTAATGTTAAGTCTAAAAGCACATAAAGGCTTGATCATCTGATTCTAGGTTTGTTTCTCATGTCAAGGGAAGGTGTTTCGAATAGAGACTTCAAGTCCGTGCATATGTCTGTCAGAGTCCTTATGACAGAGTGGGAGATATCCAGACATGTTAAAGTAATTAGAGAGGATGGAAGAATGTAGGTTAGTCTCACTTAGTGCTAAGATATCCGGGTTGTTAGAAGGAATGCTTCAACATCATCTAAATTAGTTCTAAATCCACGGATGTTCGTAAATGCGAATCTCTAAGTGTTTGTTCTAAATATATTATCTTTTCCAATTATAATACTAATAAAAAATAGTGAATTGAAATATAATCACAGGATTAAATACATCATAATGTATGTCGATTTCTTTGTAAATAAATTAGCCATTTTCATATTCTGTTAATAGTTGAAAAAAAAAAAATCAGTTACTTTGTTCGAAATCTAAAATGAAATATTCATCCCAGGCAATATATCAAAGTTATTTTAATAAAGTTGGGCAATAATGTGGGTTAAAATTATGAAAGAAAATGATTGTTGAAATTAGTAACATATCCAAGAATTATGAAATGATGAAATGTGAGTTAATTGATTGGTATGTTTGCAATGAAATAATCAGGCCAGACAATATATCAAAGTTCTTATTTTAGAAAGAGAGGGGGGGGGCGATAATGTGGGTTAAAATTATGAAAGATGATTGTCGAAATTAGTAACATATCCAAAAATTATGGAAAATTATGGAAAATGATGAAATGTGAGTTAATGGATTGGTGTGTTTGCAATGAAATAATCAGCCCACACAATATATTAAAGTTATTACTTTAGTAAGCGGGGGGGGGGCGATATCGTTTTTACAAAAGGGTTAGAATAATATGTTGGTGTCTTTATTCATGCTGAATGCCCAAGGAAGGCCCAGCAGCAATATATTACATATGAAAGATGTCACTATGGAATTTCCACAGGTCCTGCTAGTCATTATTAATATTTTTGTCTGTGTTGGTATTGATGTCGTTGTCGTGCTTGATGTAAGCATTTAGGAAATAGTAATTCTTTGTAAATTGGATTTTCGGTTTTGAAATTAAACGTCTCTGTAAATTTTACACATCGGATTCATTTTACTGTATTTTTGTCTTGGAAAAATACTAGATAGGCTGGACTTCCTCTGTCATAACCAGTAAATATATCCTCTTGACCTTTAATATTTAATTTGCTTTTCTTATCTATGAATGCAAAGTAAGTTGAATCAAATATACGCATTCTGCTTAGACTTGTTTTTTTACTGCTTCATTTGGTGTTTTACTTAGTCTTTTGTTAACTCTCCGTCTTCCATCTTATTTTTATACTTTGCCATTTTTCTATGTGTACAACCGTTGCAGTTTATCAATATTTTAGGTTTTGTTTTCATTCCGTCAACCACACTCGGCAACTATTATTTTATGCCAAGTTTCCAAATCATGACTGAAGGATTTTGATGGGTATATAATTTTTCAATAATATAATTTCCATTTTTTTTTTTTTTTTTTTTTTTTTTAATATCAAATACAGTTCCATTTGTGTACATCAAATTTGACTTATTGGTGCTAAAGTTTATATTTGTGTCTTGTTTAATGATCTGCTTGTACAGAAACCATTTGTTTAAACGTTGGAATTAAAAGAGCGTTTTCCAGAATATAAAAACAAAGTTCATCTTTATTATTTCTTAGGAAGATTTTAGCATCGCTTCTCTTCAAACGATATTGTTTACTAGGCTACCTTCGGCTATCTCCACAAAATGACCATCGACCTTATAGACGTTCTAGTTCTATTATTTTCAATGATATCACATTTATATTATTTGACTTTCTAAAAGGAACAAGCAAGATCCGTTAACTGGTGTTGCCCAGTGGATGCATGCCCTCCTCCCTCCTAAAAAAATTAAACTACGGTTGTTGTTGATGGCCAATCTCCAACGTCCTAATGTTAAGAATGGCTTTCAGAATGGACATCCCTAACCTCCTCATGTTAAGAATGTTGTATGGAATAGACACGCCCAATCTCGCCATGGTAAGAACGGCTTTTGGAATATGTTATGAGGGGGGGATTGTCAAAGTATTTGCCTAAAATTTAACATTGATATTAGTGTCTACATACCTACCTGCAAAGACTATAAACCAGAAAAAAAAATTGGGAGCGGGTGACAGTGTTGTGCAGAAAGAAGTGGACTTGTTTATTGCGTGTGTGTAGAACAGTGAATGACAGTGCATAATGCATGTCATATGTTGAAAACCACTTCTCTCTACCAAAGTTAAGAGATTGTCCTAGTCAGCATAATCTAAAATCTAAGGTAAAAAAAATTAAAAGTTGATGTCTGAGCAGTATCGATAATGAGTCCTGAAAAGAGAAGTAAACAAAAGAAAAAAACAAGTATATAACAAATAAGTCTATCCGTAGGTAATGGAATAAAGGGTAAATTTTTACTTTAGCGGCGTAAATGTTTTGACTGACAAAAAAAATTTAAGAAACTGACGTAAATGTAGTCAAATTCAAACTGAATCAAAATTAATGAAAATGAGAATTATTCTGGATGTAATTAAGCCTCTGAATGTAAAAATGTGTTTATATGAAAAGAAATAGTTTTATGATTTGTTATTCTGTCGACAAACAAAGCATCCACAGTAGTAAAAAAAAATAATAAAAAGCAGAAAAATAGAATCCAAAACGACCCCCTAAAAACGAAGGAAACCAAAACCAAAAAAGAAAATAGGATAATGTAAGGGTTTAAAAGACGCTCCAAAATTGAGAAATATTTTTTTTTTTGTTTTTGCCTAGTCATCCCAATGTAAACTCGGTGATACTCATGCTACTATCTGGAACATAAATGCATGGGTAGTGTGTGTGTGTGTGTGTGTGTGTGTGTGTTGAGCAGCAAAATGTCTGTTTACAGTTCACATTTTTTTTTTTTTTGCTGTTTTACGATAGTTTGCTGTGCAGAGATAGACAACTGTCTTGTAATAATAGATTCGTTCATATTCTCATCTCATAAGTTCGGACGCTCGATCCAACAATGTTTTTTAATTAAATCAAAACATTAAAGGGAAAGCTTTGGTGAAATTTTATTTTTGAATGGTAAAGACAAATTTTTTTAAAACGTTACCATAACATGTATTGTTGAAAGAAAAAGAACTAGTTGCTGCAGGTTATTTTGCAAATGTTTTCATTTAGTGGAAATATTAGTTCGTTAATGTTTTTTAAAAACCGTATCATATCACTTACTTTTTAAATCAAAGGAAAAAGTGCCGCTGCTTCCTCTGTGAATTTTTTTCATATTATGAAAGTATTGTTGGTTCGTTGGTCTTCTGTTAATAGTCGGGTACAGATAACGGAAATAGGGAAAATAGAAATGGACATATAAACGCCTATGTGTCTGCCTGTCATGTGCATTGGACAGGAAAATGAGAAACCAAGATGGCGTCTGTGATATTTAATAGAAACAGTCTCATGTGATCTCGCAAGATTCATGTGGGTAAATGTAATATAAAGCATGTCGCTTTACGAGGAGTGGGGGAGTTTTCTTTTGTTTGCTATACAAACGGTGAACAGGTAACGTTACAGGTTATTCAGTGCATTGGAACGAGTGAAAGAGGTTCCATTTCTACAAGCTATTTCGGCATGATGTCAGGATTTGATCCTAAGCTGATTCCACTGTTTGATGACAGCAGTGCTGAGTCAATACAGGAATGGGTGGAAAAGGCAGAATTGATATACCAGCCAGCCGTGTGAAGCATCTGGAATGCGTGGTCCCAATGCACCTCGCTGGAGGCACATATGCTGTATACCAGCAGCTAATGGACGAAAAGAAGGCAGATTTCACCTGCATAAAAAAACGCCCTCTACACAACTTTTGCACTAGATCTGGTTGCTGCATGGAAAAAGTTTATGGCACGTAAGTTACATTCCATGGAGACGGTCGATGTTTATCTGGCAGAACTGAAGAAGCTTGCAGTTCTGTTCGGAAGATTGCCCGCTGGTGTGGAAGATCTGCTCAGAGCCTCATCCCAAGTAGACGAGATGGACATCTCAGAAGTATTAGCGCGGACGATACTAAAAAAGAGCTCAGAGACTCTAGACCGCACGGCAGCCATGCAGCCATCTCAGGGTGGATTTCAGGACTTGGACACAGTTACAAGCTGCTACAAATGTAGTGGGCCCAACTATTTGGCCCGTGATTGACTCTTGTCACGCTCACTGACTCGAAGGCTTAGTGGGCCTCAGTGCTACAAGTGTAAAAACCGGGGACACCTGGCCTGTGCTTGTCCGGGAAACGGGCAAGGGAAGGAAGCTACAGTGCCAGTCTTCTTCCCAGATCGTCACTGAACAAGGTGCAGTGAGCGTGCGTGTTAACGGATGTGAATGCCTCACTCTTGTAGACACTGAGGGCACCCAGATCCTGGTGTGCAAGACATATTGCGACACTTGATACAAGGAGAGAATTCCAGTGCTAAACATGGGTAGAGGCTCAGGGGGCAGTATGAAGAAGAACTGCAAACTTGGATCAACTGCTTCCATACCTGGAGGATGAGCTTGGGCCCTTCGAGGACTGATTCCTCTGATGGCCGTCTTACAAGCTAGCAAACAGAAGGTCCGACCCGTCATGGACTACTGTGAGCTTAATGAACATATCAACCTGTACACGGAAAGGGCGGATATTTGTGCACTCAAATTAAGGGAGTGGTGACAGCAAGGGTCGGACGTGGCAATTCTGGACCTGCACAGGGCCTACCTGCAGATACACATTGAAAAAGTGCTGTGGCCATTTCAGACTGTGGAAGTTAAAGGAACTCCATATTGTCTGACCAGGCTAGGGTTTAGTCT